>NC_031995.1:101813240-101824329 GCF_001879085.1 Nicotiana attenuata | reverse complement strand
ACTGTCATTGATCATAATTACCCCTTCTTGAATCATTCTTTCTATTTCCCTTTTCAAAGAACGACAATCTTCAATGCTATGCCCTTGGACATTAGAGTGGTACATGCATCGTACAGTAGGATCAAAGCCTTTTGCATGTGGGTCTGGAGTATAGCCGAGGAGCGGCTCAATCAAGCCAGAATGCCTTAACTTTTCAAACAAGCTCGTGTAGGACTCCCCAATCGGCGTGAAACTATTTCCTTTCCTCTGTTCTCTTCCTTGCCCCTATTTTCGAGGGTTGTTGGGTGCTCGAAAATGTTGTGAAGGCAAGGAGGCATTATGCGGCGCTTGTGCTCGCCATAGGGAGTGACCTGATGGTTGGACATAGGATCGGACATCGTTCAGAGGATAATACTGAGGTGGATTATGTGGAGCTCGGGGATAGGTTTGGGGTTGGGGTCGAGGTTGGTTGTAATATGGTGATGGATCTCTGGACCAAGCTCTTGATTCAACTACTGCCACATCTTCTTTCTTCTTCACTACCCCTCCAGTGCTGCTCTGGATAGCCTGGGTAGTTGCCTTGATTGCAGAATAGCTCATGGTTTTGTTGGACTTAAGCCCCTCCTCCACTATACTTCCCATTTTTATAACCTCGTTGAAGGATTTTCCTACTGCTGACACCAAGTGACCATAGTAGGTGGGCTCCAAAGCCTGTAGAAAATAATCGACCATTTCGCCTTCCTTCATTGGAGGATCGACCCTTGCAGCCTGTTTCCTCCACCGAAATCCGTACTCTCTGAAGCTCTCCCCCAGTTTCTTCTCAATTTTGGTCAATGACAGACGGTCCGGGACGATTTCGAGATTATATTTAAAATGGCATGCAAACGCTTGGGCCAAATCATCCCAAATGTACCATCGGGCGTGATCTTGCCGTGTGTACCATTCCAAGGCTGTGCCACTTAGGCTTTGGCTGAAGTACGCCATCAATAACTCATCCCTTCCCCCAGCGCCTCTCATTTTACTGCAAATCCCCTCTGATGGGCTACAGGATCACCATGTCCATCATACAAATCAAACTTTGGTAACTTGAACCCTTCTGGCAGCTGGACATCGGGAAGCAAGCACAAATCTTTGTAGGCCACACTGACTTGGCCACCCAATCCTTGCATGTTCCTAAAGGATTGCTCCAGGCTTTTTACTTTTCGAAACATCTCTTCCTGTTCCGGGTCCTTAAGCGGCTTATCAGTTTCCACCGGGAGCTCAAGGTGAGGAGTGTAGGAATATGGCTCAGGAGCTTTAAAGGTAGGCTCGGGAGGGTAGTACTGGCTGTCGTGAGTTGGAAACAATGGCTCACTGGAAGATCTTTGCAACGTGGCAGGTGGAGGCGCCACAAAGACAGGGGTGATTGATGGGGGAGGGTTTTGTTTGGGTGGTGGAGCTTGGGGAAGATAGGAGGTGGTGCCATAACTCTGTTGGTAGAAAGGGAAAGGTGAAGATGAACTCGCATGCGGGATTGGCAGGATAAACTGGCACCGACTGACCCTTAGCCCAAGCCTGATGCATCTCAGCCATCTGCTGCCTCAACTTATACATCTCTTCCTTCATTGCTTTAACATCTACCACTTCCACCTCTTTTAACGGGTCCACGATACTGGTATCTGATTCTGGGCCTGTCATGTTCAGTTTGGTTTTTGCCCGGGTGTTGTAGGAATGGGTTGCCAGGATGCCAACTGCCTTTTGTCTTTGTGTTGTAAAAACGAGTTACCACTCTAAAACCACAAACCAACCACCTTTCTGGAATGACATGACAAAATGAAACCATCACATTAGCATTCGGGCATGTAACATATTGGTACCCGCACATTTGGGGAGTGAATGCACCTAGGCAATTAACAGTTCCTATTATGCTTTTGATCGGTCGCATGCGTCATCCCGGCCTTTTCATTTTTCTTTATCTGCCATGCCCTTCCTCTCATTCTTTTGCTTTTCTCTCTTATTTTTCCTTCTTTCCTTCTTTTCCTTTTGCCTTGGTTTTTGCTTGTTCCTATTCGCTTCNCATCTTTGGCACTCCTGACAAGGTTATCGGCCTCTAACTTCATTTTTTGGATTTGGGCTCGTAAGGCTTCATTCTCTTTGGCCAATTGTTTTTTCTCACCTTCATCAGCCGCGGCTTGCAAGCTATTTTCAAATCGGAGGTCTTGGACCTGTTTTTCCAATGCTCCTATGCGGGCCCTATACTCATTTTCTTTAGTTAACCAAGCCCACTGTTCTCGTGATGATTCAACAAATTCCTGGATGTGAGGTCGTTTGGCCGGTCTTCCGAATGCAACTTCCCTTCTATACCAAGCCTGATAATCAGGCGACACTTCTCCTTTGTCTCGATCTCGAACACAAGTGTTTGCCGCCAAATATTGACATTCGCTCCAGACTTGGCGGACCATTGCTTCAGGAAACTGGCCATCAGGGCCAATCTCAACCACTTGCAAACTAAGATCATCATCCTTGGGTACTATCTGGCATCTCCCCAGCTGCCTCAACACTCGATACGGTGCGTAAGGCTGAATGCTTCTAAGCCCCATCAGAAGGAAATGTGGTCGGGCTGCCGGCATATATACGATTTCATCAACGAGTAACCATCCCAGTGTCCACTCTATTTGGCTAGCAGTGAGGGACCGAAAATATGTCGTCCAACCCGTGACTCCTTCTGGCAATTTGGCCCCTTTAATCCTCGTGTAAAACTCTTCTATGCATGTTTTTTCTGGAGACCCGTAGCTCAAAAACTGAGGACGATGACACAGATGCTCGATCATCCACATTTGTAACAATAGACTGCACCCCTCGAAGAATGCTTCCCCGGCCTTGCAGGCTGTAAGAGCACGGAAGATGTCGGCCAATATCATAGGTGCAAGTGTACTTTTGGCTTGAGTAATTAACGTGCTGACGACCCCATCTATTTTTATGTCAATGTTCCCATCCTTCCTTGGAAATACTAAAAGCCCCAGGAAAGCCACCATAAAAAGGCGAAACGTTGATGCTCCTCCCACTTCTGGCGGTTTCCTTTGCTACATATCTTACTTTCTGGGTTGTTGAACCCCCCGATATGGCCATATCGATGATATATGAAGCCCAGAGTACAAAAGCCATTTGCCAGGTCTGTGTTATGGACGGTTCTGACTATCTTCAAAGAGTCTAGAAATCTGTGCACGGCTACAACTCTGGGGGCAACCAAGTATTTGTGCCTCAATGGAACCTCATCCTTTCCAATGTAGCCAGCTATTTCCTCTAGTGTCGGGGTAAGCTCAAAGTCCGAAAAATGGAACACATTATGTGCTGGGTCCCAACATGTAACCAGTGCTCTGATAATATCTCCCCGAGGCACAATATTTAGCAAACCGGTAAGCCCTTTCAAATGTTTCTTGACTGCATCTTGCCCTTCTCCGCCTAAATCGTTCCACCACAGACGTAACTCCAAAGGGATTTTATGCATGATTGAAACTAGTTCATTTTGAGTCGTGCTCATCCTGCACATTTATTAAGGTGATTTAATCACTTATTTTGACCTAAAAAAGAAAAGTGACACAATTTCTGTTCAAATTTCCAATTTAAACAAACAGCCAGTTTTGCGGATACGGCCTTTCAGCACTTCGTAAAGAAGATTTTAAGGCTGTGCTTGCTAACCGTTTAAAAATGACTCAGGGTGGTTGTTCTTGCAAAAACAGCCTTCCGGCGTCCTTTTGGGGACATTCGGCTTATTTTAAACAAGAATGGCGGCACCCGACTTATTTTGACAAAATGTTAAAGTCTTGGTATTTTTTGGCTATTTTTGAAAAAGGGGGAGGTTGGACCCGATGAGGGTTGCCTACGTATCTCACATCCGGTGAGAATCAAACCAGCGTAGTTTGGGCAAATAAATCTAACTATTTTTGAAAACAAGACTTTTTTGTTTTTTTTATTGGCAAATTCACTATTTCTGAAAGCAAGATTCTTTTTTATATTTTCGTTTTCAGTGGCAAATAAAATAAACTAATTTGAAAATAAATCTCTTTTTGTTTTTCTTTTCCATTGGCAAACTAAAAAGAACTTTTCTTCTTTTTTTTTCATTTTCTCAAAAATTCGACAGCATTTCGGCACTACTTGTGCATTGGTTTTTCTAATATAGAAAATTAACTCTCTACACTGCTATTTTCTCTTTTGGTTTTTCCACTTTTTCCCAAATATTCAAAGCCGGTCAGCATGCGGGTCCCAAACAGATAAATGCACAAGTAGGATGCAGCAGGATGGTCCATTATTCCGGGTACACCTGTCCTAGACGGACCCAACCCCTGTGTTGAGTCCCCTGAGTCATATGCACGTGATGCAAATAAACGTTCCTACTAGGGATCCGGCATGAAGTCAAGTTATTCTAGGTTCAAAACCTGGGTATGTGTTCTAGACTGTGTACCCGAGCGGACAACTCGAGTCGAGGCTACGTACCGAGAACCAAAAGGCCATCCGGCTTAATAACTTGTCCGGCCTCTTTCTTATTTCAAGGTATTGACACTAACAGAATAAGGAGTCTCAACCAGTGAGCACATCCCCGGAGGTGAGAAGAGAAGGGTTTCGGCACAGTTTATATATACAGTGCAAATAATATCAAAGCGGTAAATCACTTTGCACATTTAGCATGAAACATGTAGGAAAATCAGATATAACCAAATACAACAATTATTCTAAGCTCGAATTCTGAACCCTGAACCAGAGATTCTGGGTTCGTCCCCAGCAGAGTCGTCAGAGCTGTCACACCTCCTTTTAACTACACCCGCAAGGGTGTAAAGGTGTTTTTCCAATTAAAGGACAATCGGAACGGGATTTATTATTAATATTCAGAGTCGCCACTTGGGAGATTAATGGTGTCCCAAGTCACCGGTTGAATCCCGATCCGAGGAAATTATGACTCTGTTAACAGTCCGCGAATCAGAAATCCGAGTAAGGAATTCTGTTAACCCGGGAGAAGGTGTTAGGCATTCCCGGGTTCCGTGGCTCTAGCACGGTCGCTCAACTGTTGTATTTGATTTTATCTGATTTCAAAACATGTTCTAGCTTATGTGCTTTTATTAGTCAACTGCTTTTATTTTTATTTTTAATAAGAATTGCAACGTCGTGAAAATGCATCTCGAATCACGTCGCACCAGTGCACCCGTGATTGTTAACACATTTCGACTTCGTTGAGATTTGGATTTGGGTCACATAAATGTGCACCCGAATTTAGGAAGGTAAATTATTAAAACAACGCGCCTAAAGCAACTACGCATTTTCAACTTTGCGAGGGCCATGAAAATTTGCTAAATGGCACACCTTGATTCTTATTTCAAAGGATTGTAATTAAAATGAGGGCCATGCAATTATCATTTTTGTTTGGCATGGGCACCTCAATTTCTAAAGGATTAAAATTAGTTAAGATGAAGGCCATGAATTTATGGATTTTATTCAACATGGCACACCCCAATTTTTCTATAAAAGCTAGCTAGCATGACTCACTTAACAGATGAACAATGGTCCCATTTTTGCTTAATCAAATTGTGGTTCTCCTCTCATTACTATTCTTAATGACATGTATTACCATACAAATAGATTATAACAACCAAGAATTTGCAGAAGCTAACTAACACAAAAAGGTTAACGTAATTTGGGTAATTAAAGAGACAATAGGACTCGGTAGATTAGGGAAGTGTCCTGCCAAATACCAATTTAGTATCTTTTAAGCTAAGCCCAAATGAATATTCAAACACACTGCCAACAATAAATATATAATGCTTCTCACTATAAACATATTCAAGAATAATGAGTAAACAAAGATGGACCAAAATTTCTCCACAACAACGCCTAAACCATTACTTCATCAATGTGTTCTAATAAACATAATAGTAATTCATATATTCACAAAAGGCTTTGTTGATAAGATGCTAAACATTCCATAGGAATGGAGCCACAGAGAACTAACTCGACATTCAACAAAATAGAGCAGACCAAAATTTGATGGACAAAATAACATATGTCGAGCCATTCATAATCAGAGAAAAATTTAAGAGAGGAAAAAAATATATGAACCTGTAATGAGTAGAAAACTCCTTTTATTAAGAAATCAACTGGTGTACAAAGGTGACAAGCTCGAAGACCAAACGGGTGCACGAACAGAACCAACATTGGGACTGAGCTACGGCCGAAGAACTCGCCGGCGATCGAAGTCGGCGTCCCCGAATGGGCTCATCTCTACTGGGTTTGGATGGTGGTTTCAAGTTGATTTTCACACTGGTTTGGAGCCTTTTTGGCGTGATTTTTCAGCTACTTTTTATGGAGAAAACGCTGAAAGTTTGTGATGATGAAGAGCTGGTTTTTGTGAGTTTTACCTAGATGCGTTTTTTTTTTGAGTTTTTTAGGTCTTTATGGTTACGTCATGGAGCTGCTGATAGGATTCACTTGGAATAAAAATGATGAACTTTGAGGAAGAAGATGTCCGGCAGCCCTTTTTTTGGTCTTTTGGTTTTGTGTATTTTTTGCTCAAGAAAGCGGCAGATTCTCTCCTTTTTAAGCGTTTTTGGTGTATTAATTTATAGGGGTAGGGTCTAGGTCTAGGTGTATTTTGTATATTTTGCTAATTAGTCCATAGGTCTTTTGTGTTAAGTCCTTAGGGTCTGTTTTTATTTGTTTTTGTTCCAGAGAAGAGTTTAGAAGGGTCTCTAGGCTTAATGGACTAATCCGAATTGGGCCAAGAAGTGGGCTCTAAAACTCTTAAAATCGTGATCCAACACCTTAATTGATTCCTTTTAAAATAAGATAAAAATACTACACAATGCAAAATCTAACATGAAACTAGTATATATTTTTTTGTATTCTCAAGATTACGTAAAGATAAAAATAAGGTACTATTTTTGTATTTTCAAGATTACATAAGCCAAAATATTTTTTTTGTAATTTTCAATTTTTATGACAAAAATAAAGTAAAGAAATCAAAAATAGTTGAAATAGCTATATTAGGCCTACATTAAATATTTACATGCTAAAATACGAAAAATCTTGGGGAGGGTCAAAAATCACATGTCTACAACAGCCACGTCAAGCACCAGGAACTCCATAGTGAATTCAACCGGACCTATTGTCAGTTCCAACACTATATCCCCAACTGTGTCCTTGCCTCCTCCATCAAATCCTCGCACGCAAATACTATTCTTGTGGATTCTCTCACTGTCCACCTTTAATTTTTCCAGGGTGGAGAGAGGGCAAATGTTTGCACTGGATCCGTTATCAACTATCACCCGAGTGACCACGGAGTCTTCACATTTCACCGTGAGGTAGAGTGCTCTATTATGCTCAGTTCCTTCCAAAGGCAGCTCATCATCAGAAAACGTAACCCTGTTGACCTCGAAAATCTTGTTTGCTATTTTCTCTAAGTGGTTCACAGAAATCTTATCGGGAATATGGGCCTTATTCAAAATTTTCATCAATGCCTGGCGGTGCTCATCTGAGTGGATCAGTAATGATAGCAAAGAGATTTGCGCCGGGGTCTTTCTCAACTGTTCTACAATGGAATAATCCTGCGCCTTCATCTTCTTCAAAAATTCTTCTGCCTCTTCTTCAGTTACAGCTTTCTTCACTGATACTGGATTATCTTTGGTGAGTTTAGCATTTCTCAACTCGTCAGGAGCAAAGCATCTTCCTGAGCGAGTCAGTCCATGGGTTTCACAAACTTCTTCCTTAACTTCCTTTCCCTGATACATCACTGTCACTCGGCCGTAATTCCATGGGACGGCCTTTTCACTGATTACTGGTAACTGAGTCACTAGCTTGGTGACAACAGGCTCTGTGCGAGCCCCTTTTACAATCACAACGGGCTTGACAGCTGCCCCCGTCACTACCACTTTAACTGGTTCTGGTTTTTCTGCAAAACTGCTTAAAAGACCTTTCTTCATCACTACAACTGGTTTGCTAACTGCTTCTCCTACCTTGATCAATGCTCCCTCCTCTGCTAGTTTCTCATTTGATCTATCCTCACTAGCCCTGATCATCATTACGGCTTGTGACGGCTTCTTATGCTCTCCCTTTTGGACTAGCTCAATCATATGGGTCTCGTGATGGGTTGGTAATGGATTTTGGGTGATGTTAGGTGCCTCTGGGGCTTGCACTTCCATTCGGCGGGTATCAATGAGCTCTTGGATGGCCGTTTTCAAGTGCCAACATTTTTCTGTGTCATGTCCTGGCGCACCTGAGCAATATTCACAACTCACAGAGTGATCCGGATTCCTTGGGGGAGGATTTGGCAATTTGGGTTCAATCGGACTCAGCATGCCCAACTGTCTCAATCTGTGGTAAAAGCTAGTGTAAGATTCACCCAAGGGAGTGAAAGTCTTCTTCTTTTGCAGCCTATCATTCTTAAATGCAGGGTTAGGTCGAAAACTGGTTCCAGCAGGATTTCTGTTGGTTCTTGGGGGTGGGTAGGTGTTTTGAGATGAGTAAGTATTTTGTGGGGTAGGTGTGCGCCATTGTGCATGGGTAGGAGGTTGGGGGTATGTTTGGGCATGGTGGACAGAGAAATTGGGGACAGGAGGTGGGTAATAATGCTGCGGTGGGCCATATGGGGTGTGTGGGTAGGTTTGGGGGTGAGGGCGAGGTTGGTGATAATATGGTGATGGACCTCTGGACCAAGCTCTCGATTCCACTACTGCAACCTCTTCTTTCTTCTTCTTTCCCAATACTCCTCCAGTGCCGCTCTGAATAGCCTGAGTAGTTGCTTTGATTGCTGAATAGCTCATAATCTTGTTAGACTTGAGACCCTCTTCCACCATACTTCCCATTTTCACAACCTCGTTGAAAGTTTTTCCACTGCTGACACCAGATGACCATAATAGGTCGGCTCCAAAGCCTGTAGGAAATAATCAACCATCTCGTTCTCTTTCATTGGAGGATCGACTATTGTCGCCTGCTCTCTCCACCGAAAACCATACTCTCTGAAGCTTTCTCTGAGCTTCTTCTCAATTTTAGTTAGTGACAGACGGTCCGGGACAATTTCGAGATTGTACTGAAAATGACATGCAAATGCTTGGGCCAGATCGTCCCAAGTGTACCATCGAGCATGATCCTGTCGTGTGTACCACTCCAAAGCTGCTCCACTTAGACTTTGACTAAAGTAAGCCATCAATAATTCGTCCCTTCCTCCAGCTCCTCTCATCTTGCTGCAGAACCCCCTTAGGTGGGCCATTGGATCACCATGGCCATCGTATAGGTCAAACTTGGGCAGCTTGAATCCTGCTGGCAACTGGACATCGGGAAACAAGCACAAGTCCTTGTAGGCTACACTCACTTGTCCTCTGAGCCCTTGCATATTTTGGAATGACTGTTCCAAGCTCTTAACCTTCCGTATCATCTCTTCTTGCTTAGGGTTCTTTGGAGGCTTTTCTTCTTCAGCTGAGAAATCAAGGCGGGGAGTGTAAGGGCATGGCTCTGGTGGTTTGAAAGTGGCTTCGGGTGGGTAATACTGGTTATCATGGGTTTGGAACAAAGGTTCGCTAGAACACCTGTGTAGTGCGACAGGTGGGGGAGCCACGAACACATGAGTAATTGGTGGTGGAGGGCATGGAATTTGTTTGGGTGGTGAAGGTGGTGGTGTTTGAGAGGTGGTTCCGTAGTACTGCTGGTAAGTAGGGAAAGCAAGAGATGAGTTCACTATGGGAGGATCCTGAGGCTGAGCTAGTGATGGGAGGTAGGTGGGGTTAGCAGGATAGGCTGGCGGTGGATGTCCCTTTGACCAGGCCTGGTACATCTCGGCCATTTGTTGCTTCAGTTTATACATCTCCTCCTTCATTGCATTAACGTCCATTACTTCCTCCTCCCTAGACGGGTCGACAATGCTTGCTTCTAATTCCTGGTTGACCATGTTTGCCTTATCCTTAGAGCGGGTGTTGTAGGGATGGGTTGCCAGAATGCCAGTCAACTTAACCACTTGCCTGAACTCATCAACAACAACTTTGTTAGCGGTTAGAGCATTAACAAATAGATAACTGCACATTTGGGAATGAATGCACCTAAGCAGTTAATCGTTTCTATTATGCCTTTGCTTAGTTGCATGCGTCATCCCGGCTTTCTTTATTTATTTGTCAGGCCTGTTCTTTGCTTCGACCTCTCGCTCTCCCCTCTTTTTTCGTTAATAAAACTCTGATTACAACAGTTACTAGGTTATTTGTTTTCTTGAACAGACTCAAAATATCAAAATACAGACTCGATGATTAAAAACTAGATCATGAGTACATCAAAGCTTCACATCCTGGGGCCCGCGGGGCATCACTTGGCATCGCCGCGGGCCATGCGCAAGACTGAGAAGGTTTCAATGTTAACTGTAGACTTATTTAAAGAAAGCTGGCTATTTAATGACTCTTTAAAAGAAAAGTGGCTATTTTTCAAAAAATTTATTTAAGAAAACAAAGACTCGGTTTTGCAAACACGGCCTTTCAGCACTTCCGAGCGGGAGATTTTAAGGCTGTGCCCGCAAACCATTTGAAAGTGATTCAGGGTGGTTGTTCTTGCAAAAACGGCCTTCCAGCGCCCTTTTAGGGCATTCGGCTCATTTTAAACAAGAATGGAGTCACCCGACTTATTTTGACAAAAAATAAAGTTTTGGTATTTTTGGATATTTTTGAAAAGAGGTGGTTGGACCCGAAAAGGGTTGCCTACGTATCTCACACCCGGTGAGAATCAAACCAGCGTAGTTCGGGCAAACGTGCCACAATCAAAACTATTTTGAACAACAATTTTCTTTCTATTTTCCAAATACTTTTCTCTTTTTTTTCTTTTTCCCACTTTTCAAAAATCCGGCAGCATTTCGGTACAATTTGGGCATTGGGTTTTTTCAAAACAAATGGTCACCCGCACTTAGTCCTAACACTGCTATTTTTCTCAATTTCCTTTCATTATCTACAAGCCGGTCAACATGCAAATCCAAAGCAAATGAATGCACAAGTAGCACGTAAGATGCATCAGGATGGTCATTTCATTTCAGGTCACCTGTCCTAGACGGACCCAACTCCTGTGTTGAGTCCCCCTAAGTCAAATCGCACATGATGCAAACAAGCGTCCTACTAGG
>NC_031995.1:101675981-101813060 GCF_001879085.1 Nicotiana attenuata | reverse complement strand
AAACAGAAGAGAAGCCACACGAAGTGCACCCTTCTCCATGATGTAGAAGACTCAGAGAGAGGAAGGAATTCCCGACAGTTTATATACAATTCAACAAACATCAAAGCGGTAAAGCATTTAGCACATATAGCATGGAACATGTAGAAAAATCAGATAAATCCAAATATAACAATTTAACTGAGCTCGAATTCTTGAACCCTGAACCGAAATTCCGGGTTCTTGTCCCCAGCAGAGTCACCAGAGCTGTCACACCTCCTTTTTCTACTACATCCCGTGAAAGGTATAATAAAAGGAGTTTTTCCAATTAAAGGACAATCGAAACGGGATTCGTTTATTAAGAGATTCAGAGTCGCCACTTGGGAGATTTATGGTGTCCCAAGCCACCGGTTTGAATCCCGAATCGAGGAAAGGGTTTGACTCTGTATTACAGTCGCGAACCAGAAATCCGAGTAAATTCTGTTAACCCGGGAGAAGGGGTTAGGCCCTCCCGAGTTTCGTGGTTCTAGTACGGTCGCTCAACTGCTATATTTGGCTAAAATCTGATTTTCATACATGTTCGAATCTATAGTGCAATTTTAGGGTTATTTACCGCTTTTAGTTAATTTTTAAGAAAGTGAACGTCGTTTAAAAATGTGTTTTTGGATCACGTCACATGAAATGCACCCGGATCTTCGACACATTCTTATTCAACGTTTTGGGATTTGGATTTGGGTTGCATAAAATGCACACCCGTATTTAAGAAGGTAAAATTATTAAAAACGTGCCTCAAGAGACTAACGAGTGATTATCTTTGCGGGAGGCCATGAAATTCACTAAACGGCACGCCCCGAATTCTAAGTATTTTAATATATGCATTTAATAAGGGCCCCGCAATTTATGTATTTTTGTTTGGCGAGGCTCATCTCATCTTATTAGTTAAAGGCCAACCTAAAGCAATTATGATGTTCTACTTAATTTTGTCTTTAAACACCTAATTAACTATCATTATAAAATTCGGGCCTCGAGTTCAGGTCCGAACCCAAACAAGAGGCAAAACCTCCTAATTTGAATTCGCTACCTAACTTGGAGAACCCAAAATTACATTACATATTTTACCCAATAACTTTAAATGAGAATTCCTGACCCTTGGTATTTTTGGACTTTAAAACAGACCCAGGGGAGTGGCCTGATTCACCTATACTCGTATGCTTCAGTGGAAGCTTGGGCCCGATTTTGGGACTAGGATCTCAAGTCTTATACGGTCCATTACAAATTTGCACCAATTATCCATTTGAATGCCTTCAGATCTCTATCTAAGTTTTAATTCTAAACTTGAGCTCTGAATTAGTACGGGCAATTACAGGAAAACAACGATTAACTAATATACTACTAACTATGTTGAAATATCAAACTCAAGCTGATTTCTCATGCTGAAACACTGATTCTTCAATTTCAAAACCAATTTTTAACTGTCCACACGAGTTATAATATCATTTCTACAACATGTAATCAGGGAGTCGAATTTAAATCAATAAACTACACACTGCCTGTTGGTGCCCATAGAATTAAACTTAATAACATGGATCTAAGAGTTAACAGCAAACTTAAACATGTAATGAACTCTAATGTCATGAACAACTAACATGAATTCCACTAGATTCAAAGCACCAGTCATACAGATCCGGGCAATCCTTACAGTCCAGTTAAGTACAAATAAGGAACTGTTCATGTCACTTAAATCTTAACTATTATAGTTATACAACCTAAAATTTGAAATCTAATACAAAAGAAACATGAATAGCACATCATTTTCTTCCATAACTCAATTGTATTGCAGAATTCAATGCTTCGTACATTTGAGATTGGAGGATACCTGGAATTTAGAATGCAATAAGAAGAAAAAGAGATCAGCAGCAGGAAATGACAAAACAGCAGTTCAGATCTAAGCTCACAACCCAGCAACCAATATCAAAATCAATCCAGAATCGAAATGTGAAAACACAGCGCCAATGTTCAACCAAATAGACTCGAATAAATTCCAAATTGATCAAAATTAACCCAGGAAGAACTTCTGAAACTTCCAGCAACTAGAAATTGAGCTAAGAGATGAACATCAACAACTAACACTCGAAATCAATCTAGAAATGCTATATAACAGTATTTTTTGGTTTTTCTATAGTATTTTCTGTTTGTTTTTGGATTTTTGGGGCAGAATCTCAAATCTAAGAAAGGATTTTAAACTTCTAAGGATTTGAAATTCAAATTTTAGGCTCAGATTTGCAGAGAGGGTTTTTGGGGGGGGGGGAATTTTGGGGTTTCAAAACTTGTTCTTCAAGGCAATATACACTGCCTTTTATAGGCAGAGTTTGAGGAGTGTTTCAGATTTTCAGTTGCCTTTTAGTCCCTCTTTATTTACTCATTTAGTCCCTTATTTTCTGACTTGTGACTCAAGTTATCCTACTAACTTTCTGAAACTATAACAAAGGCCCTATTTAGAAGACTCTAGAGGGTTCTAGATTTAACTACAGCCTTCCTATGCACCCTAAGTACCCAAACTAACCCCGAATTTAGCCTGAAATTACTAACCCTATACCAAACTAGACCTCACCCCCTTTTACCCTAGTTAAGTTCTACTATAGGCAAACCAAATACCTCTAATTCAGCTATAACCAACCAGGTAAAAAAAAACTCTAAAATTGAATTATCAAAACTGCAAATTAATCCTAATTCATACTTTACCAAACCATCAATCAAACAAAATTAACAATCAAATATTAGACTAAACTAAACTAAACAATTAAACATGAACTAATACAGAATCATCAAACAGAAAGAAAAGAGAAGAAGAGAAAACAGAATAAAAAAACGAAATAAAAAAAATCATAAAATTCTGGATGGAACATGGATCACACATGAATGAGGCTGAACTAAACGAGATTAAGCAGGGATGAAAAAAAAATCAACACAAGATTAAACAAAAATTAATCAAAATAATGTGACAAGGAACCATAATCATTAAAAAAAATTACAATCAAATAAGAGTAGAAACTCAATTATCACCACGAAAAACAAACAGAAGAAACGATCAAATAAGAAGGGGAAAGACCTTACTGATTAACCTCTATAGTCTCGCTTCTTAGATTTGAAATTCAGACCAGTCTGGTGAAATTCGAATGCTATTGACAACGGATTCAACATAAGGGAGGCGAGGTGACCCTAGAGTGTTAATTTGAGGCTAATTGGGTGAACTAGGGTTTTGACGAAATCTTTGATTTGATAGTCGAAGACTTTGACGGGAATTTGGGAAAAAAGGTTTAAGGATTTGAAGAGAGGATGGTGAGGAGGCTCTGTGGTGTAATTTTGGTGGTGAACGGAGCCGGCGCCGCCTTGTGCGGCGGAGATGGAGTTTAGGGTTTTGTATATTTGGGGCGCTTGGTTGGGATTTGAGAAGAGTTGGTCGTGGATTCGTATTGAGGAGGAGAAGGGGTACCAGGGGTGTAATTTTGGGGGTGTTTGGTGGAATGCCGCTGGCGGAGACGATTTTCGGCCGGCGGCTTAGGGCGGAGGGACGGTGGTGGTAAGCCGGCGTTACAGGGGGGGTACGAGGAAGGTAACAAATGTTTTTTAGGGTTTGGATTATTTTGGACAGTTTTATCTGGATCCGACGTCAATCAAGGGCCGTCGGATAAGGGATGATAGACGGTCTAGATTACTTGACTATGGAACGACGTCGTTTCAATAGTAAAAGGGGCAGGCTGGGTTTGGGGTATTTGGACCTGGGCAAGGGCTTGGGGCATTGGGCTGGGATTAATGAATTACAAGCGGCCCAATTCTGGGTCCTCATTGAGACTACTCTTTTTTTTATTATTTTTCTTTTATTTCTTTTATTTATTTTGTTTTCATTCTATTTATTTTTTTTTTTATCTTTTTCTGACTTTAAAATAAAGACATAATATATTTTCAAATTTAAACTAATTAATTCCTAAAATTGTTTAAAAACTATTTCNTTTTCTTCATATTTTGTTCTAAAAACCACTTAACTCCTAATTAATCCTAAAATATGAAATTAGATCCTAAATGCAAATGTCAAGCATGTTTTTTTTTTATATTTTTCATATGAATTAAAATGCAAACAATTACAGAAAATAATATAAAATTCAAAAAATTGTAAAATAATGAAAGAAAAATTATTTTGTTTGAATTTTGGGAATAATTCACATAGGGCAAAAATCACGTGCTCACAACCCACTCAATACCTCTTGGTCATACAGTGATTTTGCCTGATTTGGCTTTCTCAAGCCCAAATGGGTATCAAACTATTTCTAGTTTGAACCTTTTAATTAGGCTAATCAAACCCTCCATTAGCCGAATTCCTTGTTAGCCAAGTTATCCTAGACTATGTCCCTCTTTTTCAAGTAGAGACCAAGCCAAAAAGGCATGAATCAATATTTGCAACCATTAATTCTAAAATTGAAGCATAAACTAAGCAAAATAAGCAACACCCAATCATAAAAAAAACATTAAATTAAATACCCATAAGGTTTACATACTAGGGTTAGGTCACAACCCTAGTAAGAATCTAGCTACTCATATTGAGAAATGAAGAATAGAAAGAAGAAATGCTAATTAAACTCATAATCTAAGATTAAAATGGTAAAATATGATGTTTGAATCCTAAAATAGTCACAAACTTCCTAAAATGGCAAAATTTAACGATTTCAGCAGCTCAAACTTCGAAACTTGACCTAAAAATGTGAATCTCGTCTACTTATAGTGGCCTGAAATTCACTGATAAAAATGCCTCTCAGGAGGTTCCGTGGCCGCACAATTCCATGTGCGGTCCGCAGATTGCTTCAGCTGGCAGGGTTTTGGATTCTGTTGTCACGACCCAAACCGATGAGCCACAACGGGCACCCAGTACCATACTCAACTGAGTACCAACATAATGTATCTTTTCATGTAATACTATCATAGATAACTGAGCCGGAAGGCTGCCGTGAGATAATTAGAATACAACTTGTGATACCAACTTATACATAAGACATACGGGCCTATAAGGCCAAAATAACCACTCGTATACTGAACATAGGCCGACAAGGCCATACAATCTTTTACGTACATGATACCTGTCTACAAGCCTCTAAGAATACATAATTTTCACAAAGGTCGGGACAGAGGCTTGCCATACCAAAAAACACTCATCTAAATCATACTAACCAAACAAGTAACTCCGAAGCAAATGGAGCGCACCAACATGTTCCGATGAGCTGATACCCTACTTGGAGGGCTCTCGACCTGTCTATCGAGACCTGTGGGCATGAAACACAGCGTCCCCAGGCCAAAGGGACGACAGTACAAATTATGTACCGAGTATTTAAGGAATGAAAATCGGTAAATAATAGACACGAGAGAAGCATGGAGTAAAAGACTCGACATGTACGTTTGCATAGCTCTGTGAATCGTTTAATTTTTATAATGTCATGCATATGCATATAAGTGTCATACCATGCATGGGTATATGTGTTCATAACATCATCAAGCCTCTGAGGGCATCCCATCATATCATCTCGGCCACTGTGGGCAAATTATCAACCTACACTAGCTGATCAGGTGGTGGTGCATATATATTGCCATAACCTCTTCCCATATTCCATATATATATATATATATATATATATAACGCCATCTGGTCATGGATTAATGTACATGAATGCAATGCATGAGAAGTACATAAATAAAATTTCTTGGAGTGTCATAAGACCATTATGCCTTTGAATAATATCATGAAGTAAACTTTTTCAACTTACATATTTTTCTGAGACCCATGAACAGATGATAAAATAATATGACACATGGAGAATTAAGAACATAAGCATCTCTAGCATTTCTATAAATAGAGTCATTTATGAAAATTGCGTTTTTGCTCGTTTCGTTCGTGTCATATATATCATGCCTAAAGAAAGAACGCATATCCTTAACATACCTGAACCGATTCTCTTGACGAATCCTTTATCACGCGTTGATTGCGACAACACGAAACGGCGGGTCGAAGTAGGGGAAAATCCATATGATATTCTTGAGAAAGATTATGTCGTGCTCACTTAGAATGGCAAAATCCCGTTGCTACTACGCTATGAAGTCTTGTATGAATTCTTGTGGAAGTGATTTACGTTACTAGTGAGAAGTATGGTTTTTGTTGGAGCATGACATAGCTGATCCGTATAACTTAATAAACATGAATGAATTTCTTTAGAAATGTCCCTTTTTTATAATGTGTGGGCCCCACTTAATAATGCTTTCCTTAGCCACCCAAATCCATTAATATGCCATCTAGCAATGTGACTAATGAGTCACTTAAATCAACATTCTTGGGCTGCCACGTTTGGGAGGGTTTGTTAATCCTTATCAAAAGTATTAATTATTCACTATTTATTATTTAACTAATTAATTTTCCATTAACCAAAAATTAACCAATTACCCACATAATTAAGAATTAATTTAAATTATTTAAAATACAACTCACTTTTTACACACCTTATACACCTTACTATCATGGCCATGTAGTACCTTGTATGGTACTAGTCCATAAATACTGGGTATTATAGCTCGGACCGTATTTTATCCCAAATTGACAAACTTTGACGAAACTCATTTTCTTCGATTTGCTTGCCCTCTCACCTTCATGAATTTACTTATTCCTTGTTTGAAATAGCACAATACTTATAATTCCAAAATAATCTCATTCCTGAGCTTACGTCGATTAACTTACGACGAAACATCAACGTACAAAAATGCGGGACGTAACATCTCACTTCCGAGCTCTCATTAATTCATTTATGGCGTATTTTCATGTATGAAAATATGGGGTGTAACATCATTCCCCCCTTTGGAACATTCGTCCTCGAATGTTGACTGATGCACTTATCATTCTCATATCCCATTGCTCTTGCGAATACTTTAGTACTCCTCTTGCCATCTAGGCAATTGTTCTGTGAATAAGTCCAAAGGCCAGGGCATTCCCCCCCCCCCCCTTTTGTCCTCTTTCTCATACCACGAATTGTGAACGAAATCTTTCCAATCTCGTAATTGTTGCTACCTTTTGTCATGCAGCTTGTATGACTCTGACCTTGTAAGTGTGCCTATGCGGCTCTTCTTTCCTCTTTTTTTTGCTCTAACTTCTAGCCAATCTCTAGACCTCACTTTGCAAACACATACAGAGTTTGATAAAATGTCCCTCTGGGCATTTGTAGGTATACTAAAGTTCTTTGCTCGGTACTTCGTTGAAATTACGAATATTGCTACATCTTGTTTCATAGACCAGGTTATCCATCCACATGATTTTACTGCATCTAGGTAGGTCATATTTTACCATAGCTCTTACTTCGATTTATCGCTGCTGAGTTCTGCTACCAAATTCCAGCTTACTCTGTTGCTTATCCCATATGTATAAATCTAAGTCCTTTAGTGCTTCCTCATTACTGTTCATCTTAAGAATGATGACCTAATCTCAGCTCACACTTTGTGACTTTTGCCCATCCATTATGATTTGCCTCAATATTGATCTATAATATACCACTGATAACTTGAAACTTCTTACGTAATACCTTGCCATTAGGGCATACGTTGGATCGATAAATATTTGAAGTGATTTCCATAATCGTATTTCATAGTATCTCAATGTGATTCACCTTATGCGGGGGTATCCAAATCCTGTGCCGTCCATGAAATCTTTTTTTTTTCTTTAAATCATTACTCAATCGAAGGCCCAAATGTCATTCTTTATCTACCACAATTACATCCTCATCTCTTTCAAATGATATTAGTCTTAGACTTCTTTGAGTTTATTCAGCCTATACTGAGCTCTCTATAACATAGAGAAACCATTAGCTCGCTTGTTTTCATGGGTTTAATCCTGAGGACTTATCTATTCTTGTCACCTTCTTACTCTCCCTTTCGTATCCTCACTCTTGCCTTCCTAAAACCTTGTCTCTTTGCCATACTTAAGTTTGCGACCTACCCATATTTATTTATATTACTCGCAACCTTCCTTCAACTTGCTTGCATCATAGGTTTCCTTATGTCATCCTGGAACATCAAGCGAGACATCACATCGTCTCTAACTCTTCTTTACTGTCTTAATTAGCCTCCTCGATACCTAGAACCATAGGCTATGAGATATGCTATTGACGATGTCGCTATCATTCTTGGATATTGAATCCCCGTGCCTAGCCTTCTATCCGAGGTATGGACTATTCATAACCTTCTGCATTTGAGTATCACCTACGTTGTTCACCTTTACCTTACTTACCTTAAAATCTTGCATCACATCTTGTATCTCTTTCATGACCTTCCTTCCACATAGGTATAATTCACATCCATAACTTGAAGCTTTATTATCATACTTGCACCTCTGGTGTATATATAATCCGATGAGAGCTTCATACTGACTTCATATGAGGCTGGTATTCTTCTGATGCCCTTATAGAATATGGCTACTGTACTATCTCTTTTGTACCTCTGATATTTAAGAGTGATCCTGTGGTCTATAATTCTCTTGGTCTATTTCTGTTTTACTTAGTTGATGTAGCTCTTTAGTTTCCTCTTTTTTGTTTTCATATCAGCCTATATGTAGGCTTAAGCTATCTTCCGATCTACGGCTCCTGGTATTAGTTATTACTTTAGCCTTTCATAGGCGCTGAGGGATATTCATGATACAATCCTTTAACAATTCAATCCTTTGTCTATGACCTGGGCTTAATTCTTTGTTTTAACGTATACCAGAATCTTCTACGACTGTATATGCTACATGTATAAAACTCCAAACTCTTAAATGCATTCATAACGTCACCAACTCGGGATCATTGATCGAATAATTCGTTCTGTTCCTTCTTAGCTTTTTTAAACATAAGCTATTACTTTTCCTGATCTTTCTGGCCCCTTGTTGCGTGCATACTTATCTTGTCTTAGTTCCCACGCATGCCGGAGGTTTCATGTAACTCATATGATCTCGAATGTTACTTTTAATTTTACTTCCCGTTTATTAGTCACGGTAGGTGCCACTTTCCTTTGGAGTGCTTACAATGTTGTCGTGAGACTGTTGTTATACGACCATTTCCTCTTTAGGTTATTGTGCTTACCTTGCAGCCTTCTTCCTTATTTCCTCAGCTAGTCTTTCGTTGTAGTGCTTAGGGAGAACCCTTGACTCCTGTAAAGTTATGAGCTTATTACAGACCTTTTGATGTTCTTCCTTGCCTATAATCATCCGTAGTTGCTTACCTCCATGCCCTTGTGCTTGTAGGGTTGCTCCTGAACTGATATTTTGACTGTCTTCCCAGTGGCTTTTTCTTTTATCCCCGTAACACTCATATGGTACCTTTAACTAAACCGACTTCTATTTGAATATATCTAAAGTATTATAAGGACATTACTACGGGGCTGAATTCCCTAGGTTGGGGTTTTACTAAGTTTATCCTGCACGATCTGTTGACTCGTCTTTAACCTTCTGTTTAGCCGTAACTAGGCTCTTCCCGAACCAATTGCTAACTACTCGTTGGCCCATTCATATATCAATGTTTCTTGTAATCATTCTTGGGTTATTTCCTTTATCTTAACTTACGTCTCGCACTGGCTCTTTATCTATCAATAACATCTCGGGCAGGGACGCTTACTTCATTTCCTTGACGTTGTGTTTGCATATTATTCTGGAATCGTAGCATATCTGTAGGCTTTGAATAAGTGCAATCGCATTTTTATCGCATTCTTCTTTTACCATTCCATAATTACTAGAATCACTTAATTCTTACTTAATGCCACATCATACCATATTCCCCCTTTTAGGGGAGTACTGAGAGTTGGAGCTACGACAACCTACCTATAGATGTTTTACCTCTTCATCTTCGGCGTCCTTTCATACCATCAATGACCCTTACTCGCCTTGCGGTAATCCTTCTATACCGAGGATAACAAAATTCCTTACTTGCGATGGTGACACTTATTGTAACTAGAACATACAGTCCCTCAGCTTAACTTTGCTCACATTGCTTGCGTCAGGGAAGCGTCTTCCTGAATGAGCATTCTATGAATTTCTCATGAATCTATTTCTGTTGTCCATTCTATTATTGTCGGAACGCAATCTCTGAAATTCCCATGATGTCGACCATTATCAAATTACTCAGTTCCCAATTCATGTTTAGCTTACCTTGTGCACCAGTACGTACTGATTTCTATTATTTTAGGGTCTAACTTTTCCTTCTGAGAGTCGCGTTGGAGTCACGAACTTATTTCTCGAAATGAGGATACAACTTTATGGCCTATACTCTTTTGTTGTCTCCAGGCCTGGCACCTCTCATTTTTTCCTTCCCTCGATTATCGGCTATGTAATACTGTCATTTCATTTTATTTTTTCACCATTGTCATCCATGTATCACATCTTACTAATAATTCTGCCTTATCTCTCTTCTCATTAATCTACTAATATTTCTACCTATCCCTTCTGGTGAAACTTCAACGAGACATTCTTTTGCTTTTAGCTCCCCTTGCATCATTCATCAGCTCTTCGGGTTTCTCAACGTCCTTGCTCTACTAGGGACGAGAGTCACACTAAGGTAACATTTATCCCTTCCAGGCTTTTAGTGCCTATCTTCTGAATACTTCTTGGATCATGGTAGTATTCACATTTAATTGTAATATTCTAGAGTGTACCATCTAGGGTGTCTCACAAGAAGATTTATTAGCACTTTTGTAATATCCTTCGGAAATATCAACTAACACAACTAATCCATTCACCATTTTGGGTTACTATAACCCCAGCCGCATCCTGAGTTCCATCTTTTTCTTAAGCTACACTTGTTAGCCCCCATAGGGCATAACTGAGATGGGTGTGGCCAATTGCACATACCTTTATTATCGATGAAGGTAACTCAAAATGCTCATATCTCCCTTTCTGAATGGTAAATAATGATAATCTTTATTAACTGGGTACCTCGTACCCTTCTTCATCTTGCTTCTTTTACTTACTTCTTGAAACATGTATTTATCTTCTGAATCTCTCATTGTCTTTCACCATAAAGGTGGATAAATATTCTTGACTTAAGGTTCCTTATCAAGAGGCTTACACGTCTTAGTATACACATGATCTGCTAAATACCTCATATTTATCCCTCATAAGCATGATGCAAAATTCAGTTCCTCTGACTCAACTCTTCCACAACTATATCTCTTACCAACCTTCTTTCTGGATGTAGGCATCGTTGTATTATGAATAAGATAGAGTTTAGAAAATTTTGTTCTTACAACTGAGATCTATCGCACGGTCTAGAGTAGGAAGAAAGAGTGACAGTTCTAAATGCCCTTCAGTGTCCTGCTTATATGTGCGGTGCACGACACACCCATAAACAAGACTCTCTAGACACGACTTCTAGACTCCCTAGGATAGAACTGCCCTTATACCACTTTTATCATGACCCAAACCGATGGGCAGTGACGGGCACCCGGTACCTTACTCAACCAAGTACCAACACAACATATATATTCATGTAATACTATCATAGATAACTGAGCCGGAAGGCTGCCGTGAGATAAGTAGAATACAACTTGTGATACCAACTTATACATAAGACATACGGGCCTATAAGGCAAAAATAACCACTCGTATACTGAACATAGGCCGACAAGGCCATACAACCTTTTACGTACATGCACATGTCTACAAGCCTCTAAGAATACATAATTTTCAAAGAGGTCGGGACAGAGTCCCGCCATACCAAACGATACACATCTAAATCATACTAACCAAACAAGTAACTCCGAAGCAAATGGAGCGCACCAACATCTTCCGTTGAGTTGATACCCTACTAGGAGGCCTCTCGACCTGTCTATCGGGACATGCGGGCATGAAACGCAACGTCCCCAGGCAAAAGGGACGTTAATACAAATACTATACCGAGTATGTAAGCAATGAAAATTAGTAGACATGTGAGAAACATGGAGTAAAAGACTCAACATGTACATTTGAATAGCTCTGTGAATCATTTCATTTTTATAATGTCATGCATATGCATATATGTCTTACCATACATGGGTATATGTGTTCATAACATTATCAAGACTCTGAGAGCATTCTATCATATCATCTCGGCCACTATGGGCAAATTATCAACCTATACTAGCTAATCAGGTGGTGGTGCATATATATCGCCATAACCTCTTCCCATATTCCATATATATATATATATATATGTATATACACATATATATGCGTATATAACGCCATCTGGTCATGGGTTAATGTACATGAATGCAATGCATGAGAAGTACATAAATAAAATTTCTTGGAGTGTCCTTTAAATAGAGTCATTTATGGAAATTGCATTTTTTCTCGTTTCGTTTGTGTCGTATATATACTAGCTATGAGCATCATATCATCTCGGCCACTGGGGAAAATTATTAACGTATACCAGCTAATCAGGTGGTGGTGCGTATATATCGCCGTAACCTCTTCCCATATCCCATATACATATACATATTTTTATATACACACACACACACATATATAGCGCCATCTGATCATCGGTTAATGTACATGAATGCAATGCATGAGAAGTACGTAAATAAAATCTCTTGGAGTGTCCTAAGACCATTATGCCTTTGAATAATATCATGAAGTAAACTTTTTCAACTTACATATTTTTCTGAGACCCATGAAAAGATGATAGAAGAATAATATGACACATGGAGAATTAATAACATAAGCATCTGTAGCATTTCTATAAATAGAGTCATTTATGGAAATTGCATTTTTGCTCGTTTCGTTTGTGTCGTATAGACCATGCAAAAAGAAAGAAGGGATAGCCTTAACATACCTGAACCGATTCTCTTGACAATCCCATTAACACCCATTGATTGCAACAACCCGAACGGCTGATCGAAGTAGGGAAAAATCCATATGATATTCTTGAGATAGATTATACCGTGCTCTCTTAGAATAGCAAAATCCCGTTGCTACTACGCTATGAAGTCTTGTATGAATTCTTATGGAAGTGATTTACGTTACTAGTGAGAAATATGGTTTTGGTTGGAGCATTACATAGCCGATCCGCATAACTTAATAAACATGAATGAATTTCTTTAGAAAGGTCCCTTTTTTATAATGTGTGGGCCCCACTTAATAATGCTTCCCTTAGCCACCCAAATCCCTTAATATGCCATCTAGCAATGTGACCAATGAGTCACCTAAATCAACATTCTTGGGCTGCCACGTTTGGGAGGGTTTGTTAATCCTTATCAAAAGTATTAATTATTCACTAATTTATTATTTAACTAATAAATCTCCCATTAACCAATAATTAATCAATTACCCACATATTTAAGAATTATTTCAAATTACTTAAAATACTAATTACTTTTAACACACTTTTTACAGCTTACTATCATGGCCATGTGGTACCTTGTATGGTACTATTCCATAAATATCGGATATTATAGCTTGGACCGTATTTTATCCCAAATTGACATACTTCGTCGAAACTCGTTTTCTTCGACTTGATTGCCCTCTCACCTTCACGAATTTACTTATTTCTTGTTTGAAATAGCACAATGCTTATAATTCCAAAATAATCTCATTCCCGAGCTTATGTCGATTAACTTACGACGAAACATCAACGTAAAAAATGTGGGACGTAACATCTCACTTCCGAGCTCTCGTTAAATTTATTTATGGCGTATTTTCATGCATGAAAATATGGGGTGTAACATCTGCAGCCATACAATTCTGGATTATGGCTGTACAACATCTTCTGTGGCCACACAATTCTTGTGCGGTCCACTCTTAAGCAAGGCTTCAAGTCTTGGTCTTTTGCACACTCTCTGAACTTTAGATCATTTGTCAGTGTAGACCCTATTCAACGGCTGCACAATTCATGTGCGGTCCTCACATTAGCTAGAATGTTGTTGGGATCTTTCACTTGTCCTACGGCCACAGATGGAATTCTGTGTCCGCACTTTCTTCCGCGGCCGCAGAAATCCTTCTATGGACCGCACTTCTTAAGTTCTGTGAACCTTCTTGCTTTGTGATTCGGAACACTGCTTTTTGAGTCGGATTTCATCATGGGATCCCAAACTTCCAACATTCCTGCAATTTGCATTCTTTTATTAGTTTCGGGAACGTAAATCAACACTTTCGAACTAAAAAAAAGCACAAAGGTGCTAATAAGTAGTCAAAATCCACACTTATCAACTCTCCCAGACTTAAGTCTTTGCTTGTCCTCAAGCAAATGAATTAGTTCCCACCTCCTTAGAGTTAAGGGTCATTTTGAGCAAGTTAAAGGTGATCCATTCATACATTAGTTGGGACAAACAATTACTCACCACTCATGCATTATCAACAAGGTGACAAGTCTAATATTCATGCACATATAGTTCTAATGTGATATTTGAGCTTCAAGAATTGAGTTTTCTCGTCAAGGACTCTTGTTCTATCATGTAGGTCATGGTGGACTCCAAACTCTTCCTCCTCTACTTCCCATTTTCCAAGCTCACTTAAGAAATTAGCACTCAATCTTAAGATTCATGAAAGGTACACTCATCTCTCACGAAAGAATGTCACAACTACGGCTTCAAGTACCATAAGTGGTTACACATTTCCTTAAGAATTCAACATTTTCATTTCTCGGCTCACAATTACCAATTCTTAGAGGCATTTTCTTTTCATTGGGGACTAGAGAGACTTAACATCACTCTTTCTTGTTCATATTATTCTTTTCCTCCCTTTTTGATTGCTCATGCTAGGGATCAATACCTCTTTTTGAATCCATCAACCCTTCCACTTATTCACGTTTTGCAGTTTTCTTTTTGTTCTTTTCTTTCCGTCTCTTTTCATAGAGATCATTGCTTTACTCTTTTTGTTCCTTGATACCTTTTTCGAATCACTCCTCTCTCCCCCCAAACTTACGTTTTAAGCCACTTGTTTCACAAGAGTGTTAAGGAAAGTTCGGATGCCAAGATAAGGTCACGACAAAACGGGTAAAGTCTTATAAAATAGTTATTAAATGAGAAAGGGTAGCGGCTCAAAGGGGTTAACTAGGGATAATGACATTGGTTGGCAATAGAAAGCTTAAACGGGCAAAGGAAAGCCCACAATCACCTCTCAAACCAAGCAAAACTTAGGATATCGCCTTGAAACACATTCTGGGCAAGTTCTAGACCCTTCGCACGAATACTTGGAGTAGCAACAATTCATCTCACCAGTGATGCAACTAGATTGTAAAATGGATAGAGTCGAGAGCACACAATGACCACATTCAAGTTTAAAGATCACTATGGTCCAATTACCACTCGATGATTATCAAAGTCAACTCAAGAGTCACAAAGTCACTACTAGAGTTATTTTTTTCAAAAACCTTATCTCTAACCATAAGCACGTAGTTAAGTGTGTTGGTACCAATTGAAGCATGATTAACTCTTCGAGAATGACTTGATTAGGTCTTTTTATTCATTAATACTACTATTATTACCTAAACACAAAAACGGACTCATTCCCTTAAGAAGGTTATCACGCCATACCTCGTTGGGACGAGTCACCCGGTTCACACAACAACTACCTTTGAAAAGAACTGTGGTGTTAAGAAAGCCTTTATTATCTACTAAAGTATAAAAAGAAGCTACTTAACAAAAAAACAACTAATATGGAAAAAAAATAAAGAAGCTAATAAGCAAAAACTACTAAAGAGAGATAAATATACACAAGAGAAAAGAGAGAAGCTAGATAAATACAAATAAGAAAAGAAAGAGTATCATCAAATTATTAAAAAACATAAACTTCACCCCCCCCCCCCCAAATAAAAGTAAGCATTGTCTCCAATGCTTAGCAAAATAAGAGTAAAAAGGAGAGGGTGAAGAAAACTCCGTAAGGTGTCTTGGACATCTCAGTGACCCTGGCAATGTCATCTACCTCAGGGTCAGCCAACTGAATCTCATCATCATCAAATCTAGGTGTGGATTTGTTATCGAATGTCGCGCGCACTGCATCAGCCGTGTCAACAGCAAGGTCTAGCTTGTCAAACTGGCCAGCTGGTGCTACCGGTGCAGATGGTGCTGAAGGATCCAGGGCGGACTGATATGGGTCAAGCAGCATATAAAAGAGAAAGTCGCTAGGTGTAGAAAGTCTGGTCACCTCCCTTCGGAGCTTGTCCATTGATTTCTTGCTTACCTGGGGCTTTCACATCTCCTTTACTTCTTTTCCCAGCTCCTCAATCACTGACCTGTGCTGCACCAATGTGTCCATGATAGTATTCTGGTTGTCCAGAATCTTCATCAGCGTCTCATCAATGTGAGAAGGATCCTGTGGTGCCTGAGAAATGGACTGCGCTGCAACAATACTAGACAAGTAAGACAGCTTAGTAGTAGCTGTCTACATCCAGTTGTTGAGACTCGCCAATGTCTGGGTGACTCGTAGAGCAGATAGGGAAACTGTGGTCGCAGGCAATGGCTTTAGAGAAACTCTAGGTGATATGGTAGGAGCTGAGGATGATGGTGGAGGCATAGCAGTGGCACTGGTAGATGGCTCACTAGTGGTGAATGGAAGAAGAGCTACTTTAGAAGCTACCACTATTGGCTCATCAGACTTGTTTATGGTGGTAGAAGGCTTGACTTTCTTCTTCTGGTTGCTCGCATCCATCAGAGAGTACCAGTCGAATGGCATCTTCGACTTCACCTTAGTGTCAAAATATCTCAGCTCCACCTTTGCATCAGTAAAGTACTCTGTGATAGTGTTGGGATAAGGGTAGGCCGAGTTGTCCTGCCGTGCAATAACTAAATTGTTGGCCGACATCACGGCACCCACATTGATTTGTTACCTGGCCATGACGACAGCCACAAGCACTGCCTGAGGAATAGGAAGGTGAGTCTCATTCTGGCTCGAATCCAATCTGCTACAGGCAAAGGTTTGCCACCCTTTTGGCTCAAATCATAAGGTACTACACTGAATGGGAACCCCACAGCAATCTATAGTGGTGGTGTCCCCGGTGGTGCTAAGATTTCAGCCAACCAAGGTCAGACTTCATCTTTCATGGCACACTTCTCCAGATACTCCTTTGGCTCAACATCCTCAAAGCCCAAATATGCATTTAGCGTATGCTGATCAAACCTCACCTTGAGGTTGCGTACTTTGGTCACCTTCGTCCCTTTCTTGATATGAGCAACATTGGCATAGAATTCTCGGACGAGGTATTCTTTTTCATCCTCCACTCTCTCAGTAAACTACATCCACCCCTTTTGTGCCCTGAACTGTCTCACTATAGCTGGGTTTTATGTCTCCAAATCTTTCAACAAGAACTGGAACTCAAGAGTCAATGGCCTCACTAGCCACCACATACGAAAGCTGGTGAAGGAGACCAAGCTAAAAAACCATCCTCCAAAACTTCTTTCTTCTTCGATCTCTAAATACCTATAGGTGTAGCATCTCCTATCCTGCCATTATCGGGGATGTTATATGTATCCTATGCCTCAGTGACTGGTATAGTTGATGGCTCAGAAGCCTGACTAGCACTCTCCGATCTCTCGGAGGTGTTGTGAGATGAAGACTACTCGTCCCTGAGCTCGTATCTCCCCCGTGGCCTCGACTGTGTGGCCGTCTGCTCTTCCTAAATAGAGGCTGAGTTTTCCTCTGACACCTTCCTAGACGGGACATACGAGCTAGACTAGGAGAGGTCAGACCTCTCCCTTTACAAGCTGTTGTTTTCTTGCTGATTGTCTTGTGTTGGCCAAGGGGCAAGACACTTTTACCTTGATACCGGGAAGATTCACCTCGTCCCTTTCAAGTGTCGCCTCGGCCCCTTGATCGAACCATTGTCTGTATCAAGCTGAGAGGATTTCTAGTTGCAATTCATTGTCCAAAAACATACAGGAGTTATAAGTAAGGGAGAAACAATTGAACACAGTAGGGTTATGAAGTTGATTCATGCCTGCAAGATAAGGGATCTGCGGTCTGCATATTTTTTATACGCGGTCGTAGATGGGAACTCACGGTCCGCACATTTTAACTTGCCGCCACACCTGAGAGTCTGAAAAATGATGACTCTCTGATGACAGAGAAGGTCCTAACTTGCGGCCGCAAGAGGAAATCTGTGGTCCGCACAATTTGACCTGCGACCGCAGATTCCTGCCTCACTTAAGCTTCAACAAATCAGAATCTGTGGACCGCACAATTCAAGTAAGGCCGCACAATTCAAATAATTACGAGCGGGCAACTTTTTATTCTAAGACTTTTCAATTTCTTGCACAAATAGGCATGGTAACATTGTAAAGTCAAGAAATTTCACTAACCCAATCCCAATAGAGCATATATCAAGTTTACTGAGTTCAGATCTACCCCATATAGACACACAATAGAACTCTAATAACAAATGGCCTAAAAAGAACTAAAAAAAATTACAAATTAAAATAACATAAAAATTAACATGAAATTGAAACATAACAGATAGAGTGAGTGTACTGAGTGACTAATCTAGATGGTTGTGTGTGTAGACAGTTAAAATGTCCAAGAAAAATTAGCAGGGCAATATTGTTTTGTTCAAAGTGGGAAAAGGGTAAAATGAGACGTACTGTTCTATTTATACCATTCAATTTGAGAAGGGGACAGAGACGAGTGTCGCCGCACATTTTCATGTGTTGTCCGCACTCTCTAACCTGGGAGCTTCATCACAAAATTCCATCTACGGTCCATGCATTTTCTTGTACGGCTGTAGATTTCACATGCGGTCGCAGATCGACCTCCACACTGACAAGCCTAATCTTCAAAGAGTTGGTATTTTTGACATTTCAACTGTATGGTCTGCAAGATTAATGTGCGGCCGCAATTCTCATCTGCTATGGCACATAAAAATGTGCGGTCCGCACAAATCAAGTGTGGTTTGCACTCCTTGAACACTTAGTCATATTTTCTTCCACTGTTCTTGTAAGTCACTGTCATCCTTGTAGCACACTTCAAATCAAGTTAGAACACAAATAACACCTAACTAGAAAAGAAAAAGGAAAAGAAACAAGGGTTACCTCCCAAGAAGCGCCTAATTTAACGTCGCGGCACGACGCAAAATACGCTCAAGTAAAATGAATGACCGCCACCACGTGTCTATCTCCAACCTTTCCCAAGTAATGCTTCATCCGATGATCATTGACTCGGGATACTTCATTGTTTTTGTTCTTCAAGTCTAATGAACCAAAAGGTGTCAAACCCACAATTTCAAAAGGACCACTCTAGTTGGATTTTAACTTCCCGGGAAAAATCCTCAACCTTGAGTTAAACAACAATACATGATCGCCCACCTAGAATTTTTTGTTCCAAATTTATTTGTCATGAAGAGATTTCATCTTTTCTTTGTACAAGGACGAACTCGCATAAGCATGGTACAGAAATATCATCCAATTCATTCAAATGTGCAACCCTTAAGTTAGTGGCTACATCCCAATCAAGATTCAACTTCATTAGAGCCCACATTACCTTGTTCTCTAGTTCCACCGAAATATGACAAGGTTTTCCGAACACCAACCGGTATGGAGACATTCCGATAGGTGTTTTGTAAGACGTACGATAGGACCATAATTCATCATCAAGCTTCTTGGACCAATGCATCCGATTAGCATTCACCGTTTTGGACAAATACTCTTTATATGCCGGTTGGAGACTTCCACTTGCCCGCTAGCTTGTGGGTGATAGGGAGCTGTGACTTTGTGAGTAACACCATACTTGCTAAGTAAAGTGTCAAGAGACTTGTTGCAAAAGTGTGACCCCCATAGCATATAATTGCACGCGGAGTACCAAACCTTGTGAAAATATTCTTCAAGAAGGCCACTACAATTCTCGCCTCATTGTTGGGTAAAGCAACAACCTCAACCCATTTGGATACATGATCCACATGACAAAGATGTAGGTGTTTCCACAATATCTCACAAAAGGGCCCATAATGTCAATACCCTTCAAATCGAAAATATCAATCTCCAAAATGGTTGTGAGAGGAATTTCATTTTTCTTTGAGATTCCACTGGCCCGTTGACATTCATCACATCTTTTCACTAACTCACTAGCATCTTTGTAAAGAGTAGGCCAATAGAAACCACAACTCAGCACTTTGGTTGCCATTCTCGCTCCACCATGATGACCACCATATGGCTAAGAATGACAAACCCCGAGAATTTCACCTTGCTCTTCTTCCGGTACATATCTTCTAATCACCACATCCGTGCAAATCCAAAAAAGGTATGGTTCATCCTAATAATAATCTTGACAATCCCGTTTGAGTTTCTTCCTTTGGCTTGAAGAGAACTCATCTGGAATGATTCCACACACAAGAAAATTTGCTAAGTCCGTGAACCATGGCACCTCTTTAAACGAAATTGCCAAGAGTTGCTCATCGGGGAAGGAGTCATTTATTTCAAGGTCATCATGCGGCCTCCCCTCCTCGTACAAAAGAGACAAGTGGTCTGCCACTTGGTTTTCACTACCTTTTCTATCTTGGATGTTAATATGAAATTTTTGTAACAAGAGCACCCATCTCATCAACCGAGATTTGGAGTTCTTTTTGCTCATAAGATAACGAAGCGCCGCATGATCCGCAAGGACAATGACTTTTGCATCCATCAAGTATGGGCGGAACTTCTCAATTACAAACACAATAGCAAGGAGCTCTTTCTCCGTAATGGAATAGTTGACTTAGGCACTATTCATGGTCTTACTAGAATAGTAGACCGGATAGAAAATCTTGTTGATGTGTTACCCCAAAAAAGCCCCAACCGCTACGTCACTTGCATCACATATGAGTTCAAAAGGCACACTCAAATTTGGAGCGGTGATGATGGGAGTAATTGTCAACTTGAGCTTCACTAATTCAAAAGCTCTCATGCAATCATCATTAAAATTAAACTTAGATTCCTTCTCAAGAAGCTTGCACAACGTGTTCACCACCAAAGAGAAGCCTTTGATGAAGTGCCGCTAAAAAACCGCATGGCCTAAGAAACTCCGCACACTTTTCACCGAAGTAGGGGGTGGAAGCTTAGAAATCACCTCAATCTTTGCTTTGTCAACTTCAATTCCATTCCTTGAAATTTTGTGGCCAAGGACAATACCTTCCTCGACCATGTAATGGCATTTCTGCCAATTGAGCACCAAATTTGTTTCTTCACATCTAGCCAACACTTTGTCCAAATTTGAAAGACAAACATCAAAAGAATCTCCAACCACCGATCCATGAAAACTTCAAGGTAGTCCTCCACCATGTCCGTGGAAATAGCCATCATACATTTTTGAAAAGTCGCTGGTGCATTGCACAAACCAAATGGCATCCATTTGAAAGCAAAAGTACTATAGGGACATGTAAAGGTTGTTTTCTCTTGATCTTTCCAAGCAATCAGAATTTGGTTGTAGCCCGAGTAACCATCAAGAAAGCAATAGAAAGCATGACCGGCCAATCTATCAAGCATTTGATCTAAGAAAGGAAGTGGAAAGTGATCCTTCCTTGTGACTTTGTTGATCCTGCGATAGTCCATACACACCCTCCAACCGGTCACCGTTCTAATAGGAATCAACTCATTCTTGTCATTGGTGACCACTGCCATGCCCCCTTCTTTGGGACACATTGAACCGGAGAAGTCCATGAACTATCAGAGATGGGGTAGACAACCCCGGCATCCAACCACTTGATAATCTCCTTCTTGAAAACTTCTTGCATAGCCCCATTGATTCTCCTTTGATGTTCAATAGATGGTTTGGCTCATCCTCCAACTCGCCCCAAGATCACGAAGAGCTTTAGCAAACTCGGCACTTCCTATTGTACAAGGAATCATGAAAGCACCGGGATCCTCCAACTTAGGAGCCACTGAATGCACAATTGCACTTACTTGATGAGTGACTTTGATCATTTCAAAATTCATTGACTGCTTCTTTGTCACAAGATCCTTCATAAACTTTGCATAACCGGGAATTTATTCCAAGGCTTCTACTAATGGCACATTAATTGAAAGACTCTTCATCATTTGAATGAACTTATTGAATTGGTTCTCACCCTTTTGCTTGACAAGTCTTTGAGGGTATGGAGGTGGAGGCTTAGGCAATGGTGCCTTAGCCTTTTGCACTACTGGCTCCGGTATGTCAATAATGTGTTCCCTAGACGGGTTCACCTCCTCTTGCGTCTCTTCCACACTATCATCAATATCAATCCAAACTCCATCACTAGGTTGCACCATATTGTTCGGGATCTCTTCTTCTTGCATCACTTAATTATCATCAGCAAGTTGCCTTTGACTTGAGGTGGGTGCATTCCTGCCTATTCCACTTCTGTGATAACCTCCATAGCATGCCCATGCCCATATTGTTACCACCCTTTGGGTTTACCATCGGGTCACTTGGTAGTGCCCCCTTAGTACGAATTTACCAAGTGCCCCCTTAGTACGAATTTAGATCTTGAGAGTTTGCCATATTTTAACTTCTAGGTTGCGAATTAATGTGTTGTGTGAGGCAAGTTGGGCATCCGAATCGGCACTCTTTTTCATCATTTACTTGAACAATTTTTCAATACGTCCCATCTCATTGTTTGAAGAACGTAAACCATGGGAAGGATAAGGAGGTGGGTTGCTGGGTTGTTGGTACATTGAGGGCCTTTCAAAACACGACCGCCGGTTGCCTTGATTGTTGCTCCACGTACCTTGATTATTGCCTCCCCAACTTCCTTGATTGTTGTTGTTATGCCAATTCCCTAGATTGTTGCCTCCACTTCAATTTCCTTGATTGTTAGAATTCTAATTGCCTTGATTGTTTTGTTATCGCCATTATTGTTGGCTTCGGCCTTGGAAGTTGTTTCTTTGCCCTTGAAAATTATTCACATATTGCACTTCCTCTTCTTCTTCATTATAGGAATCATCTTGCTCAAAACCACCATCTTCTTGGACATAGTTCTCCTCTCGATTTTGTATTTGTGGACCCTTCGTCCTCCTCTTATTCACCATCATGTTCACTCCTTTAATAATATTGACTTGCTTAGGAGTTTGTGCTTGAATTAGTTGGGCCTTTACTAGTTTAGTCATCATAGTTGTCAATTCAGCAATGTATTGCCCATGGTCTTGCAATTTTTGTGAAGGTGGATCATAGTGGGGTCACCTTGTGGAACAATGGCCCGGGATTGCCAAGCTGACGATGTTTTCGCCATTTCATCCAAAGTTTCACACGCATCCGCATAAGGCGTAGTCATAAAGTTCCCAATGGCTAGTTGATTCACTAAACATTGGTTGGCTGTGTTAATCCCACGATAGAAGGTTTGTTGAATCATGTTTTCCATCATATTGTTGTTGGGACATTCCTTGACCATAGTTCTATAGCTCTCCCATATCTCGTGTAGTGTTTCATTGGGCTCTTTCTTTAATTCCAAGATCTCATCTCGAAGTGTAGCCATGTGTTTGCGAGAGAAAAACTTAGCAATGAACTTGTCCGCCAACTCATCCCAAGAGTAATTGAATGATTCGACAATCGTTCCAACCAATCTAAAGCTCTCCCCCGTAGAGAGAAGGGAAAAATCCTTAGCCTCAATGCATCCTCGGAGACATTCGTTTGCTTGCTCCCCAACAAGTATCCACAAACCCGTTCAAATGTTTATAAGCATTTTGTGTTGGAGCACCGGTAAAGAAACCCCGGGTTCTCAAGAAAAGTGAGCATCACATTGGTTATTCCAAAGTTTCCCGCCCTAATACGGGGAGCGACTATTGCACTAGCATAACCTTCATTGGGCAATATATTGTGTGGAGCCGCTCGTGGTGGAGGTGGGGATCGAACGGGCACATTTTCATGAGGTACCCCGCCTCTCCGATTGGCTTGTGGCTCATGAGGTACCTCCTCTACTTGCTCCTCATCTCCATCAAATTCCCCCAAAGGCAAATTTCCGAGCTCATTCTTCACCATGGTTCTACCTAAAATTTCTCACACAAGTTAGTAACATAGAAGGAAAAGAAGATATTCCAAAAACAAACCCAAATATATAGCTAAACCGTTTTAACTCCCTGACAACAGAGCCAAAAATTGATCCACATCCAATTTGCACTCAATAGTGAGTGAAAACGGTCGATGGAGGAATAGTACCTAGCAAGAGTTTGGGTCGATTTCCACAAGGAGCTACTATGGGTGTTAGGGGTATACACTTGACGAAAGCAAATGGAAAACATAAATTGCACTTCTAATCAAATAGTTTTGATTTCTAATTCTAATATTACTAGAACAATTATAAGCTAAGAGAAGAAACTAGAAAGCGAATGATTATTTTTGGTGTTTTTCCAAATAGTTAAAAAGCCTAGGGATGTGACCATAACCTAAGTATTCGCCCAATAGGTTAAATACGTTAACACTTGTTTTGTTGATAGATGTGTATTATATCTCTCAACTATATGTTACCTCTCAACACCTCTCGGTCATAGAGTGATTTTTCCCAATTTAGATTTCTCAAGCCCAAATGGGTATCAAACTAAATAGTTGATATGAGCTCAAGTCGGGTTGTCACTATATCTAGTTTGAACCCTTTAATTAGGCTAATCAAATCCTCAATTAGCCCAATGCCTTGTTAGCCAAGTTATCCTAGACCAGGTCCCTCTTTCTGAAGTAAAGACCAAACTAAAAAGGCATGAATCAATGTTAGCAACCATTAATTCTAAAATTGAAGCATAAACTAAGCTAAACAATCAACACCCAATCCTAAAAAAACATTAAATTAATACCCATAAGGTTTACACACTAGGGTTAGGTCACAACCCTAGTAAGAATCTAGCTACTCATAGTGAGAAATGAAGAAAACAAGGAAAAGATGCTAATTAAACTCATATTATAAGATTAAAAGGATAAAATATGATGTTTGAATCCTAAAATAGTCATAAACGTCCTAAAATGACAAAATATAACGACTACAGCAGCTCAAACTTCGAAACTTGGGCTAGAAATTTAAATCTCGTCTATTTATAGTAGCCCAAAATTCGTTGACAAAAAATGCCCCTCGGGAGGTTCTGTGGCCGCACAATTCCATGTGCGATCCAGAGATTGCTTCAGTTGGTAGGGTCTCGGATTCTGCAGCCGCACAATTCTAGATTGTGGCTGCACAACATCTTTTGTGGTCGCACAATTCTTGTGCGTTCCGCACTTCAACAAGGCTTCAGGTCTTGGTCTTTTGCAAACTCTCTGAACTATGAATCATCTATCAGTGCAGACCTTGTTCTGCGGCCACACAATTCATGTGTAGTGCACACATTAGCTAGAACTCTGTTGGGCTCTTTCACTTGTCATGTGGTCGCAGATCCTTCTGCGGATCGCACTTCTTAAGTTATGTGCCCCTTCTTGCCTTGTGATTCAAAAAAACCTTTTTTATTCGGAAATCTTCATGGGAGCCCAAACTTCCAACATTCCTGTAATTTGCACACTTTCATTAGTTTCGGGAATATAAATCAATACTTTCGGATTAAATCAAAAGCAAAAAGGTGCTAATAAGTAGTCAAAATCCACACTTATCATGCGAGCACCGAAGTGTTCATGATTTGAGGTGGCTTTTAGGAGATTATGGGATTGTTTTGCTATCATGTCTTGTCATATCTGTGTTTTCTAAACCTTTATGATTAATTTAGGTCTAATTCATATTAGAAATCATGTGTAGGCTATGTGCTACTTGTTTGGGACTTGATAGGGTTGTTTTTGCCATCTCTGAGCTATTTGCCTTATTTGTACACATGGTCTCAGTCATGATGATATATTCGTGTATGATATCTCTGTCTCAGTACTTCTTATTTGATTCCTCACATGTTGTTGATACCTACTATTTGTAACACTGTTAAACTGAGTATTGTGAGATGTGTTTATATGAGACTTGAAAGGTAAATGATTGAATTTGGGCCATAAAGCCGATTTAGTATTAATTTTGAGGTGACGCGTACAGCAGGCCCACATTGGTCTAAGTCTTGTTGATTTAGAGTGATGCGTGCACCAAGCCTCACAATTGGGCTATATGATTATGATTAGCGCTTGGCAAGGATCTACCCCTCCGGAGTCTAACATGCCAGCACTGGGTAAAGGCACAGTGTTATATATACGTGCTTGATGATGGACAATTATGCCAGGCACCAGTACAATGCTAAGTGTGATTATTCTTGATAGATCCACTGTAATATTGTTGATTTGACATGTATTTTTGACATGTAGGCATAGGGATGTACTTTTTCTCATGCTAGTTGATAAATAAAATGTTTTATCCATGTTGGGATTTAACTGCTATAAATGTGACGCATGCCTAAATTTCTGAAACGTGAACAAGCTGAACATAATATCATTGATCTACATATTTCAATTGTTTTCCTTTATATCTTGAGTTGTTACTTGTTATTTAAATTAGTATCTGACTATTGTTTCTGAGCTCGTCACTGTTTTCAGCCCACAGTTAGTGTTGTTACTTATTGAGTATACGAGGTCGGTTATACTCATACTACACTCTATACTTCGAATGCAGATCCACCTACTCCGGGCAAGGTGATCTCTAGAGTTCTATTGCTACCAACGTTTTGGAAGATTACGAGGTAGCTGCTATACCGTCCGCAGATCTTGAAGTTCTTTTTCATTATTTCTATTATTACTTTTCTACCATTCAAACAGATGTATTCGTAATTTTGCCTTGTATTTTGATACTCACTAGTACTTATGTACTCGTTCACACCAGATTTTGGGGATGGTTGTAGCAGTATTATAGTTATATTCTCATATATTTTATGATGTTTCCATTATTCAGTTTATTAGACCTTGTTTTATCAAAAACATTATTCTTATTCTCATGTGACTGTTGGCTTACCTAGCAAGTAGTGTTGGATGTATACATGATTTTTATACATATCTTCTCTATATTGTAGCTCTGGAATGTATACATGCCTTCATGCATATCATCCCTATATGCTACCTTGATGAGATGATGAGACACGGTACATATCTTCTCTATATGTGAATCCACGTGACTTGACTTGTTGAATCACACATATCTTTTCTATATGCACTTTTTGAAGGATTATTTGATTCTTTATGCATATCTTCTCTATATGCAAGTTTGATGATTTAATGATATTGGATGCATATCTTCTATATATGCTGGATTGTTAACTGATACAAGACTTAGCACATAATCTATTTGTGCACCGATATTGTTTATCTGTGTTATATGATTATATGGTACCATTGTTGTGTACTTGTAAATTTCAGGAATTGAACATGGTATCAACTCTCCAAACCTTCAAATTTCCAATTTTCAACAAAAAGAGCCAAATCATCCTAGGAACTCCAAATATGAATCCGGACATACGCCTAAGTCCAAAATCACCATCTGGACCTAATGGAACTATCAATACGGCGATCCAAGGTCAAATACACAAAAGTCAAGCTTGGTCAAAACTTTCATCTAAAGCTTTCTAATTGAGAATCACTCTATTAATCAACCATGAACTTCCCAAAATTTAAAACCAACCATGCACTCAATTCCTAGTACATCATATGAAGATATTCAAGACTTCAAACCACAAAATTTAATGCCAATGCTAAACAATGATCGGTCGGGTCATTACATATCTCATCTATGTGTAGCTTTGACTAAAGGATTATGACACGGTATATATCTTCTGTATATGTTAATGTGCGCACATTAACTTTCTTACATATGCATATTATCTGTATCCGAAAATCTTATTGATTCATTGGTGTTAGATATATATCTTCTCAGTGGGATCACTTTTTACCTTTAGCAGAGTTCGCCGACAACACAAATACCAGCCTAGTATCCAGATGGCTCAGTGTAAGGCATTATATGAGAGGCAGTGCCGTTATCTTATTGGGTGGTTTGAGCTGGGGGAGGCTAGGTTGTTGGGCACAGATTTGGTTCGGGATACTCTAGATATGGTTAAGTTGATTAAGGAGTGGCTTCGTACCCTGCGGTCCAGACAGAAGAGTTATGCTGACATAAAGGTTTGTGATGTAGCTTTCATGGACGGTAAGAGGGTTCTTTCTCAGAGTTTCTCCCATGAAAGGCGTGATGAGATTTAGGAAGAAGGGAATGTTGAAACCTCAGTATATTGGTCCATTTGAGGTGTTAGAGAGGGTTGGTGAGGTGGCTACAGACTTGCCTTGCCACCTAGCTTGTTGATTGTTCATTCGATGTTTCATGTTTCCATACTTTAGAGGTATAATGAGGATTGATCGCATATGTTAGAATTCAGTTTAGTACAGTTGGATGGGAACTTGTCTTATGAAGAAAAACTAGTATCCATTTTAGATAAGCTCGTTCGGAAGTTGAGGTCGAAGGAGATTGCGTCGATGAAGGTTCATAGAAGAGGTCAACTGGGTGAGGAAGCGACTTGGGAGATCGAGCATGATATGTGGAATAGATTTCCTCAACATTTTGGCACTCCAAGTTTGATTATAAACCTGTTCGAGAATGAATGTTTGCTTAAGAGGGAGAGAATGTAACGCCCTGGCTAGTTGTTTTGTGTGTTTGATCCCCATTTCCCTATTTGACTCTTGGAGTTTGTTTATTTGTATTTTGTGACTTGCGGGGATGGTTGGTTTTATTTTGGGAGTAATTTGGAATACTTAGTTTTATTGTTGGAAGCTTAAGTTATAAGAATTGTCCAAGATTTTTCATTTTGTAAATGACCTTGGATCAGTATTTTGGTAGTTCCAATAGGTTTGCATGGTGATTTTTGACTTAGGCGTGTGTTCAAATTTTGATTTACATGTTCCTATGTTATTTTGGCTCTATTTGCCAAAATTTGACAATTTGAAGGTTTTGAGTAGGTTTAACTGCGGGTTCACTTTGATGATATCAATCTTTGATTGTTGTTTTAGAACTTGGAATAGGTTTGTTATATCATTTGTAACTTTTGTGCAAATTTTAGTTAGAATTCGAATTGGTTAGTCTTGAATCGGACGCTTGGTTTGAAGTTTGCTCATCTATTATTGTTTCTGATGTTATTTGTGGTGTTCCGAGCACTTTCACAAGTTTGAAATAGGTATTGAAACTTGTTGGCATGATTGTACGGGGTCCCGGGAGGCTCGGGTTTTATTCAGGGTAGTTTTGGATCATTTCCCCTTGTTTTTAGACTGCTGGTTTTCAGGTGCAGGTTACTTCATCGCGATCGTGGAGGAAGGCTCGCGATCGCAGATTAGAGGAGTTGGCATGCGAAGATTTACCCTTTGCATTTGCGAGAGTGGGGTCGCATTCGTGAAGGGCTGAGGTTTGGTGCTTCGTGTTCACGTGCACGGGTCGCATTTGTGGAGTCTTGGTGTCAGGAATGTGGTCTGCCGTCACGTTCGTGGGTGAGGGATCGTGTTTGGTTACGCTTGGATGGAGTTTTTATTGCCTTCATGTGAAGTACCGCACATTCGAGGAGTAGAGTATTCAGCTGGGAATAATTTTGTCATCGCGATCATGAAGGGTATGTCGTGAGCGCGATGAACATCACTAAGAAGAATATTTAATTTGTGATTTCGAGAATTTTACCCACTGTATCATATTGTGGGCCCTAGATTTTGAGAGTAGGATATTTTGAAGAGCAAATTCACTACATCATTGGAGGTAATCAATTTACAATTAGAATTTCACTTTATATCATGTTTTATCATAGATTTCTACACCTAAAAGCTTGTATTTTAGAGTTTTGGGGGTTTGTGACTACAATTTTGGAAAATGAATAATAGAGACTTGAACCCCAATTTGGAGTTAGTTTTTTTATGAAACTTGTATATTTAGACTCGTATTAGAATGGGTTATCGAGATTTGTGAGTTTTGTTGGGTTCCAGAAAGCAAGCTTGGGTTGACTTTTTGGTTGAATTTATAAATTTGATTAAAGATGAACTTTATCACCTGGGATCAATTTTTATGGCTTTGTTTGACGTTACTTGATTGTATTTTACTATATTTGAGCCGTTTGGAGTTGTATTTTTGACAATTTGGCATATTTGGTGATTTTTTAGCTTACCGAGCGGAGGTAAGTGTCTTGGCTAAAAGAGGAAAACCCCCTAGGATTTGACTTAATTCTTGCGTGTTTAAGGTATTGGGTGGTGTTTATACGGGGTGACAAGCGTATATGCACTTACCAAGTTTATATCATGACCGGGATTGTATTGTGATACTTTATGCCTTGTTTTTTTTATTTTGTGCTCTTCTTGATTCATGATTTTCTTGGCATATATGAGTACGTTGATCTCTTATGTATGCTAGAAATCAAGTTATAGTGATACATGAATTTTGCATCATGGTACATAGATCGTGTGCTAATTTTAATATGCATAGATATCTTGACTCATTCAGAAGTATTCATTTAGATGCTAATTGTTGCATGAATTCTCTATATGCTACAAGGGAGCCTCGACTCCATTGATTGAGCATGCTATCTTAAATGCTATATCTGATCTGAATTATGATTATCTCTTGTATTGGAAAAACATGCCTTATACTCTTCTACTGTTGATGTCTTTGATACTTGATATTCATCAGATTATTTACTGTATTGGACCTTGCTCTGCTATTTATATATGTGTTGCATGTATCCTGATGCATCTTGCCTCGCTACTACTTCTTCGAGGTTAAACTTGATACTTACTAAGCACCAATTGTGGTGTATTCATACTACGCTTCTACACATATTTTGTGTTGATCCTCAGGTTGGTCCTAGCGGAGCCTCCCCTTGAGCTTAGAAGCTGCATCGGAGACTCAGGGTGAGCTGCACATTATGGATTTAATTTGTAGTGCCTGAGTCCCTATTCTTTTATCATTTTCTGTCTATTGTTATTTCAGACAACTTTGATTATGTATTCAGACTTATACTTAATCTGTTGTTGCTCGTGAGCTTGTGCCACCTAGTTCTTGGGGGTTGTACCGTTTTGTCCTTGTTTAGGCCATGTCTTGACTGTATCAGATATTTAATTGTTTTGGAGATTATTTCATCTTTATTTATGACTAGATTCCGTTAATTAAGGGAATCTGGAATATGTTTTTTTTATTGTGACTTGGCTTGCTTAGCAAGTATGACTAGGCGCCACCACGACCTAAGGTATAATTTTGGGTTGTAACAGTCCCGTACTCACACTACACTTCTACATATTTGTGTACACATCCTAGCATTAGTGGCAGCGGAATCTCAAGAGTGAGCATTACTTTTTATCGAGGCGATTCAAGGTAGTGCTACGTGGACACTGCAAACCCTTAGAGTCACCTTTCCATATCTTTATACTGTTGTTATTACATTTCGACGGTATGGTACTATTGAGAAATCTTTATGTATTCAATTTTAGAGCTCACGATTCTGTACCACCCGGTTCTCGAAAATTTGATATTTTGGTATCTATGTATTGACTTATGTTGAATATTTATTCTGCTATTTATGATAATTCAGACCTATTGCTACACCTTGACTCCAGGAGACTTTAGCTCACATTATGAGCATGTTTGAGAGTTTGACTCAGGCACATTTGATTCCGATTGCACCAGAAACCTCATAGGCTGAGACGGTAGCCCAAATTCATGCAACATGTACTCCAGAGCAGTCGGTCCATGGTAATCAGACTCTGAAGGTTTTACCGGTATAGCCAGTCATCGGTGCTCAGCTTGAGATTAGGCTAGTCTTGTATACGAAAGGAGTTGATGAATACATAAAAAAGTCATGTTAAATGAAAAACTGAAGCATGGCATGAGGAGGGGCCTTTATTTAATTTAAGATTAACATTTATTTTATTTAATAAAGAACTTATCTACTCCATCCAACTAGTTCCGGGTTTGAATCCCTGGCAACCTACTATTATATCGAAATTCTAATTCTTTGTAAAAAGTTAGTATTTTTTTAATCGACTTTATTAAATATTTTGAATTGATTTATGTACACCTTGGGAGACACGAGTATATAAGTCTTGTTATGCTGTTAAATAAAAATTCTTTCATTTTTTATTTTTATTAATAAAAAACCTATGTGCTTGGGAGTCCCTGATGATCAAATAAACTAAGATTTTATCATGACTACAGTTTTTTAGGATGCAAAAGTGAAGCCTATGGAGTCGCTTTTGTAACTGGAAAACCATCATTGAAACCATCTTTACATTAGATGATGTGGTGTTTTGATGATCCCTACTTTATTTATGGCAACTTATGTATTTATTATTGGCTTCATTGATGCTTCTTTGATAGGCCTTGATGGTACTCCCAAATCTATTTTACGGTCTCTACTTTACGGAATTTATATTATTTCCGGTGCCATTATTTTACTTGTATAGCTAAACATTTATATTTTATCCAATTTGGGAAGTGACAACTGTTGATGAATGCTTAGACAATAGTGGTCCTTATTAGCTAATTATTTTATATTCTTACTTGGCGTAGCTTGTGGGTCGCGAGTGGGACCTTAGTTTTCATCTAGGTATGCGATCTTCGATTGCTATTGCATATTCAGCTCCTATTGCAGCTACTACCACGATTTTCTTAATCTAACCAATCGGTCAAGGAAGTTTTTCTGATGGTATGCCTCTAGGAATGTTTGGTACTTTGAATTCAACAACAAAAACAACAATAACCTAATGAAATTCCATGAGTGAGGTTTGGGGAAGGTAGTATATACATAGACCTTACCCCTACCTTCTGAAGGTAGAGAGACTATTTTCGATAGACTCTCAGCTAAAAAGAAATATAATAGTGGCGAAGTCATAGAAAAGAAGCAGCAATAACAACAAAAAAAATTGGAAGTAGCAATAGCAAGAAGGTATCTTTCAATTTTATGATTGTTTTTCAGGCTGAGCATAACATCCTTATGCACCCATTTCATATGTTAGGCGTAGTACTACTAAAAAATCAGGTTTTAGCGACGGACAAATTTTGTAGCTAAACAGAAAAATCTGTCGCTAATCTCATTTAGCGACGGATTAGCAACGGATTATCAAGAAATTCAGCTAGCTACGAGCGTTTTAGCGACAGATTAGCGACGACGTTCGTTGATGTATTCAACGACTTCCTAGTCACTGCTATGTATGGTTCTCTGGTAACTTCTAGTTTGATCAAGAAAATAACAGAAAATGAATCTGCTAATAACGGTTACAGATTTGGTCAAGAGAAAGAACTTATAACATCGTAGCCGCTCAAGGTTATTTTGGCCGTTTGATCTTTCAATATGCTAGTTTCAACAACTCTCATTTGTTACACTTCTTCATAGCTTATTGGCCTGTAGTAGGTATCTACGCTACATCTTTAGGTATGAACACTATGTCTTTCAACCCAAAATGGTTTTAATTTTAACCAACCTGTAGTTGACGACCAAGGTCTTGTATATAATATTTGGGCTCATATTATTGACCCGTGCTAACCTCGGTGTGGAAGTTATGCATGAAAGTAATGCTTTTATTATGTGCTAAACTTGGTTTGAATTTTTATCTCTTGATAAGGAACGTTTTATCTCCCATAGATGGCCTATTCGAGGTGAATCGAGATTAATCGAGCCAGTAGCTTCGAATAACGAACGTTCAATTGTAATTCTCTTTTTAACATATATCAAAATATCTAAAGCAATATTATTTAACCCTTACTACATGATATGTTGCAAAATTGATCAATGATATGTAAAAGCAATCATCATTTAGATCGTCCACAGTAGCTTTAATTATTTTTATTTAACATGCAATCACGATATATATATATATATATATATATATATATATATATATATATATATATATATATATATATATATATATATGTATATATATATATATATATATNATATATATATATATTTGGGAATCTAAAGAGATTTTATAAATTATTTTTAATATAATCAACAAGTATCACATCGTTAAACTAAGAGTTGACACTTTCCAAAAATATAACGGGTGACTAGAGAAAATGGAGAGAGTGATACTAAGAAGGAGTCGTATCACGTTATATTCTTTCTGGAGGAGTGATATAATTCAATAAGATTGAGTTACTTAATCTCTTGAGCATTGAAATAAAATTTACGCTAATCATTTTTTGAAAAAGAAAAAATATAGATTGAAATTAGTTGAGGTTCGCAGATTAAAAAAAAAAAGTTGACAAATGTTCATATATTTATCTTTCAACCTTTAATCAATTTTCAGCTTACACGAAAAGCATATTTGTTAAAAACAATTCATCGTATAATTAAATAATAGAAAAAAGATCCACTATAGTTACCGTACTTGGCTTCGTCTAACATATCATAAACTATAAATCTCTATAATATAATATGAGATAACTTAAATTCTTCTAAAATGTCAACACATTAAATTTTTTTAACTGCTTCCCATAAATTTTGAAAATGGAAACAAGTTTGTATTGGGTGATACCCTTTTTTGCTTGAGCCCGACCGGGTTGGATCCGGTCCGGAGCAAGTCGGGGCCATCGAACCCTACCTGGATGCAAGGTAGAACGACGGCCACGTCTACAACCGAGGTCGAGTCATTTCGAGACCGTTACAGAGCTCGAAAGGAATCACCACCGGATGGAGAAACACACAAGGTCGGAAGCCGGGCTCGTAACGGATAACCAAGCGTCGCCGGATATCTCGCCCAAACGTGATTTTCTCAACCACTTCAGGCCATTAAGGCGTAATTACAGGGATCCACGATGTAATCAATTTACCTACCTTATTTTTACCCTTAATCAGAATGTATAAATGGGTATCTCTCTAAATTCTTGTGGATCATCAAGCACAATTGTTCTAAGCAATATTATATTCTGCGATTATTTACTTTAACGGCAATTGTTGAGTCTTTATCTTTATTTTCCTCAACCTAAAAGCCTTTTGTATCTTTTAGTTCACGGATCCTTAAAACCCCATATAAATTCAATTGTTATCCGGATTCAAGGGTAAACAAAGTTAATATGAGGGAGAACACTTTAACTCTTCTAAAATGTCAGGACAATCAATTCTCAAACCACTTCCCATAACTTTTCAAAAAGGAAACAAGTCAACTTTGCTCTATGGAAATCATATTACCAATAACTCTCTAAAATATAATATGAGTAATGACACTTTAGTTCTGCTAAAATGTCATTATAATTAATTATCCAACCTACTTCATTACTTCTCAAAAATAAAATACGTCATCCTTGTTCAATGGAAAGCACTTTATAATACTTTAATTCTTCTTAAATATCTACAATCAATTTTTAATATTGCTTTCTATAGCTTGTTAAAATGGAAATAAACCAAACAATTCATATTTGCTCTACATAAATATTCTTTGGAAAGTAAGTTATGTAGCAAGTTTACTTTCCAAAACAAAATCCAGACAAGTCTAGCAAACTTGCACTATAAAAGCCTCTTTCACCTTGCACCAAAGCATATCATTTAACATTTGAGATCAACTTGAATAAATATGGCTAAGTTTTTGAACTCTATCATTTGTTTCTTTCTCATTCTTTCAGGTTTGGCCTTCTTTCTTTAAAAAATACTTCTTCTATGTTTATTGTTTTATTTGTGATAAAAGAAAGCAATGCTAATTCATCTTTCAATTGATATAATTTCTTTTCGTTTAATTTTGGTGTAGTTGCATTGACAATTACTCAAGTAAATGCTCAAAAGAAATGTAATGTGACATTGGAATATTTTCCAACGGGATGTGTTCTTGTTGGCTGTCAAAATATGTGCGCACAGAAATTAAATGGGAGTGGAGTTTGCACTCGTGGTAAAGCTGGCACATTAGATTGCGTCTGTGTTTACAATTGTAACTCCGATTAAACTCCATTTTTAATGTGCCTTTGATCCAATATAGATACTGGCCTATTATGATTGAGTATCAATAAATATTTAGTATTCTTTTTTCTAAGAAATGTTTCATCCATTTTTACATGTCACGACTCGAAATCCCAACTACGGGCCCTAATGGTGCCTAACATCCGCTTGCTAGGCAAGTCAATATTAGCTAAATAGTTAATCTACTTTTACAATTTAAAAGCAAAACATTAAGAAATTAAGACTGAAACACTTTGTAATATAATAATCTGAAACAACTTTGTCTAGTCCAATCCCACAAACTGATGTCACAAGAACATGAACTGCTAGAACACTACAAATATTGTCTGAAATGAAATACAACTGTCTGATACAAATGAACAGTATTATAGATAAGAAGGGGACTTCAGGATCTGCAAACGCTGTGCAGTTCTACCTCAAGTCTCCTGAAAGGAAGAGTTCGAGTATTCTCCGCTACACGCCACTGGGATCAACACCAGGATCTGCACTAGAAGTGCAGAAGTGTAGTATGAGTACAATCAACCCCATGTACTCCGTAAGCGCCTAGCCTAACCTCGACGAAGTAATAACAAAGGCTATGACAAGACACTCACTATAAACTTGTATGAGTATAAGGAGAAAACAATAACGGAATAGAGAAACAGCCAATTAACATGACAATCGAAATAACAAATACATAACAAAGGGCACAAGAATATCATCACTTTTCAGTCTCACAACACAATACGGTAACGGAAACCAAAAGCCAAGAATAACCATAACACAACCTCTCCGTTGCAGCGCGCAACCCGATCTATATATGTATATATAATACCATTGTTGCATGCAACCGGATCCATATATATATATATATATATATATATATAATACCGTTGCGGCGTGCAAACCGATCCAGATATATTAATAATAGTGTTGCAGCGTGCAAACCTATCCACATATATATAATACCGATGCAGGGTGCAACCCGATTCACATATATATATAACACCGTTGCAGCGTGCAACCCGATCCACATATGTATAATACCGTTGTGGTGTGCAAGCACATATATAATATACCTTTCCGGCATGCAACTCGATCCACATATATATTATATGAATACAACCAACTACCACGTATCTCGCAACGCAACATAAAAGGGAACTAAAATGCATAAATTTTCTCAAACAATCCAATACAAACATATTAAAGCAAAATGAAAAGCATGTAAGGCATGAGTCAGGTAATAACATCTATCTAATAACATGTCGAGCATAGAACAAGTAAAGGCGTACAATTATAACGATCCGGCTGGTCGTTTTAAGCAATTGCATCCGGTTCGGCCGTTTGAGGTCATGAGTAGCTTCACCTAGTGTATTGTGTGCATCATCGGCTCGGGCTTTTGAGTGGTTCGAAAATGATTTTAAGTGGTAAGTCTCATTTGAGAAGCTCGAAGTTGAAGGAATTGACCAAGTTTGACTTTTTGGGTATTTACCTTGGATTAGAGATTTGATGGTTCCGATAGGTCGGGATGGTGATTTTGGACATCGTCGTATGCCCGGATTTGCATTTGGATATTTTTAGAGGGTTTCAACATCATTTGGCAAAAGTTAGCAATTTAAAGGTTTAGAATTTTTCTAAGTTTGACCATAGTTTGACTTTAAGGCTATCGGGTTCGGATTTTTGTTTCGGGGCTTGGAATAGATCCGTTTTGTCATATGGGACTTGCCTGCAAAATTCAGTCTCATTTGGATTCGATTTGATATGGTTTGGACGCTTGGTTGAGATTCTGGAAGTTTTTGAAGTTCATTGTGATTCTCATGCGTTTTAGCATCTGATTCGTGCTTCTATAGGTTATTTTGGTGATTCGATCACGCAAGCGAGTTTGTGTTATGTTTTTGGACTGGTCTGGCTGTTTGGTTTGGAGTCTCGAGGGCTCGGGTGAATTTCGGATTGGTTTCCGATTGATTTTGTTAAATTGTTGAGTGCCGGTACTGGTTCCATCACATTTGCGATATTTTTGTCGCAAATGCGACTACCGCATTTGCGAGGTAGTCTTCGCATTTGCGAAGGTGTCAAAATTGTTGAAGCTTTGCTTTTGAGAAGGATTCTTCGCTTTTGCGAGTTCGCTTTTGCAAACCTGTGTCGCCAATGCACATCTGCAGCTTGCTTATAGCTGAGTATTCCGAAACTTAGCTTCATTTTATCATATTTTTAAACCCTAACCTCAATGGGAGGCGATTTTGTGGAAGAATTTTCATACCAAACCAGTAGGTAAGTGCCTCTAATAGATTATCAATTATATTTTATGATTATACATTAGATTTAACATTAAATTCATGAGAATCTAAGGGGGAAATTTGGGAATTTTGTCAAAGTTTTGAAAAATAAAAATTTGGAATTTGAGAGTCGAATTGGACTCTGACTTGGAAAAAAACATGTATATGGACTCGTGGGGCTATGGGTACTCAAGACCTACCCTTGGAACCGGGTTTTGACCGGGCAGGCCCGGAGTTGACTTTTTGTTAACTTTTTAGAAATTGCATAAAGATCATAGCTTTGTTGATTGAAATTGTTATTTCTTGCATTGTTTGATGTATTTAAGTCGTCTTTGGCTAGATTGTGCCGAGCGGAGGTGAATTTGTAAAGTGAAAAGCTAATTTGAGTGTTGATCTTGCCGAATTGAGGTAAGTGTCTTGCCTAACTTTGTGTGGGGGAAACTAGCCCTTAGGATTCGAGTTGATTGCACTAATTTTGTAATGTGAATGCCGTGTACCCAAGGTGACGAGTGGGTACACGGGCTATATGTTGTATTTGACCGGTTTATGTTATCTAGATTCTTTCCATGTCTTTAAGTGAATTATCATGACGTGTTATGTCTCTCATCGTTAATCTATGGTTATATACTTTATTTGACGGTGTTAGCACTCACTGTACTTGTTACTTGACAGTTTGGACTTATATGCTTTAGTTGGAGTTGTTGCCTTCCTTATTGTCTTGTGATCTCTTAATTGTTGCGTTCCTTCCATGACTACGTGTTTATCTGCTACTTGTTTTAATTGTTGTAATTGCACGCCTTAGTTGTCTCGTGCTTCATTTGTCCTGTTGCTTTTGTAATATTTGTTGCGTTCCTTGATTTTACGTGAATCCTTCATTGTCGTGTAGTTATACCCTATGATTGTAGAAATTCTTGTAAATTGAGTATTGGATTGTTGATGTTATTGATTTATTTATGGATCGGGTTGCATGCCGCAACAAGAGGAATAAGGGAGGATTAAGATATTGACTCTGATTATATGGTGGGATCGAGTTGCACGCCGCAACACATATTTAATTATTATTATTTATATTTACATGGTGGAATAAGGGAGGATAGTGTTGTATGCTGGGATCGGACTAGGCGCTGCAATATATATTTATTTATTGTTAATGATATTTACATGGTAGAATAAGGGAGGATAGTGTTGTACGGTAGGATCGGGTTGCGCGCTGCAACAGTTTATGTGTTTTGTATTCCTTGTTGTTTTGTGTTGGCTTCAGTTCTTTCATATGAGGCTTTGAGGATTGATATTTCTAATTTTTACTTGTTTTCGAGGATTGAGTTGTTTCCATTAGTTTATTGCTTTACCATAATTTCCCGTTTTTCTTTCCTATTACTATTATTTTAGTGAATCGATTTTCAAGATGAATTGCTACACTGAGTCATTATCTCATACCCAGTTGAGTTGTTAGTAATACAATGATTTTAAATAAAATAATTATTAACATGCTTACCTTATGTTACTCTTAAGTTAAAAATCGTCGTTTCATTCGGTACCTTACTTATTTTAATGGTCTTCATATTTCACTTTAATCGATTTCTCAACTTAATCTCCTTATCCTATTTGATGTTTCTACTTTACTAAAAAAAAGGAATTGATATTATGTTTTAATTATTTGTGCTGTGTATTCAAATCAGTTGCTTACCCGATGCCTTATTTTATTTGAAAATATTATTCTCTTCACCCAAAATGTTTTTCAAAATAGACTCCTTTCTCATTGATTTCCTGTTTGGTTCAGAAACTGCACTTTTACTTTATTATATATGAAAATATCCCTCGAATATTATTTATAGCATTTGACACGGATACTATGTAACATGTAGTACGTGGATTTTGCCGTGCGAAGTGATATGGAAAATGTGGGCACAAGGTGCCATGTGCGTTAAAGGTTTGGAAGTTGTGATTTATGATCTGAGATTACGAGAACTACGACTGTTGAAATTCGTGTATTTGTAATGATTTGATTGGTTGAGTTTTCATCATTTTCCCAACTTGAACGCATTCATACTTCATCTGTACCCCGACTATGTTGTTGCTTAATTACTTGGTTATTTCTCATAGCCATTCGTGTTCCCCTTGTCTTCATTGTTGATTGTAATTTGAATTCTTTCAACTATTGGCCTTACATTGATATTCCTTCCATGAAATTGATATTCCTTCCTAGTTAGCTTTATGTCATATCCTGCACAGGTTTTACATGTCAGGTAGGTATCTTGACGTGGCCTCGTCACTACTCTACTGAGGTTAGGCTTGATACTTACTGGGTACCACTGTGGTGTACTCATACTATGCTTCTACACATTTTTGTGCAAAACCATGTACTTTGGATCGAGTTGGTTTTGAGACTTATGCTTGTACAGTTGGAGACTTCAAGATACACCTGTTGGACGTTCGCATTCCCTAAAGTCACCATCTGTTGTTCATTTTCATTGTTTTCTATTACTCCGGAACATTGATGTATTGATTACATATAGTTACTCTTAAAAAGGCTTATGACTTGTACTACCGATTTTGGGTTACAGTATCATGTGGAGATTATTGGCTTATTTATAAATTTCTGGTTTATGTTTAATAGCAGTTTAGTAGAACCTGTTATCATTTTGGTATGTGTTAGGCTTACTTAGCTTTAGACACTAGGTGTCATCACGACTCCTTCGGAGAGATTTTTTGTCGTGACAACAATAAATAAAGGCATAGATACAAGGAAGCATGTAGCAGATTGAAGCATGTAACAGTGAAGGCATATATTTAACAAGTAAAGATATGTAGCAAATAAGGCATGTAACAAGTAATAACGTGAAACAAATGAAGGAATGATATAATTGAATACATGCAATTAAATAGTCCATCCCGCCTGCTTAAACCTATGACAATGCATATACACTCGATACCTTACATATACGTCATTCCCACACATAAATCACGTAGAAATTAGACCAATCAAGTCCTAATTCCCTCAAATCAAGGTTAACCACGATACTTATCTCTTTCCAGAGCACAATCAATAATCAACCACGACTTTTCCTTTGAAACAAGCTTGCAAAGAAATCGAATCCAGACAAATATCGATCAAACAATTCAAAACAAGCTTTAGAAACTACCCACGAATAAAAAAGGTTCAATATGAATCATAATAAAAAAAGTCAATAAAAAGTCAACCCAGACCAACGTGGTCGAAATCAAAGATTAGGACCAAATCCTCGATTACCCATAAGGACTGAATGTCCAAAACCAATGACCTCTCATTTGCTAGAATTAATGCCAAACTACTCATACTCTCGGCTTTTCTTCTCAAGGCATCCGCAACCACATTCGCATTGCTCAGATGACAAAGAATGGTGATATCATAAACCTGTGCCACCTGTGCTGCCTCGGATTAAGGTTATTCTGCTTAAACAGATGCTGCAAACTGCAGTGATCAGTGTAGACCTCACACGAAACCCCCATAAAGATAATGCCTCCAAATCTTAAGAGCATGAACTATCGCGGCCAACTCCAAATTGTGCACAGGATAATTCGTCTCGTAGAGCTTCAACAAAAAAGAAGCATAAGCAATCAGTTGCCCCTCTTGCATCATTACAAAACCCAACCCAATGCGTGAAGCATCATAATACACAATGTACATCCCTAAATCGGAAGGCAAACCCAACGACGATGATGTAGTCAATGCGGTCTTGAGCATCTGAAAGCTTGCCTCGCAATCATTAGACCATCTGAACTTAACAACCTTCTGTGTCAATCTAGTCAAATGAGCTGCAATAGACGAGAAGCCCTGAACAAATCGACGGTCATTACCTACTAGCCCCAAGGAACTCCTAATCTCTATTTCTAGGGTAGGATGAGGCCAACTTTAAACTACCTCGATCTTCCTAGGATCTACCTTAATACCCTCACCTAATACAACATGCCCCAAGAAGGCCACAAAATCAAATCAGAACTCGCAATTGGAGAACTTAATATATAGCTTCTGTTCCTTCAAAGTTTAAAGCACTAACCTCAAATTTTGCTTGTGCTCCTCCATTCTTTGTAAGTAGATCAATATGTCATCATTTATGGGGCATTAGTCAAGCCGAAGGACATCACTAAAAACTCGTAGTGCCCATATCCAGTCCGAATCGCCATCTTCGGAACATCCGAAGCATGAATCCTCAGCTGAGGATACCCAAATCTCTAGTTGATCTTCAAGAACACTCGAGCACCCTGAAAATGTCTGGTAAGTCAGTAGTAAATACATCGAAAAACTCCCTCACCACAGGCACTGAGTCTATCGTGGGAGTCTCCATAATAGTATCTTGAGAAAAGGCCAGATAAGGAAAACAACCCTTCTCAACCATATATTGAGCCTTCAGGAAGGAAATACTCTCGACTGGATGCACTACTAGTTGAACCCGTCCGCTCCAGCCTAGGCAACTCTAGCTTCACCAATAAAGCTTGTCAAGTTTCACCTTGATGTCAATCATCTCGAGCAATTGAAGATGCACTCTTGTATCATACCCACAAAAAGTCACCACATAGGACAAGTAAACCTAATCCGGAACAACAGAATAACACACTAGCATGGACACATACACAGAAATACTCAAGGGCTCTAGAGATATGTTACGCCCCACAGTATTACGTTAATGTTATGCTCTGCCGTAATAGCTTATGATGATTTTACCCTCTGCCGTATAACATTACGGTGATGTTACGCTTTGCAGTATTAAGTTATGACGATGTTGAACCCTGAAGTGTTGTACGTTAAATTTGTCGTAAGGTAATTGACATCAGTCCAAGTAAAAGATTATTTGGAGATTATAAGGATTATGCTATTTCACAAGCGATTATTAAATTCATGAAGGTGAAAGGGGGGAGCATGTCAAAGAAAATAAATTTTGTCCTAGTTTGGCATTTTGGGGTAAAATACGGCCCGAGCTAAAATACCCGGTATTTATGGACTAGTACCATACAAGGTACCACATGGCCATGATAGTAAGATGTAAAAGATATGTAAAAAGTGAGTAGTATTTTAAGTAAGTAGAAATAATTCTCAATTATGTGGGTAATTGGTTAATTATTGAGTAATGAGACATTACCTAGTTAATTAATAACTAGTGCTGGTTTAATTTAAAACTTTGGATAAGGATCCAAAGCATGAACGTGGAAGCCCACCAGTTCAATATTTGTGACTCATATGTCACTAGGCTATGTGGCAAAACTTAACAATAGGTGTCATTTCCATATTAACAAAGGAAAGACACTAACCAAAGACTTTAATTAAGGCCAAAGTTCTAGACCAGAAACGTAAGAAAAAGTTAAGTCAGTATATGAAAAGCTATTTTGCCTATTGTTACAAATTTGTTTAAAGAAAGACATGATTTGGTTGGAAAGATGAGTAGAACCTAGGACGTGAGGCAGAAGCATTTTAAAGCTTCAACAGAAGCAAATTTTATTCAAGTTTCATAGAATTCAAGCAAGAATTTCGTTCATATCTCACAGAAGCATAAGCTTCATTTCGTGCAAATAATTCAAGGAATAGGTATGTTAAGGCTATCCCTTCTTTCTTTTGGCATGATCCATACGATACAAACGAAACGTGCAAATGCACAAATTCCATAAATGACTCTATTCATAGAAGTATTAGAGATATCTATATTTTTGAATTTCCATGTGTCATAATATTTTATCATCTGTTCATGAGTCTCAGAAAAAAATGAAAGTTAAAAAGAGTTTACTTTATGATATTACTCAAAGGCAAAATGGTCTTATGACATTCCGAAAGATTTTATTAACGTACTTTTCATGCATTGCATTCATGTACATTGACCCGTGACCAGATGGCGTTATATACGCGTATATATGTATGTATATATATGTATATGGGGTATGGGAAAGGTTATGGCGTTATATACGCACCACCACCTGATCAGCTGGTATACATTGATGATTTTGCCCACAGTGGCCGATATGATATGATGGGATGCCCTTAGAGGCTGATGGTGTTATGAAACATGTACCTATGCATGACATGACATTCATACGCATATGTATGACGCTAAAAGTAATTTATGATTTACAGACTTATCCAGACTTACAGGTTGAGTCAATTACTCTATATTTCTTCCATATCTGTTATGTACTTATTTATGTGCCTTACATACTCGGTACATTTTTCGTACTGACATCCCTTTTGCCTGGGGATGCTGCATTTCATGCCCGCAGGTCCCGATAGACAGGTCGAGAGCCCTCCAAGTAGGCTATCAGCTCAGCGGAAGATGTTGGTGCGCTTCATTTGCTTCGGAGTTGCTTATTTGGTTAGTATGATTTAGACGTATATTGTTTGATATGGCGGGATATTTATGTACTCTTAGAGGCTTGTAGACATATGTCGTGTACGTGAAAGATTGTACGGCCTTGTCGGCCTATATTTTGAGTTTATAAATGATTATGTTGGCCTATTAGGCTCGTATGTCACGTGTATATGATGATGTAATAAGAAAGATACGTTACGTTGGTACTCGGTTGAGTAAGGTACCGGGTGCCCATCGCGGCCCATCGGTTTGGGTCGTGACAAAAGTGGTATCAGAGCAGTTCTGTCCTAGGGAGTCTACAAGCCGTGTCTAGTAGAGTCTTGTTTATGGGTGTGTCGTGCACCACACTTATAAGCAGGAGGCTACAGGGCATTTAGGACTGTCACTCTTTCTTCTTACTCTAGATCGTATGGTAGAGCTCACTTATAAGAATTCAAGTCATGAACTTCTATTCGTAATAAGACGATGCCTACATTCAGAAAGACGATCGATAAGAGATATGGTTGTGGAATTGTTGATTTAGAGGAATTCGACTTTGCATCTTGCTTATGATAAGTAAATGTGAGGTCTTTTGCAATTCATGGGTGTATTGAAAGGTGTAAGCTCCCTGATAAGAAGCCTTAAGGAAAGAATGTTGATCCACATTTATGGTGAAAGACAACGAGAAATTAAGAAGATAAATACAAGTTTCAACAAGAAAAGGAAGCAAGATGAAGAAGGGTACGAGGCACCCAGTTAATGAAGATTATCAGTATTACAGTTCCGGCAGAAAAATATAAGCATTGCGAGTTACCCTCAATAGTAACAGAGGTATGTATAATTGGCCACACTCATCTCAGTTATACCATATTGGGGGCTAACAAGTGTAGATTAAGAAGAGGATGGGATATCACGATCCGGATGGGGTTAGAGTGGCCCAAAATAGTGAATGAATTGTTTGCTTTAGTTGATATTTTTGAAGGATATTGCAAATGCGCTAATTGATCTCCTCGTGAGACACCTAGATGGTGCACCCTAAAATATTAAAGCTAGATATGAGCACTGGAAGCCTTGAAGGAATAAATAATACCTTGGTGTGGCTCCCGCCCCCAGTAAAGAAAGAATGTTAGGCAATTGAAAGAGCCAAGGGATGGAGCAAGGGGAGCGAAAAGAAAAAGAATGTTTTGTTCGAGTTTTCAGAGTAAAGCAGTAGACATAGATAATTAGCGGGAGATAAGAAGAGAGTTAATGAAGCATTATGAGTAAGATATGATACACGGATGACAACGGTAGGTCAAAAAAATGATGACAGTATTACAGAGTTTACAGTCAAGTGAAGGAAAAGACAAAAGATGACAGGCCTTGAGACAATAAAAGAATATAGGCCATAAAGTCATATCCTCATTTCGAGAAATAAGTTCGCAGCTCTAACGTGATTAACAGAAGGAAATATTAGACACCAGATTAATAGAAATTAATATGGACTGGTGAACAAGATAAACTAAATATAAATTAGGGACTGAGTGATATGATAATAGTCAGCATCATGAGAATTTAAGATTGCGTTCCGACAATAATAGGACGGACAATAGAAGAAGATTCATGAGAAATTCAGAGAATGGTCATTCAGGAAGACGCTTCCCTAAAGCAAGCAATGTTAGCAAAGTTAAGCTTAAGGGACTGTATGTACCATTACATTAAGTTTCACCCTCGCGAGTAAGGGAATTTGTCATCCTTGGTATAGAAGGATTGCCGCAAGGCGAGTAAGGATCATTGATGTTGAGAAACGACGCCAAAGATGAAGAGGTAAAACATCTATAGGTAGATCCTCGTGGCTTTAGCTCTTAGTACACCCCTAAGGGGGGGGGGGGGGGAATATGGAGTAATGTGGCATTAAGTCAGAATTAAGTGGTTCTAGTGACTATGTAATGGTAAAAGAAGAATGCGATAAATGAAAGAGGAATGAGATGTCACTTATCCAAATCTTACATATACGCTACGATTCAAGAATATTGTGCAAGCACGATGTCAAGGAGAGGAAGTAAAGGTTCCTGCCCGAGCCGTTATTAATAAATAAGGAGCCAGTGCGAGGCGTAAGTTAAGACAAAGGAAATAACCCAAGAAAGATTACGAGGTATTGATATGAGAATGGGCCAACGAGTAGTTAATAATTGGTCAGGAAGATCCCAGTTATGGCTAAACATGGGTTACAGACGAGTCATCAGATCGTGTAAGATAAACATAGTAGAACCCAACATGGAGAATTCAGACTCGAAGAATATCATTATAATACTTGAGATATATTCAAACAAGAGTCGGGGTAGTTAAAGGTACCGTATGAGTGTTACGGGGATAAAAGAAAGTGCCACTGGGAAGGCAGTCAAAATATCAGTTCAGAAGCAACCATACAAGAACAAGGGCATGGAAGTAAGCAACTACGGATGATTATAGGCAAGTAAAGACATCAAAAAGGTCCGTAATAAGCTCACATCTTTACAAAAGTCAAGGGTTCTCCCTAAGTACTACAACAAAAGTCTAGCTGAGGAGATAAGAAAGAAGGCTTCAACCTAAGCACAATGACCTAAAGAGGAAATGGTCGTGTAACAATAATCTCGAAACGACATTGTAAGCATTCCAATGGAAAGTGGCACCTACCGTGGCTAATGAACGGGAAGTAAGAACTAAAAGTAATATTCGAGATCATATGAGTTGTATGAAAACTCTGGCAAGTGTGGGCACTAAGATAAGCTAAGTATGGAAGCAACAAGGGGGCAGCAAGACCAGGAAAAGTAATAGCTTACGTTGAAAGAAAGCTAAGATGGAACGAAAAAATTATTCGACCAATGATCCAGAGTTAGTACGTTATGGATACACCAAGGTTTTGGAGCATTATCCAGGCAGTATATTTGTTGACAATCATACAACCATAGAAGACTCCGGTATAAGTTTAAAGAAAGAATTGAGCCCAGGGCATAGACAAAGGATTGAATTGTTAGAAGATTGTATCATGGATATTCCATAACGCCCATGAAAGGCTAAGGTAATAACTGATACCATGAGCCACAGATCGGAAGATAGCTTAAGCCTACGTAAAGGCTAATCAGCAGGAAGAGGAAACTAAAGAATTACATCACCCAAGTAAATCAGGAGTCTGATTATTGGACCTAGAAAAATTATAGAAGTTGTGCTTGAGAACATGACAGAATCACTCTTAATATCAGATGTTCAAGAGAAATAACACAACAACCATAATCTATAATGGCTCTACAAGGAAGCCAGTTAGAAGAAGTACCAGCCTCATAAGAAGTCAGTACGAAGCTCCCACTGGATTGTGTATGTACCGAAGGTGAGAGTATTATAATAGAGCTTCAAGTTATGGACGTGAATTACACCTAGGTGGAAGGGAGGTCAGGAAAGAGATAGAAGATATGATGCGTGATTTTAAGGTAAGTACGGTAAAGGTGAACAACGTACGAGATACTCAAAGGCAGAAGATCGTGAATAGTCCATACTTCTGATAGAAGGCTATAAGCACGGGGATCCAATAACCGGGAATGATAGCGGCATCGTCAGCGGCATGTCTTCCAGCCTATGGTTTCTAAGTACTGAGAGATCTAGTTAAGAGAGAAGAGAAAAGTTGGAGACGATGTGATGTCTTGATTGACGTTCCAAAATAACATAAGGAAATCTATGGTGCAAGCAAGTTGAAGGAAAGCTTATAAATGGATATGTATAGGCCGCAAGCTAAAGTATGGTAGAGCGACGATGTTTTAAGGAAACATGAGTAAGAATGAGGAAAGGCAAGTGAAAATGTGACGAGAATGGATAAGTCTTTAGGATTAAGCCCATGAAAACAAGAAGAGCAGACAGTTTCTCTATGTTATACAAAGCTCACTATAGCCTTAATGAACTCAAAGGAGTCTAAGATTAATAGCATTTAAAAGGAATGAAATGCTGACCTGGTAATAAAATGAGGGTATAATTGTGACAGATAAAGGATGACATTTGGGCCTTTGTTTGAATAATGATTTGGAAAAAAAAAGAGAAGGAGAAAAGACTTCGCTGGAGACAAGAAATTAGGATACCCCCATAAGGTGAATCACATTGAGACACTATGAAATACGATTATGGAATCACTTGGAATATTCCTTGAGGTAACGTAAGCCCTAGGGGCAAAGTATTACGTAAGAAGTTTCAAGTTATCAGTGGTATATTGTAGATCAATATTGAGGTGAATCAACAATGGATAGACAAAAGTCACAAAGTATAAGATGAGATTAGGCCGTCATCTAAAGATGAGCAGTAATGAGGAAGCATTAAAGGACTTAAATTTATACATATTGAATAAGCAACAAGAGTAAGCTGGGATTTGGTGGCAGGACTCAGCGACGATAAATTAAAGCAAGAGTTATGGTAGTAAATTTTACGGATGGCTAAACGGACCTATGCGATGAGATATAGCAATATTCGTGAATTCAACAAAGTACCGAGCGAAGAACTTAAGTATACTCATATATGCCCAAAGGGGCATCTTATCAAGCTCTACATATGAAGCCTAAAGATTGGGCACACTTACAAGGTCAAAATTGTACAGGCTGCATGATGAAAGGTAGCAACAGTTACGAGATTAGAAGGATTCCGACTACAAGTTGTGGTGTGAGAAAGAGGCCTAAGGGGGGAATGCCCTGGACTTTGGACTCATTCACAGAACCATCGCCTAGATGGCAAGAGAAGTTCTAAAGTATTCGGAAGAATAAGTTATGAAAATGATAAGTGCATCAGTCAACATTCGAGGACGAATGTTCCAAAGGGGGGAATAATGTTACGCCCCGCAGTATTACGTCAATGTTATGCTCTGTAGTAATATGTTACGATGATTTTACCCTCTGAAGTATTACATTACGGTGATGTTACACATTGCAGTATTAAGTTACGACGATGTTGCACCCCAAAGTATTGTACGATAAATTTGTCGTAAGGTAATTGACATCAGTTACAAGTAAAAGATTATTTGGAGATTATAAGGATTATGCTATTTCACAAACGATTAGTAAATTCATGAAGGTGAAAGAGGGAGCAAGTCAAAGAAAATGAATTTTGTCCAAGTTTGGCATTTTGGAGTAAAATACGGCACGAGCTAAAATACCTGGTATTTATGGGCTAGTACCATACAAGGTACCACATGGCCATGATAGTAAGATGTATAAGATATGTGAAAAGTGAGTAGTATTTTAAGTAAGTGGAAATAATTCTCAATTATGTGGGTAATTGGTTAATTATTGGGTAATGAGACATTACCTAGTTAATTAATAACTAGTGATGGATTAATTTAAAACTTTGGATAAGGATCCAAAGCATGAACGTGGAAGCCCACCAGTTCAATATTTGTGACTCATATGTCACTGGGCTATGTGGCAAAACATAACAATAGGTGTCATTTCCATATTAACAAAGGAAAGACACTAACCAAGGACTTTAATTAAGGCCAAATTTCTAGACCAGAAACATAAGAAAAAGTTAAGTCAGTATATGAAAACCTATTTTGCCTATTGTTACCAATTTGTTTAAAGAAAGACATGATTTGGTTGGAAAGATGAGTAGAACCTAGGACATGAGGCAGAAGCATTTTAAAGCTTCAACAGAAGCAAATTTTGTTCAAGTTTCATAGAATTCAAGCAAGATTTTCATTCATGTCTCACCGAATCAGAAGCTTCATTTCGTGCAAATAATTCAAGGAATAGGTATGTTAAGGCTATCCCTTCTTTCTTTTGGCATGATCCATACGATACGAACGAAACGTACAAATGCACAAATTCCATAAAAGACTCTATTCATAGAAGTATTAGAGATATCTATGTTCTTGAATTTCCATGTGTCATAATATTTTATCATCTGTTCATGGGTCTCAGAAAAATACGAAAGTTGAAAAGAGTTTACTTTATGATATTACTCAAAGGCAAAATGGTCTTATGACATTCCGAAAGATTTTATTAACGTACTTTTCATGCATTGCATTCATCTCCACTGACCTGTCACCAGATGGAGTTATATACGCGTATATATGTATATGGGATATGGGAAAGGTTATGGCGTTATATACGCACCACCAATTAATCAGCTGGTGTACGTTGATGATTTTGCCCACAGTGGCCGATATGATATGATGGGATGCCCTCAGAGGCTGATGATGTTATGAAACTTGTACCTATGCATGATATGACATTCATACGCATATGCATGACGCTAAAAGTAATTTATGATTTACAGAGTTATCCAGACTTACAGGTTGAGTCAATTACTCTATATTTCTTCCATGTCTGCTATGTTATTATTTATGTCCCTTACATACTCGGTACATTTTTCGTACTGACGTCCCTTTTGCCTGGGGACGCTGCATTTTATGCCCGTAGGTCCCGATAGACAGGTCGAGAGCCCTCCAAGTAGGCTATCAGCTCAGCGGAAGATGTTGGTGCGCTTCATTTGCTTCGGAGTTGCTTGTTTGGTTAGTATGATTTAGACGTGTATTGTTTGGTATGGCGGGACTCTGTCCCGACCTTTATGCTATTCGTGTACGTGAACGATTGTACGGCCTTGTCGGCCTATGTTTTGAGTTTATAAATGATTATGTTGGCCTATTAGGCCCGTATGTCACGTGTATATGATGATGTAATAAGAAAGATACATTACGTTGGTACTCGGTTGAGTAAGGTACCGGGTGCCCATCGCGGCCCATCGATTTGGGTCGTGACAAGATACATCCAGATAAAGAGCAAAAAATGAGAAGATACATAGGAGTAGGTAGACCATGGATCAAATAGTACCTATGGATCTCTATGACAAACATAAATAATACTTGTGATCACGGCGTTAGAGGCTACCGCCTCTACCCTAGCTTGGAAGGTATAGAATCTAGCCGGAGTGCCACTTGACCGGCCTCCACCTCTAAGGTGACCCCTACCCACCCCCCCCCCCCCCCCCACCAACTCTAACCGGAAAAAAAAGCGGTGAGACTGATTGTGTGGTAACCATGGGATGATTGCCCTGCTGCACTTCCTTGCCCTGAAGTCTAGGACCAAACGTCTTCACATGACCAAGCTCCCCGCACTCGAAACAACCCCTAGGTGTGGGAAACATCTGACTCTGTCCGGACTTGATAGCCTGAATGCCCAATATAAGAACCGTGTATAGCAGGTAGATGGTAGGTACTCTATGGAATGGGGATTAAGTATGGCTGCACGGGAGAACCCCGAATAGGCTGTGGTGTCGAATACATAGGCCTGCTAGGATGGCCCCTCCTGAAATGACCTACGCCCCAAGAGGGGCACCGCTGAACCCTCTAGAATATCGAGGTTGTTTGTCCCTCGATATGGGCTCTCTACTCTGAACACAAACACACTCGATCCCAAGCTATCTCCACAACCTGATGGAAATAAGTCCTCAACTCTACCTTTTGGGCCATAGTTACCTGAATCCCACAATGCAAGCACAAGATAAACCTCCACTCCCTCTTTGCCTTTGTGAAGTAATATAGTTGCATGACAAGATAAATCAATGAATCCCATCTCGTAGATGGTAACGCATGTCTAACCTTGCTGGAGCTGCTCAAACTGACCCCATACCTTCTCCATATGAGAGGATGGTATATACTTCTCCTGGAAGATGTGCCTAAACTAATCCCAAGTCAAGGGAGGTAAACCTGTTGGCCTACCTAGAAGCTAAGACTTCCACCATCTACGGGCTTTCCCCTCCAACTGGAAAGTGGTGAAATATACCCCAATGGACACCACTAGTCCAAAGTTATGCACCATGTCCCTACAACAGTCAGTAAAATCTTGTGGGTTCTCTGACGGCTCACTGCCAAAGTGGGGAGGATGAAGCCTAGTAAATCTGTCCAACAGCTTCTGCTCCTCAACGGTCGTGGCTGGTCTAGCCTCTGCTCTAGCCACTGGAACCTATTGAACTCCGCCCACAGATATCACATGTTACACCCCACACATAAAATAAAGCTTGGTAAGTTTGACCTCTAACGTTGCCAATCTGTCGCTGACACATATGGAGCTAGAGGGGTCGAAAGAGGATGACACATTTTAGTAGGCTAACGACAGCTGGATTGTGGGGTGCTGTAACTGGGGCGGGGCGACCCTTTGCATATGGAGCAAATGGAGTTTCCTATGCTTGGTACATGTATATAAAGGCTGTGAGGCTCATTTGATTTCATTTTTAGGGGTATCACTCACTACAACTCACCCAAAGTGCTCTCAGATCTCCTCTGAAGTTTCAAAATAGGCTGAACTGAGTCAGAAGATGATTCTATTAAGATTTAGCTTGAAGAAACTTGGAATTGTTGCTGTAACATCTATCACCTAGTGGTATTGATTCTGAAGATTCGTTAGAGGCAAAGTTGACCACCATAGAAGCGTAGTTAGTTCTTCAACAAGGTAGGTAGGGAAACTTTCTTTCTTGGCATGAGTTAATGTAAGTCTCTCATTCCTTCAAAATGATTCCCTGCACTATAAGGTTGGGTAGTTCTAAACCCCTCTCAATGACGGTGTTCTGTCCTTGTACAATCTTGCTGGTAGCATTTCTTTCAAGGTTTAAAATATTCCAGTTGGTATCCTGTGGTCGGAATGCATAATTCATTGTGAGTCTAAACTTGTTGTACCATGAAACTGACATTGTATTGCAGCTATATATGTATATGTATCTATTTTACCTTATCGAGTCGCGCTATAGACGGCCGGGTACGGCACCTACGTGCAACCACTGATCAGTTGGGTATGAAGAAATATAATGTGATACACTATTGAGCCCTATGAAATAATGTGGAAAAAGACACTACCGAGCCCTCATGTGGCCTGGTACTACCGAGATCTCTTGAGGCTGGGTATAATCAGGACCTCCTTAGGCTGGGTACAATATGATAAAAGAAATAAACTTTACCGAGTCCTCTGTGAGGTCGGGTATGATACAAAGTACGATGCCCCAACGAGGGGCTAAGTAATATTGTATTGTATTTGATGCATAGACTTAATGAATGTCCTAACCCTTCGTATAGTTGCATCATTGTAAGTTTATGGCTTCTACAGTTTATGCCTCTGATGGCTTGTCTTCGGTACACAGGTTGAAATCCTGTAATTATAACTCTCATGTTACCTCCAATTTACATGCTTTCTTAGCCTTGCATACTTATTACATTTTCCGTGCTAACGCCCGTTCTTTTTGGGCGCTGTATTCATGCCTACAGGTATAGCTAGACACGGTGACGCCCCTCCCTAGTAGGTGCACAATTCAGCTATTGGTTGTTGCTCTCCACTCCTCCAGAGTAGTTGTTCAATAGTCGGTAGGTGTTGAAGCATGTTTTCTAATCATTTTGGGCACGGTGGGGCCCTTTCCGGATCAAGTTGTGGAAATACATATCGACTTTGGTACTCTTAGAGGTTTGCAGGCTAGTGCTAGTGTTTTGTTGCATGTAATTCTTGGGTATGACTATGTTGGTGACAATGATGATCACGTATAAAATTCTATTGCTCCTTTTGCTAATCAGTTATACATTCCTTAATTCTAGTGATTATTACTTGGAGGTCTTAATGTCCCATATTCTATGAATAAAGAGATATAAGAGGATACGTCGGTTCGCACGGGCCTTCGAGCATCATGTGCTGATCGCACCTCCTATGATTGGGGTGCGACAAACTTGGTAACGGGGCAGGTTGTGTCCTAGGATGTCTGTAAGTCGTATCTAGTGGAGTCTTATTTATGGGTATGTTGTGCAGCATACTTATAAACATGAGGCTACAAGATATCTATGATGAATACCCTTCTTTCTGATCTAGATCGTGCGATATAGATGGGTCGTAAGCATTCTTGAGTAAGCACTTGCTAAAGGATTGAATGAAGAAGCAGGAGAAGGTACCAGTCTGGTGACACCTACCCCTTATGGGTCAACATGGACTTCACGATGAGGCTGGATCTTAGGCTTCAAGGACAACAGCATCAACCCAAAACAGCATAGAGAAGTTAATGTACCTCATATTCCTCCTCCGCTTGCTAGTAACTAAGATTTAGATACGAGAAGTGCAATGCAATTGTTAACTGGGTTGGTGGCCTCTCAAGCCCGACGTTAGGCCACTTTAGTAAAGCAGTCAGTACAAGAGTTTGAGATTTCATACATTTGGACCCCCCCCCCCCCAATATTCACAGGAACAGATCCAAATGAAGATTCCCAGAACTTGTTAGATCAAATGCAGCGGAATTTACGGGTGATGCATGCCACTAATACTGAGGTAGTAGAGCTTGCCTCATACAGGTTGCGGGATATAGGTGTTATGTGGTATCAGACTTGGAAATAGTCTAGAGGACCTCTTGCCCCAGCAGCAGGATGGAGGAATTCTCTAAGGCATTCTTACAGCAGTATATGCCCGTTGAACTTCGCCGAGCTAGAAAAGATAGATTCTTGCGGTTGGAGCAAGGTAATATGAGTGTCCGGGAGTATACCATACAATTTAACTCCTTCGCTAGGTATGCTCCATTAGTGGTGGCCGAGATGAGTGATCGGGTACATCGATTTCATGGCTGGTTTGGGGCAACATCTGATAAACGAATGTACCACAGCTTCTCTGAACCTATTTATAGATATTGCTCGTATTTAGGCCTATGCACATAACTTGGAGGATCGCAAGAGGATACAGCAAGCTGCTCAAGAACATGACCATGGTCAATTTAAGAGAGCCCAGTCTACAGGAGATACAGGAGAGTTTCAAGGTGGGTTTATTTTTAGATCCCCATTTCTTTGGCAGTCACCTAAATCAGTGGCTAGCATTCCATCATAGTCCTATGGCCAGTATCGAGAACAGACCACTTATTCCAGTCAGGGCTAGAACTTCCGAGGGTAGAGTTCACAAAATAGTGGAGATCCTAGCAGAACGAGACCTCGATGCCACGTTGTGGCCGATGTGGTAGGAATTATTTTGGGCATTGCCTCCATGATTTGGATTTGTGTTATTCTTGTAGACATCCCGTTCACATCATGCATTTTTGCCCGGTGAAAAATTGGGGTGGCGTGATACCGCTACGGCGTCGGTAGCAACTTGTTCATCGATAGCACATCCTCGTGAGTAAGGTATGCAATCGTCGACGGGAAGAGGTAGAGGTGGAATTTCCAGCCCGGGTGGGCAACAGCAAAATCGTATCTATGCGTTGTTAGGTCGTCAGAATATAAAGTCTTCACCAGGCGTGGTCACAGGTATATCATTCGTGTTTTCCATTAGAGTGTATACTTTGATAGACCAGGTTGTACCCTGTCATATATTACTCCATTTGTTGCTAGTAAATGTGGTAAAGTACCTTAATTTTTATGACAACTGTTTGAAGTGTCCACGCCCGTGGGCGAGTCCGAAATAGTTAAATGAGTGTATCGAGGTTGCGATGTGATGATTCATGATCAGCATATCTTGGCTGATTTGAATAAATTATAAATGGTAGAATTTGATATTATTATGGGAATTAATTGGCTGGCCTCTTGTTATGCTACAGTGGATTGGTGGAAGAAAGTTGTTCATTTCAACTTTCTAGGAGAGCCCGTTAGCGAATGGAAGGGCGGTATTGTAGCGCCAAAAGGGAAGTTTATTTCTTACTTTAAGGCTCGTAAGATGATTTCGAAAGGATGTTTCTACCATTTGGTGCGGGTGATAGGACGTGGAGCCAAAACGACCCACCCTTCAGTCTGTTTCGGTTGTCAATGAATTTACTAATATGTTCCCTTATGAGCTCCCGGTCATTCCACCCGAGAGGGAGATTGAGTATGCCATTGATATGCAACCCGATACGTAGCCGATATCTATTCACCCGTACATGATGGCTCTTGTCGAGTTAAAGGATTTAAAAGATCAGTTGAAGGTCCTTCTTGATAATGGTTTTATTCGACCCTGTACTTCCACGTGGGGATCCCTTTGCCATTTGTTCAAAAGAATGATGGTTTGATGAGGATGTGAATTGATTATCGGCAGCTGAATAAGGTGATCATTAAGAATAAGTATTCGCTTCCGATAATCGATGATTTGTTTGATCAATTGTAAGGTGCTAAGTGTTTTTCGAAGATCAATCTCAGATCTGGGTATCATCAATTAAGGATCAAAGAAGAAGTCGTTCTGAAGAACGCCTTTCGGACCAGATGTGGCCATTACGAATTTCTCATTATGTCTTTTGGCCTAACCAACGCATCAATGACCTTCATGGATCTGATGAGCCGAGTATTCAGACCATTCTTGGATATCTTTGTGATCGTATTTATTGACCATATTTTGGTGTACTCTCGATTAGGGGAAGAGCACGCAGAGCATTTGCAGAAGGTCCTCTACACAATCTAGGATCACAAGTTGTACGCCAAGTTTTCCATGTGCGAGTTCTGGTTGAGCTCGGTGACCTTTCTTGGGCATATAATATCTGCTGAGGGTATCAAGGTTGATAATCCAAAGATAGAAGCAGTTAAGAATTAGCCAAGGCCATTAACCCCTATCAAGGTACGCAGCTTCTTGGGCTTAGCTGGTTACTATCGAAGGTTCGTGGAAAATTTCTCATATATAGCCGCTCCATTAACGAAGTTGATGCACAAGGCAGCCAAATTCTGATGGACCGATATTTGTAAGAAAAGATTCCAAGAATTGAAGGACAGGTTAACATGCACTAGTGTTAACTCTTCCTGAAGGACCCGAGGGGTACGTCATATATTGTGATGCCTCTAGAGTGGGCTTAGTCAACATACTAATGCAACATAGGAAATTGATTCCATATGCTTGAAGACAGCTATGGAAGCATGAGCAAAACTATCCAACCCATGATCTGGAGCTAGCAGCTGTCATTTTCTCTTTAAATGTATGGCTTCACTATCTGTACTAGAGTTCATGTTGACATATTCACCGATCACAAGAGCTTGCAATACATATTCAAGCAAAAAGAGTAGAATTTGAGGCAACAGAGGTGGCTCGAATTGTTAAAGGACTATGATGTGGATATTTTATACCACCCCAGGAAGGCAAACATCGTGGCTGATGCGTTAAGTCAGAAATCTATGGGCAGTGTGCGGAATGTGGAGGAGCAGAAGTTGGAGATGATTAAAGACTTGTACCAGTTGACAAACCTAAGTGTAAGATTGCTTGATACTGGTGACAGAGGAGCCACAGTTCGGAATACTTCCGAGTCCTCATTAGTAGCTAAAGTAAAAGCACGATAGTTCTATGAACAACTTTGGTAAAGATAAGAGAAAGCATTCTCTCCCAAAAGAAGCAAGTGTTCAAGCTATCCGAGGATGGGGTCCTTAGATATGGAGACCGGCTATTTGTGCCCGATGCTGGAAGACTCCGAGAATAGATCATGGTAGAAATCCATCAGTCCCAGTATTTTGTTCATCCGGGGCCAACCAAGATATACCACGATCTTTAACAGCGATATTGGTGGAATGACATGAAGCAGGACATTGCCAAACACGTCGTTCGGTGTCCGAATTGCCAATAAGTTAAGGTTTAACATTAAAAACCATGAAGGTTGCTGCAAAACTTAGAAATTCCAACTAGAAAAAGGGAACTAATCAATATGGATTTCACTAAAGGATTACCACGACCACGCCAAAGATCTGATTCCATATGGGTTATCGTGGTTCGACTCACCAAGTCAGCTCATTTCCTACCAGTAAAGGCTACTTTCTTGGCTGAAGATTCTGCTAAGCTATATATTAAGGAAATAGTTTAACTCCATGGGATTCTGATTTCGATCATAACAGATAGAGGTGCCCAGTTTATAGCTAACTTCTGGAAATCATTCCAAAAAGGATTGGTAATGAGGATCAACCTTAGCACATCTTTCCATCCACAAATAAACGGTTAGGCGGAGCTCACTATTCAAACGCTCAGGGACATGTTACCGGACTGTATTTTATATTTTAAGGGAAATTGGGAGGATCATCTACTACTCATCGAATTTGCTTACAATAATAGCTGTCATGCTAGCATTCAGATGGCATCGTATGAGGCCCTATATCGATGGGAGTGTAGATCTCCTATCGGCTGGTTCGAAGTTGGTAAAACCAAGTTATTGGGCCCTGGATTAGTGCAACATGCTGTGGAAAAGGTGAAAACAATTCTAAATCGATTATTAACCGTTTAGAGAAGGCAGAAGTCTTACTCGAATAACCGAAAATGAGATTTGGAGTTCTCTGTAGGAGACTAGACATTCTTGAAGGTGTCGCCTACGAAAGGCGTGATGAGACTCGGTAAGAAGGGCAAACTCGGCCCCCAGTACATCAGACCATACAGAATTATTCAGAAGGTCGGCCAAGTGGCAAATAAGCTTGAACTGTCCCCGGAACTGGAAGCGGTGCATCCGGTATTCCACGTATCTATGATTCGAAAGTTCTTGAGTGATCCATACCGTGTCACCCTTGTTGAAGATATTCAAGTTAGAGAACATCTATCTTACGATGAAGTTTTGGTGGCTATTCTAGATTGTCAAGTCCGTAAGCTGCGAACTAAAGAAGTGGCTTCAGTTAAAGTAATTTGGAACAAAAGTAAGGAAGAAATGACATGGGAAGCTAAAGAAGATATGAAATCTAGGTACCCCTATTTATTCCAAACTATGGGAGACAACGATGAGACCATCATGATAGGCCACGATTCAATATTTGAGGATGAATGTTCCGAAGGGGGGGATGATGTTACACCCCACGCATAAAATGAAGATTGGTAAATTTGACCTCTAACGCGTCCAATCGGCTGGTGACACATATAGAGATAGAGGGGTCGAAAGAGGATGATATGTTTTAGTAGGCTAACAATAGTTGGCTAGTCGGGTGCTGTAACCGGGGTAGGGCAACCCATTTTCTCACACAGAGCTGATGGAGTTTCCTATGCTTGGTACATGTATATAAAGGCAGTGAGGCCCTATATGGACGGAAGTGTAGATCTCCTATCGGCTGGTTCAAAGTTGGTGAAACCAAGTTATTGGGCCCTGGATTGGTGCAACATGCTGTGAAAAAGGTGAAAACAATTCGAAATCGATTATTAACTACTTAGGACAGGCAGAAGTCTTACTCGAATAACCAATAGTGAGATTTAGAGTTCTTTGTGGGAGACTAGACATTCGTGAAGGTGTCGCCTATGAAAGGCGTTATGAGATTCGGTAAGAAGGGAAAACTCAACCCCCGGTACATCAGATCATACAAAATTATTCAGAAGGTCGGCCAAGTGGCATATAAGCTTGAACTGTCCCCGTAACTAGAAGCAGTGTATCCGGTATTCCACGTATCTATGATTGAAAGTTCTTGAGTGATCCGTACCGTATCACCCTTGTTGAAGATATTCAAGTTAGAGAAGATCTATCCTACGATGATGTTCTGGTGGCTATTCTAGATCGTCGAGTCCGTAAACTGCAAACTAAAGAAGTGGCTTCAGTTAAAGTAATTTGGAACAAAAGTAAGGAAGAGATGACATGGAAAGCTGAAGAAGATATGAAATCTAGGTACCCCCCCCCCCCAGTTATTCCAAACCTTGAGAGACAACAATGAGACCATCATGATGGGATACGATTCAATATTCGAGGACAAATGTTCCGAAGGGGGGGAAGATGTTACACCCCAACCATAAACCAAGGCTTGGTAAATTTGACCTCTAATGCGTCCAATCGGCCGGTGACACACATAGAGATAAAGGGGCTAAAAGTGGATGACATGTTTTAGTAGGCTAACGATAGTTGGCTTGCCGGGTGCTGTAATCGGGGCGGAGCAACCCATTTTTTCATACGGAGTTGATGGAGTTTCCTATGCTTGGTACATGTATATAAAGGTAGTGAGGCTCATTCTTTTCATTTTTTTAGGAGTATCACTCACTAAAACTCACCCAAAGCGCTCTCAGATCTCTTTTGAAGTTTTAAAATTGACTAAATTGAGCCAGAAGATGGTTCTATTAGGATTTAGCTTGAGGAAACTTGGAATCGTTGTTCTAACAGTTATCATCAGGTGGTATTGATTCTGAAGATTCGTTAGAGGCACAGTTAACCACCATAGAAGCGTAGTTAGTTCTTCAACAAGGCATGTAGGACAACTTTCTTTCTTGACATGAGTTAGTGTAAGTCTCTCTTCCTTCTAAATGATTCATGCACTGAAAGGTTGGGTATTTCTATGCCCCTCTCAATAACGTTGTTCTGTCCTTGTACAATCTTGATGGTAGCATTTCTTTCAAGGTCTAAAATGTTACAGTTGGTATCCTTTGGTAGGAGTGCATGATTCATTCTAAGTCTAAGCTTATTGTACCTTGAAACTAACATTGCATTGAAATTATATATGTATATGTATCTATTTTACCTTACCGAGTCGTGCTATATATGGTTGGGTACGACACCTATTATGTAACTAGTGATCAGTTGGGTAAGAAGAGATACAATGTGATACATTACCGAGACCTCATGTGGCTGGGTACGACCGAGCTCTCTATGAGGCCGGGTATGAAATGACATGGTAAAAGACACTACTGTGCCCTCATGTGGCCAGGTACAACCAAAATCTCTTGAGGCCAGGTATAATCAGAACCTCCTTAGGCCAGGTACAATAAGATGAAAGAAATAAACTTTATTGAGTCCTCTGTGAAGCCGGGTACGATATAAAGTAAGATGCCCCAACGAGGGGATAAGTAATACTGTGTTGTACTTGATGCATAGACTTAACGAATGGCATAACCCTTCGTATAGTTTCATCCTTGTATGTTTATGGCTTCTACAGTTTATGCCCCCGGTGGCTTGTCTTCGGTACCCAGGTTGAAATCCTGCAATTATAACTCTTATGTTACATCTCTGATTTACATGTTTTCTTAGCATTGCATACTCATTACATTTTCCATGCTAACGCCTGTTCTTTTTGGTTGCTATGTTCATGCTCACAGGTACAGATAGACCCGGTGACGCCCATCCTTAGTAGGTTCACGATTCAGCTATTGGTTGTTGCTCTCCACTCCTCTAGGTTAGCTGTTCAAGGGTCGATAGATACTGAAGCATGTGTTCTAATGTTTTGGGTACACTCAGGCCATGTCACGACCAAGTTGTGTAAATGCATATCTCTTTTGGTACTCTTAGAGGCTTGCAGGCTATTGTTAGTGTTCGGTTGCATGTAATGGTTGGGTATGACTATTTTGGTGACAGTAATGATCGCGTATAAAATGCCAGTGTTTCTTTTTCTAATCAGTTGTACACATCTCAATTCTGGTGATTATTACTTAGAGGTATCAAGGGCCCAGATTTTATGAATAAAGAGATATACGAGCATACGTCGGTTCACACGGGATTTCTAGCATCGTGTGCCGGTTTCACCTCCCAAGGTTGGGAGTGTGATACCCCTAGAGCCTGATGAATAGCACAACGCGTCTTGGCGCATGAGCGATAGGGGTCTAGGCTCCCCCTCCATCCTAAGATGTGGCCGGGTCTACTGGAAATAGTTCGGCCTTAGTCATTGAGTCCTTAAACCACAATATAAGGCCCATGACCTCCTGAAACCCTGGCACGTTCATGAAATTTGTTGGGGCCTGCTTAGCTGTAGGTATCTCATCCTACTTCTCGAAAAATGGATCCTCCGCATGATACACTAGTGGTGCCACTAAAGCTACTCTAGGATGCCCTCATGCCCCAATAGAAGGTTTGGCCTTCCCTTAGCCTCTACCTCTACCTCTGACGATCGGGTGTGCAGATCCTATACCGTCGGATGATGCCATCGTGCGCATTCTCACCATAGAGAAAGATTTAGACATAGAACAATATCGAAAACATGATAGGAAATTAAGAAAGAGAAGATTCCTAACACCCTATAGCCTCTTGAAGATAAATACAAACATCTCCGTACCCATCCACAAGACTTTACTAGATCTGCTCATGACTCGTGAGAAATATATAAACCAAGTGCTCTGATACCAAGTTGTCACGGCCCAAATCCCCACCATAGGCCGTGATGGCGCCCAACTCTTCCGTCAGGTAGGCTAATAATAAATCATTATAGTAACCAACCGCTTATAGCACTTTTTAGATCAATTAATGAAAAAAAAATCAGCGGAAGTAGATTTAGAAATCATGATACAATACCAACATCTTCGCCAAGATACGAAGCATGAAGAAAACATAAACTGAATGACATAACAGCAATACAGCAATGAACATCTTTCTAAAATCCCCAAAACTCGGAAGGAGACTCTGGGTGTTGAAGGCCCAAAAGCATAGAGAGCAGTTCACCGCCAAGTTACAGCCGGTACACATACGCGCCTGTGTGGCCACAAGATGTACCTGTCTTAGTACCTGCACAATTAATGTAGAAGTGTTGTATGATTACATCAATCAATGCATACCAAATAAGTATCTAGTCTAACCTCGAAGTAGTGGCGAGGGGTCGACAAATAGTTAAATATGTATGTGTTATTTAATAAAAGAAGCATGTATGAATCCGTCATGACACTCATTACGCATGGAATAGCTATCGAGATATTCCACATAAACCTACGGAGGCAAATGGCCAGATCCCTGAGAATGGTGTTACATAATCCCGCCGAGGCAAACGGCCCGATCCCATAAGAGCAGAATTACATGATATGGCCTAGGCAAATGGCCTGATCCCATAAGAGTAGCATTGCATGGTACCACCAAGGCGAACAGCCAGATCCTCTAAGAGTATTGCTGAGGCAAACAGCCTGATACCATAAGAATAGCATTTCATAGTATTGTCAATGTTAACGACCCGATCGCAAAAGATGCTGAGGCAAATAGCTCGATCCCATAAAAATAGCATTTCATAGTACCACTAAGGCGAATGGCCCGATCCCATAAGTGGTGAAACTTTCAACAATTCACTAGCCCAACTTGCGAAGATACATGCGAGTTAAGTAATCACAGAACTACCGAACAAATAAGTACAATACAAGGATATGTACGTTAGAGAAATCATAAATCTACAGATAATCACGTATACACATGGACGCTCGTCACCTCGGACGTATGTAGATCCCAAACACGTAGCATGTAGCAAATAGAATACCGACGGGGATAAATTCCCTCTAATAAGATAATGCAAGAGATTTACCTTGATTCCAAATCCGATAATCTGCTCCAACCCTCTCGAACACCTCATACCATTGCCAATCGATCCGAATATAGCCAAAGAACGTGCAAACCAGTGAAAACATACTCAAAAACCCGTAATTTAATAATTAGTATAAATTTTCAACCCCGCATGAAAAGTCAATAAACCCAACAAAGAACCTACGGGGGCGGATTCTAAAAAATTTCGAAGATAAAAATTACCCATAGCATCATGAACTAAAATATATAATTTATTTCCAATTTCATGTCCAATTTTGATGTCAAATCCCTTTTTTACAAATTCTAGGTTTCCAATAAAATCTCACAATTTTCTACTAATTTCCACATAAAAATCTATATATTTATCTTGCAACAAGTAGGAATCACTTGCCTTGTGTTACTTATGGCTCTTCAAGAAGCTCCCAAATCGCCCAAGCAAAGAGAGAATAAGATGAAATAAGCTATGTACCAAAATTAAAATTTATAATCTGCACAGGCCTTCCTTTTTGCATTCGCGGACACCTTGACGCATTCGCGAAGGCCATTGCCATCCAACCCTTCGTGTTTGTGGATGCTCAATCGCGCTACCTAGTCCAAGTCCTACTAAACTTCTCTTTTCATTTTACGTGTTCGCGGAGACAGCATCGTGTTCCGAAGAGGATCCAGGTCCTCCATCGTGTTCGTGAGACCTACTTCGGGTTCAAGAAGAGAAACGGCTGCCCCTCCTATTTCCTTATTCACGATCACGAAGCACACCAGCACTAGCAAACATCTACTAACATTGATCATTCTCTGGGTGGTTCGAAACTCACTCGAGCCACCCGGGCCCCGTTCAATCGTCCCAACAAGTCCATAAATATAATCCGGACCTACTCAAGGTCTCAAAACATATTAACAAAGAACAATACCCCAAACAAAACTAATCAACTTTCCAAACCTCACACACCAGTCCTATATGAAAATACGAACCTATACTCATGCTCGAAATATTCAATGAGATCCGTATCATCAAATTTTACTCCAAATCAAACTTAGCAAACTCCAAAACCTTCAAAATGCCAACTTCCAACAATAAGTGTCGAATCGCTCCCCGGCCACCTGAAACTCGATATAAATATACTCCCAATTCAAAAATTACCATACGAACCTACATGAATATTCAAATCTCGATTTTGAGGTTGTTTACTTAATGTGTTGACTTAAGTCAAACTTGGCCACTATAGACCACTACGATGGAACTAAGTATTTTGTATTCAACCCGAACCTTTCCAAAACAAAACCAACCGTCCCCACAAGTCATAAAATAGTAAAAGAAAAAGTCAAAAAGGGGAATGCGATTCTAGGAAGCAAATCAACCGGCCGGGTTGTTACAAAAATACCCTACACGCTCGCGTCTGTGACCCGGTGATCACGAAAGCCAATAACCAACCCTTTGCGAATGCGAGCTCCCCTTCATGAATGCGAAGGCCAACACCCCCTTCGATGCTCCACATCCATGCAAACACAGGAAAAACTACGTGAACGCAAAGTTGTAACGACCCGACCGATTGTTTTGAGCATTTGCACTTTGTTCAGTGGTTTGAGGTCTCGTGTAGCTCCAAATGGTATATTATAACTTGTGTTTATCATTGTTTTTTGTTTTCGGGTGGTTTAGGGATCGATTTAGATAAATGATTGTAATTTAGAAGCTTTAAGTCGGAAGGGTTGACCAAGTTTGACTTTTTTCATATTTGACCTCGAATCATAGTTCTTATGGTTCCGTTAGGTCCGAATTGTGAATTTGGACTTGGGTGTATGCCTAGATTTGCACTTGAATGTTTCTAGAAGGTTTTGGCTATAATTGACGAAAATTGGCTATTTGAAGGTTTGGAATGTTCATCGGTGTGACTGGGAGTTGATTTCGATGTTATCGGGTCATGTTGTTGTTATGAGATTTCTATTAAGTTCATTTTGTAATTTAGAACTTGTGTGCAAAATTTGAGGTGATTCTGAGTTTTTTAGATGTGTTCGGTGTAAGTTTTGGAACTTGGGAATTTGAAAAAGTTCATTAATTTTTATTTGAGGTGTGATTCATGGTTTTGATGTTATTATGTGTGATTTGAGGCCTCGAGTAAGTATGTGTTATGTTTTGGGACTTGTTGGTATGTTCGGACAGGGTCCCGAGGGGCCCGGGTGTGTTTTGGAGTGATTTCGGACCATTGTGGATCATGTTGGCATTGCTGAGATTTTTGTGTCCTAGTGTGATCGCACCTGCGGATCTATGGGCACCGGTGCAGAGCTGCAGATGTGGCACAGGAGGTTCAAAAGCGCATTTTGGGGGAGGGTAGGTTCTTTCGTAGGGGCATAATTGGCGCAGGTGCGGGTGCGCGGAAGCGCATGTGAAACATACCTGCGGTATCGCAGATGTGCATTTTTGGCGCGTAGAAACGATGGGGTTGGAGTTAGTGTTCTTTGCATCTGCGATGAATAAGCTGCATATGCGGTGTCACAGAAGCAGGAATCCCTAGGCAGAAGCTTTATATTTCGAGGGTTGAGTTATTTCATGACATTTTGAGATCTAGAACTCGGATTTTGGCCATTTTGAGGTAACTTTCATGAATTGGGATTGTGGTAAGTATTTTTTTTACTCAAATTTATTTATATTTCATGATTTCAACCTTAATTTTGGTGTTTAATTGATTATTTGAATTGGAGAAATTGGGGATTTTAGTAAAAAAATTCTAAAATATAAAATGATGATTTCAAGGTTGACTTGAGTTCGGAATTGGATGATTTTGGTATTGTTGGACTTGTATCGAAATGGGTGTCCAGAGTTTGTGAGTTTTGTCAGGTTTCGGGGTGCGGGCCCAGGGTGCAAGCCCCAATTTGACTTTTGAGTTTACTTTTTTATTTTAGTTAAAGATCTTAATGTTATTAATTGAAGTTGGTTTCTCTTGCATTGCTTGTTAATATTAAGTCATTTTTTGCTAGATTTGAGCCAAGGAGGTGAATTTTTAAGGAAAAGACATTTTGAGTGATTAATTGGCCTAATTGAGGTAAGTATCTTGCCTAACTTTGTGTGGGAGAACTTCTTTGGTATGATTGTACTAATTAAATTATGTGAAGGACGTGTATACGAGGTGACGAGCATGAACATGGGCTTATATGTGGTATTTGACCGGTTTAAACTCTTAGGTCATTTAAGTGCACTTAATTGAAGTTGTTATTTCATGGAATATCTTTCATTGTTAAGTTTATTCCTTGCGTTTCATCATGTTGTTGTTGAAATTCTTGACCACATTGTTGTTGAGCCGTGGGCTATGTGTGGCTTCGGCCAGAGTAGACCTTAGGCTATTAATATGCATTTATGTGATTGTGAGCTCTATATGAAACATCATGAAATCACTTTATGACTACTTGATCGTACTCATTACATTGATTTAGCCACAATTATGCTTTATTCAATTGAATATCCCTCCGCTGCTATGATTATCTAGTTTGTCCTTGTGCACTATTTTCTGAAGTAGTGAGTTTATATCTCACTGTGACTGGTGGCATTGTCGTGATATTGTGGCACTTGGTATTTTTGTTTAGTGGTATCATGGCACTTGTGGATATGGGGTGTCAGCATGAGGTTTTGTCGTACGACTGTGCCGATTGTTGTACGCGTGGGACGAAATGAGGGTGGAGTTATCTCGGGTTGCTCACGTGACGAAATCAGGGTGGCTATATGCACATGTGGTGAAATAAGGGTGGCATATCATATCTATGTGCACATGTGGCGTAATAAGGGTGGCTATATAGGGATGTTATGTGATGGCCTGAGGGCGTGTTGTTGATGGAAGAGAAGTATCCTGGTTGTTGTTTTTCACTTCCGTGTGTGTGACATGCATATTACATGATTCATTGTGTTGTTCCCAATATGCTACTCAGTGTCTATGAAATTACTTGATGATTTGAGTTGTGATAGTACACTTGCACATGCATACACCATAACATGTCATTTATACCAGTCCAGGAGTATCAAACTTGATGTACAGTAATCATGTATGTGTATTCTTGCACATCTGCTTTCTTTGTGATAGGTTAGCTGGTTGGGACTGGTAGCCTGTGACCACGTCGGACGGATTGTGATATTGATCTTGTGACCATGCCGGAAAGTTGTGATATTGGCACGTGAGTTGTCCATGCGGTTGTGACTTATATTATGGCACGAGATCTTTGTCGTGCGAGGGTGATTGATAATGTGGGCACGAGGTTCCATTTGTATAAGATTCGTGATTTGTGACCTGAGATTTGTGGTTATGAGGTGTGGTGACTCTTGTTGTAAATCCTGCAATGGAACGATTTATTAATTATAATTGTCATTGTTTTTCCTTAATTGCTTCCACTTGTATTTTATCTGTGCCTTGATTATTTTGTTGTTTTATCCCATGATTACTCCATGTTGCCATTTATTGATTTCAGTTTTCTATTGTAAGATTTACATTGATATTCCGCACAGGTTATTTGATTAGTGAGTGTCTTGACTTGAACCTCGTTACTGCTCCACCGAGGTTAGTCCTGATACTTATTGGGTACCAACCGTTGTATGCTTATACTACACTTCTACACATTTTTGTGCAGATCTAGGTATTGGGGATAGGGGTTCCAAGCAGGCTTAACTTCTTGATCGCGAGGATTCAAGGTGGAACTGTTTGATCATCGCAGTCCCTTGGAGTTCTTCCCTTTACATTTATATTGTTAAATTTCTATCTGAACAGTATTGTATTTTGAGATATTTCTATGTATTCAGCTAGAGTTCGTAACTCTGTACTACCTAGTCTTGGGGATTTGTTGTGATTAACGTCGTGTAGGCTTGTATTACCTTTATTTCCCTATTTATATTTAATTCTGCTTCATAGTATCATGTTTTAATGGTTTAACTGTTGTAAGTGATCAAATTACCTAGTTTTACAGACTAGGTGTCATCACGATCATTAAGGTGGGATTTTGGGTCGTGACAGAAGTTAAACCTCCCACCGGACTCCACGCCATCACTAACGTGACCACATGCACGCGAATGTGATGCTCTGCCCAAGACACTACCTGGACGCAAATCCCTTGTCTCAAACAAGTGAGAAAAAGCTCACCTGCCAGCCTCCCTTATTCGCAATGGCAAAACTCAGCTTCGCAATCGCAAAGCACTACACCAGAAAACCAGCAGCTGCTGCACAAAGGGTAATGTTCCTAAACTACCACAAAACACACCCGAGGCTCCCCGGACCCCACCAAATCATGCCTACAAGTCTCTTTACCTAATTTAAACTTTTCCAAGGGATCGAAACACCACAAATAACATCAAAATCAAGAATCGAAGGAAGATCAAAATCCTTCTCTTAAGTTTAAAATATTCCAACTTCGCCAAACGCGTCCGAAGCATGCTTAAATATTCCGGATTAGAACCAAATCCAAATGAACCTATCTACAGTTTCGGAACACCAATCGGACCCCGATACATCAAAGCCAACTTCCGCTCAAACATATGAACTCTCCAAACTTCCAAATTGCCATCTTTTGGCAAAGAGCCAAAACCTTCTAGGAACCTCCAATCCAAACACGAACATATGCATAATTCCAAAATCACCATATGAACCTATTGAAACCATCAAATCACCAATATGAGGTTGTTTTCTCAAAAGTCAAATATTGGTCAACTCGAGGACAAATCATAGGGAACAATACCGCTCGCCAGGTAGTTTGCAATATCTGCATACCATGCCGCTACCTCAAGGCTCGTGGCTAAAGGTTGTTCATCTGGGAAGGTCTCCATGATCTCTTCCACCTCAACCTTTTTTTCAGCTCCCTCAAGCATGGACAAGTGATCAACAACATGGTTTTCCATTCCTTTTCTGACACGGATTTCCAAGTGGAATTCTTGCAGCAGTAGTACCCATCGAATCAGGCGTGGCTTTGACTCCCTCTTCTCAATTAGGTACCTGAGAGCAGCATGGTCAGTATAAACAATTACCTTCGAGTCTATCATGTATGACCTAAATTTGTCAACTACAAACGGCTAGCATCTCCTTCTCAGTCACTGTGTAGTTTAGTTGGGAGTCACTCAAGCTTCTACTTGCATAGTAAATTAGGAGCATGACCTTCTCTTTACGCTGCCCAAGCACTGCTCCTACCGCATAGTTGCTTGAATCACATATTTGCTCAAATGGTTGCTCCCAGTCAGATGCAACTACGATAGGTGCTGACACCAGCCTCTTTCTTAGCTCCTCAAAAGCTACCCTGCAGCAATTAGAAAACACAAAGGAGTAATCTTTTTCAAGAAATTTACACAAAGGGTTATCAATCTTGGAAAAAAAAATTATAAATCGCCTGTAGAAGCCGGCGTGACCAAGGAAACTTCATAGTGCCTTGACAAAAGTAGGTGGTGGAAATTTCTCAATTACATCAACCTTGGCATGGTCCACCTTAATGCCCTTACTTGACACTAGGTTTCCCAAGACTATACCTTCCTATACCATGAAATGGCACTTTTCCCAGTTGACTACCAGATTAGTCTCCATACACCTCTTTAGTACTCTTCTCAAATTCATAAGGCAGTCATCAAATGAATTCCCCACAACTGAGATATCATCCATGAAAACCTCCATTATGTCCTCTACCATATTTTTGAAAATGGCCATCATGCACCGTTGAAATATCACGGGTGCATTGCATAGGCAAAACAGCACTCTTCGAAAAGCATAGATGCCATATGGACAGGTGAATGACATTTTCTCTCTATCATCCAGGGCAATAGATATCTGGTTATACCCTGAGTATCCATCCAGGAAGCAAAAATGGGACCTCCCTGTCAATCTATCTAACATATGATCAATGAATGGCAGCAGAAAATGGTCTTTTTGGGTGGCCTTGTTCAACCTTCTATTGTCCATACAGATTCGCCATCCCTTGACTGTTCTTGTTGAGATCAACCCGTTGTTCTCATTTTGTACGACGGTCATTCCACCCTTCTTTGGCACACACTGAACTAGGCTAACCCAGTTGCTATCAGAGGTAGGGAAAATGATTCACGCATCTAACCACTTGATCATTTGTTTCTTCATCACTTCTTTCATGTTGTGGTTCAGCCATCTTTGATGTTCTCTGGAGGGTTTGTGCCATATTCCAGTAGAATCTTATGCATACAAAACATTGGGCTGATACACTTTATATCTGCAATGGTCCACCCAACTGCAGTTTTGCACTCCTTCAGCACCTGCAAAAGTTATTCTACCTGCACATCCAACAAACCAGATGACATAATAACAGGTAAAGACAAGTTAGGTCCTAGGAAAGAATACTTGAGGTGAGATGGTAACGGTTTCAGTTCCAACTATGGTGGCTTTTCGATTGATGACTTTGATGGAGGGGTCTTTCTTCCTTCTAAGTGTAATGGCTCGAATTCGAGCTCTCTTTTCTAGTACCCTTGGCCTTCAAGAGCCAAAATCCACTCTGCCAAGTCCATACCATCTACCTCTTTTAAATTTATGAGGCAGGCTGCTAGAGGGTCCTTTTCATTCGGTGCCTCTTCTTCCTCCTCCAGAATCACATCCATTACTTCAATCGGGGAGAAATTGGCAAACCCACAGGTCGCCGCATGGACTTCTGCACTTTGAACGTTATTTCTTCATCATTCAGTCTCATCTTTAGTTCCCCAGTTTCACAATCAATCAGAGCTCTTGTTGTGGCCAAGAAGGGCCTTCCCAAAATTACGGGAATCTCCTCATCAACCTAGCAGTCTGGAATGACAAAATCTGCCGAAAACACAAACCTTCCAACTTGCACAAGTATCGTCAAGTATACCTGATGGCCTTTTCACCGTTCAGTCGGCTAGTTGTAGTAATATGTATGTGGGAGTTGCTCTCCTAATGCCTAACCTTTTATAGATATACAAGGGCATGAAATTTATGCTCGCCCCCAAATCACTTAATGTTTTAGCAAAAGCATAGCTGCCTATGGTGCACGGAATTGTGAAACTCCCCGGGTCGGATAGCTTCTCAGCTATAGGTCTTATCACAATAACACTACAGGTCTGATTCAATGTCATAGTTGCCAAGTCTTGAAAGTCAATTTTTTAAGACATCAAGTCCTTCATCATCTTTGCATTATTGGCATCTCCGTCAAGGCATCATTTAGTGGGATGTTCACTTGAATCTGCTTCAATATCTCCATGAATTTTTTGTATTGCTCATCCTTCTGATATTTGGCCAACCTCTACGGGAAGGGTGTTGGAGGTCTCTTCCTTCCCGTGATTTAGGTGGGATTCTGTTCAAACGCTTTTTTAGATACATCCTCTTGCCCTTGTTCAATTTCCTTTGTAGCCTCTTTTTCACTGTTTAGTTCCTCCTGGGCCTGTTGCACTGTCACTTCTATTAGCTCAATTGACTCATATACCTCAATTGGTAACGACACAAGTATATCAGTTGGTCGGCTTTCGCAAGCAATTTCTTTCTCTAGATTAAGGTCTCTACCATTTCTTAGACTTACCGCCATTAGCTGCTTCGGGCTCTACTCTTTCGAATTGACATATGTGTCCACAGGTAGCATCCCTTAGGGATGATTATTTAGAGCCAAGGATATTTGCCCTAATTGAATTTTGATGCCTTTTATCGTTGAGTCATGTGCTCAACCTTCTCTTGCATTTTTCCGTTAGACCCAATGAGTTGTTGCAGCATTCTTTTAATTTCAAACAACCCATCATCTTGTCTCACTTTATGTTATTGTTGGGGTTGTTGATAAGCTAGCTGCTAATTTTGCTGATTGTAACCGTGTTGCCTTTGGTAAGACACGACTTGACCCTGTGGTCGCATAGCTCCAGGATTCCTATTGTTATTGTACTATTTTTGTGCTAGTCTATACTGCTAATTCTGTTGTCCCCAAATCTAACCACCTTGTCTTTGGCCTCCATAGTTGCCCACATAGTTCATATTCTCTTGATAGTTCTGATTGTCACTTTTAGCACTCCACGAGCACACGTATGGTTGATAATTGCATGGTGTGTATAATCCTCCATTTGTCGTGTCAACTATGTGCACCTTCTTTTGGCCCGGCTCATCAATCTTTTGAGGATACTCATTTGCATCATCAAAGTGGCCATATTTTCAGCTATGGAGTTGTTTGGGTCTAGAGCTACTAAGTGAACTACAGGAGTGATTGTAGTGTCTCTGTTCATCCATCCTGAATTTTGATACATTTTATCAAGTAAGACCTTACATTCTCTGAATGATTTGCTCAAAAATGCTCCACCTGTTGAAGCATCAACATTGCCCTTCAAGTTGTCTGCCAGTCCCATGTAGAACATTTGCCCCAACATCTGATCAGGAATGCCATCGTGTGGACACTTGACCAACATCCTCTTGAACCTCTCCCATGTTTCTTGTAATGTTTCGGTTGGTTTCTGCCTGAAGCTTAGTATCTCATCAGCTTGCTTAGCAGTCTTATTGGGTGGGTATAACTTATTCAAAAATTGCTTGACTCATTTCTCCCAAGTAGTGATGGAGTTAATGGGGATCGAATTGAGCGAAGACTGGGCCTCTCCCGTTACTGATAATGGAAACAACAATAGTCTTATTGCTTCCGGTGTCACATTCAGTTGCCTTTGCGTGACGCAACTCGACAAAAAAATTCAGATGTTGTTGTGGATCTTCAATGTAAGACCTCGCAACCAGTCCCTTGTTCTGCAAAAAATGTAGCATGTTATTTGTGATTTGAAATGATTCCGCTTATATCTAAGGGACAGCAATTGCGGTTGCCAGATTATCAGCGGTGGGTTGTGCCCTATCATACAAGGCTACTTCTGACACAAAAGGTGCCACACCCTTATTGTTCAGGTTGTTCCCAATGTTTATGTTGTTTTGATTTTCTATGACATCACACATGTCTAGTTCGATTCGTTGTGTAGAGTTCTATGTCGTTTGTCTTTCTTGTTTTCTTGATTTAGTGCCTTGAAAGCTTTCTTAGGATCAATTAATGCTTCATACAATTTACCAATTCTTGAGGAGTTTCTAGACATGCACATGTAACACACAAGACTACAAAACGTTAGAATTTCAATATAATGAATTTAAAGTTGAGAAAGCTGACTAAACTAAGAATTCTAGCAATTCTTCAATCCGTAATTAATAACAGAAAAAATTTGATCACGCCCAACTATGCCTCCTAACAGGTCTAGCGGTCTTTGCAAATATAATCCGGTTTACAAGTCCGGAGTTGGATCCCACAGGGAATTAACCTACTAATCACCACCACTAATTTCGGAAGAATTCTAGAAATTATCAACCTTCAGAAATATTAAATAATGGTTTGAGTGGTTACTAACTAAGAGCACTATAATTAAAATGCACTAATTTATAACTAATAGAGCAAATGTTGTAAGAAAAGATTGGAAAAGTCTATGGTTATAATTTCCCCAATTGTCGGAATCTCCTCCGCTACGTTACCTAAATATTCGCCTAAGTATTCTCTACTGATTGTGAGTACTTTGGGTATCGTATTTCTCTCTTCAGAAACTACCACAATGTACTAGACGTATCCTCGAACTATGCTAGCTGGAACTAATTCACCGCTCACTACGATCGCACCAATATTTCGTTATTTCTAATCCCGCTTTTAAACCCTCCGTATTGATTTCTCAAATACTTTAGGGGTGATTTTTTTCAGCGACTACCTAAATACGCACTCTCTCTCAAGCAATACATACTAAATAGGCACAATTAATTGAAAGCTCTTCAAACAACAACAATGAAAATATAGTTGAACAAGAAGAGAAAGATCAACGGCAAATTTATATTTAACGCATTGGAAAATCATCCTTCAATAGGTTCCATCAAACCCTAGACGAGAGACTTTAGATATTCATAAATGTATAAAAAATCATTATGACGTTCAAAGACATTAAACTACAAAGTAAAGAGAAACGGAGGAAAAAACTCATTGATTCCTTGCTCCACAGATCTGTGTAGCTTTTTTCTTCTCCAAAATATTGTTCAATCCTTCCTCAACTCGTTTAAGTAGTATTTATATGTCATGGTCGAGGTCCTTGAGTCCATATCCGGGTAGATGTACTTAAATTCACAAACTTTTGACCACCGGGTGCCTGACCTCGCAAGGCCAAGCTTGTAATGCGGCCAAGCAGGCTACAGAGCTGGCTACGTCTGGGCTATAGCGCGGCCAAACTGGATACGCCTAGTTTATAGGCCAAGGTTGCTACAAAGCTTGTAGCTAGGCTTGGATACTTTGTATTTTTTTGCTTTTTTCTTGCATTTGCATGCAACTTCTGTTAGACTCTTTCTTTCGATGCTCCTACACATAAACAACATAATTTATCTAAAATGTCGCACAATTAACCACTAAACTACAATATGTAAGGCGAGTAATGTACTAAAAATACAATATTTTGGCCAAACATCATATGTCATGAGTGATTCTTTCTCGGATGACTTCGTAAGATGTCTGGTATTCCTTTGTTGTTTTTCAGACCCGTTCCCGATGAGGATGAGTGCAAGTATAATTCCAACCCGCCCATTCCTTTGGCCATATTTCTCTTGGGAAACACTTATTTGCTGGAAGTTAATTCTTTCTGCTTCATTGTATTCTTTATGCTTGCGCCTGGACCTTTCTATTAAAAATCTTCACTGGCCTATGGAACATGAATATCTTTTCTTTGTAGGAATCCTTGAAATATTTTATCCAATATCTCGAGGCTTGAACAATAATAAAAATACTTTAAGAGCAGGTTTAATGTTGTCAAAATCCTTGAACACGTTGCACTTGAATTTCATAAAAAATATAATAGTGATGGCATAAGTACCAGAAAAACCAAAAAGTTCATGGGGAAAATACCTGGATTGTGCTATGAATATATGGCAGTTGGATATTCAGGACTGACCCCATATGGTTTAAGAATGAATCCTCCATGTTGGCGAAAGACCTAAAGCTCGTAAACGACCAGGCCAGTCATTTTGTCTATTTTGAGCTTCGTTTCCCCATTTGATGCTCCCCGTATGTGTATTTGTTGTTGTGTAACTTGCGGGATGGTTGGTTTGGATTCAGAAAGGTTTAGTGAATTAGAACACTTAGAGCCCGTTTGGATTGGCTTAAAAAGTGGCTTTTAAGCACAAGTTCTTAAAAGCAGCTTTTAAGTGCTGGAGCTTGTTACATAAATAAGCAGTTATATTTTTGGATAAAAGTGTTGAAACTTAAAAAAAGTTGTTGAAGTGTTTGGCAAACAAGTGCTGGTAAGCACTTTTTTTCTATTAAAAAAATAAAAATATCCTTAAAGCTGTTAACATTATAAAGGAGCTGGTTACTACAATATATTTAATTATGAATTAATTCAAATAAAAAATAATTTATATTTTTATTTAATATCAATTTAATTGATTACTTTAAATAATTTTTATTAATATAACTCTTGAATGCTCATTTTTCACCAATCAAGTAAACTTCCATAAAAGTCTCAACCTATTTAAAATAACAAATTATTTTGTTGAATTCTTCTTTCCCTTTTTGTCCATTTACTCTTGACAAATTAAAGATGCATTTACATCCATTGAAAGTAGAAGGAAGCTCATTTCATTTTATGCCAAGTATGGTAACCATTGACTTATATGCGGACAAATACATAGAAGAAATTTCTCTCTTGATAAAAATATTTCAATAAATTTAACAAATGTCTCAACAAAATAACCTTTTAAGGCGTGTTGCTGATCATAACCAACTAGTATTTTTACTCTACAATTACAAGTATCAAGATTCACAAATTTCGTTAGCAATCAAATCATGAAGACCCATCCAAACGAGATCACTTTGCTCTTCCACATTTTCTGCATTTATATTGTTATTAGTTCTCGAAGATGTACCAAGATCAGGATCAACAGATGGAACATATCTCTCATTCTCAGCTTCTCGGAATGCATCATCCATATTGTATTTCTTTCTAATATAGTTATGAATGGTCATAGTAGCAAGTATAATGTCCCTTTGAGTGTCAATGTGATAGAAAGGTATATCTAGCAAAATAGACCATCTTGCTTTTCAAACCCCAAATGTACACTCTACAATATTTCTACAAGAAGAATGCAAATAGTTAAATTTTTCAATTCGTCCTCTTGGTTCTCGCAATTCTCTTGTTGCACCGCGGCGGAATTGTGCTAGGTGGTATCCACATTATCTCCTTTGTATGCAACCATGTATCCCTTCATGTGCGGATATCCTGCATCAACTAGATAATACTTATTTCCAATTGGACGTGAAAAATTGAGTTTTTGTCACGACCCTAAACCCAGACCCGGTCGTGATGGCGCCTCTCATGAAGTCAAGGCCAGCCGACACATACCTCAAATTAATTAACAGCTATAACGATTAATAATCAAGTCATTAATAATGATAAACCCAAAAATAGTGTGAAATATATCAACTGCGGAAAACAACCAACACAGCCTGACATCCGGGTGTCACCAGTCATGAGCATCTAACATGTGTCTAAGAGTCTGAAAGAGCTTATATAGTCTATTACAACTAGAAACAGAAAGTAAGATAGGAGGGAGAAATACTGGGCTGCGAACGCCGAGCAGCTACCTAGTGGACTCCAAATGACCTGCTGAGTGGAATCAACTCTCACTAGCGGGACCCGAGGCTCCTGAATCTGCACACATGGTGCAGGGAGTAAAGTGAGTACGCCAACTCAGTGAGTAATAACAATATAAGAAGACTGAGCGATAAGAAAACACGAAGAAATCACAACAAGATGCTACACAGAGGCAGTATAAAACCAATGCAGTGCAATAAAACAATGAAACTTATAAAAAAACGCCTTATTCCAGTGAAAACCCTCTTTTAAGCATCGTTAGCAGTTAAACAAGTAAATGATAAAACAGCGAGAATAGATAAAATCAGCCCCTCGGGTACAATATCAACAGAATCAGCCCCTCGGGCAATAACATAGAACAACATCAGCCCCTCGGGCTATATCACATATCACTCTGGGTACCCGCGCTCACTAGGGGTGTACAAACTCCGGGAGGGGCCCCTTACGACCCAAGCGCAAAAAACAAGCCATCTCATGGAATAATCAACAGGATCTCGGCCTCATATCAATCACAAGCCACCTCGTGGCATAATAAATCTGGCCCTCGGCCTCTCACATATCACAATCAATACCACATGCTGTGACGCGCAGCCCGATCCCATAGCAATCCTCACAACACAGGCCCTCGGTCCTACTCAGTCAGAAATCTCTAAAAGCCACTCGGGCACGGTAAAAAACATGATGCTCAACCCAAAATATAATTAAAAGTGTTAAAATAGAGTAAACATGGTTGAGTTATGAAAACAGTAAGATATAGCTTGACTACGTGCATATAGGAAATCAAAACAGCGAGGAAATAGCAGTAAAAATCCCCTAAGGGTCCAAAACAGTTGGCACGAAGCCCAAGTATGGCATTCAGCCCAAAACATGATGATAGCAAACAGTTTTCAATCAAATACGCGGTAAAACAGTCATTCGGGAAGGACTATGTAACAATACCCAACGGTGCACGACGCCATGCTCGTCATCTAGCGTGTGCGTCACCTCAATATAGCACAACAATGTGAAATACGGGGTTTCATACCCTCAGGACAACATTTACAATCATTACTCACCTCAATCCAGTCCAAACTCTAGCTCGCGATGCCTTTGCCCCTCGAATCGGCCTCCGGATGCTCCAAATCTAGCCAAAATCAGTACATAACCATCAAAATATGCTAAGGGAACAAAGCCCACTCAAAAGTAATCAAAATACCACGCAAATCCCGAAATTAGCCAAACCCGACCCCCGAGCCCACATCTCGAAATTCGATAAATTTTACATCATTGGACTTCTTATCTCCCTACGAGTTCATACATATCAAAAGTACTAAAATCCGATCACAAATGACCCCTCAAACCCGTGCTCAAAGGTCTCCAATTCTCAAGCCCTAGTTTCCCAATTTTTAACCCTTAAATTACAACTCTAATCGGTGGAATAACACCATAGAAACGAGTTTTTGGTTCAACATTCTTACCTCAACGAAGCTCCCTTGAATTCCTTCTTCAAAATCTCCCAAAAAGCTCCAAAACTGACTTTAAAATGGTGAAGAAATAACTCAAATTCGCGATGGAAATCTTTTATACCTTCTGGCCCAGGATTTTGGCACCTGCGGTCCATTACTCGCTCCTGCACAACCGCTTCTGCGGTCCCAAGCGTCACTTCTGCGGTCACCACTTAAATCCCATGCGCCACATCTGCGAAGCAAATCCCCCACATGCGCTATCGCAGGTGCGCTTCCTCAACCGCTTCTGCGGTTCTAGCTGATGCCTTCCTTGGCCGCATCTGTGGCTCCAAACTCGCTTCTGCGAGACCGCACCTGCTGTCCCCTAGCCGCAGGTGCGGTTATGACAGCAATGGGAAAAACTTCAGCTGCTAAAACCCAATTCAAATCTTTCACCAACCATCCGAAATCACCCCGAGGCCCCCGGGACCTTAACCAAAAGCATAGCAAGCCATATACTACTATTCAAACTTATACCAATCTTCAAAACACCTCAAACAACATCGAATCAACCAAATCACATCGAATTCAAGCCTAAAGTTCCAAAAATCTTCCGAAAAGCGCTTTTGATCAAAAAGTCTATCAAACCACGTCTGAATGACCTGAAATTTTGCACACACATCCCAAATGACACCACGGACCAACTGCAACTCCCGGAATTCCATTCCGAACCCTATATCCAAATCTCACCTACCAACCGGAAAGCGCCAAAATTCCAATTTTGCCAATTCAAACCTAAATCTACTCCGGACCTCCAAAACACGTTCCGATCACACTCCTAAGTCCCAAATCATCTCCCGAAGCTATTCGAACCATCGGAACTCAAATCCGAGCCCTTTAACACATAAGTCAACATCCGGTTGACTTCCAACTTAAGCTTACTCAAAAGAGACTAAGTGTCTCAAACCTTACTAAAACCTCTCCGAACCCGAGCCAACCAACCTGATCTCACTTAATACAGCTGAACAAGACAATAAGAAGCAGAAATGGGGGAAACGAGGCGGTATCTCATGAAACGACCCACCAGATCGTTACATCCTCCCCCTCTTAAACAAACGTTCGTCCTCGAACGAGTCAATAAACATACCTGAAGCCTCGAATAGGTGAGGATATCTGCTCCGCATCTCCCGCTCGGTCTCCCAGGTAGCCTCTTCTACGGGCCAACCTCTCCACTGCACTTTCACTGAAGCTATATCCTTTGACCTCAACTTTGAAACCTGTCGCTCCAAAATAGCTATTGGCTCCACATCATAAGTCAAATCATCATCTAACTGAATCGTGCTGAAGTCCAAAACATGAGACGGATCCCCAATATACTTCCGGAGCATCAAAATATGAAATATTGGATGCACACTCGACAAGCTGGGTGGCAAAGAAAGCTCATAAGACACCTCCCCAATCCTCCGAAGTACCTCAAAAGGCCCAATGAACCGAGGACTCAATTTACCTTTCTTCCAAAACCTCATAACACCCTTCATCGGTGAAACATTTAACAGAACCTTCTCACAACCATGTAGGACACATCTCGAACCTTCCTGTCAGCATAAATCTTTTGTCTTGACTGCGTTGTACGAAGCCTCTCCTGAATCACCTTCACCTTGTCTAAAGCATCCTGCACCAAGTCTGTACCCAATAGCCTGGCCTCGCCCGGCTCAAACCAACCAACTGGAGATCTACACTGCCTCCCATATAAAGCCTCATATGGAGCCATCTGAATACTCGACTGGTAACTGTTGTTATAAGCAAACTCTGCGAGCGGTAGAAACTGATCCCATGACCCTCCAAAGTCAATTACCGCGCAACATGTCCTCCAATATCTTAATAGTGCGCTCGGATTGCCCGTCCATCTGAGGGTGAAAAGTTATGCTCAACTCAATCTGAGTACCCAACTCTCGCTACACAGACCTCCAAAACTGCAAAGTAAAGTAAGTGCCCCTATCTGAAATGATGGAAACTGGGACACCATGCAAACGAACAATCTCCCGGATATATATCTCTTCCAACCGCTCTGAAGAATAGGTAGTACTCATAGGAATGAAGTGCACGGACTTGGTCAGCCGATCCACAATCACCCAAATAGCATCGAACTTCTTTTAGGTCCGTGGGAGCCCGACTACAAAGTCCATGGTGATCCGCTCCCACTTCCACTCTGGGATATCCATCGGTTGAAGCAAACCACCCGGTCTCTGATGCCCATACTTCATCTGCTGATAATTGAGACAACGAGCTACAAACCCCACAATGTCCTTCTTCATTCTCCTCCACCAATAATGCTGTCTCAGATCCTGATACATCTTCGTGGCACCCGAATGAATAGAATACCGTGAGCTATGAGCCTCCTCTAGAATTAACTCCCGAAGACTATCTATATTAGGCACGCATATTCGGCCCTACATCCTCAATACCCCATCATCACCAATAGTCACATCTCTAGCATCATCGTGCTGAACTCTGTCTTTAAGGACAAGCAAATGAGGATCATCATACTGGCGCTCTCTGATACGATCATATAAGGAAGACCAAGAGATCACACAAGCCAATACCCGACTGGGCTCCGAAATATCCAACCTCACGAACCGATTGTCCGATTCCTGAACATCAACTGCAAGAGGTCTCTCCCCAACTGGAATATATTCCAAACTCCCCATACTCACCGCCTTTCGGCTCAAAGCATCGGCCACCACATTGGCCTTCCTCGGATGGTATAAAATAGTAATATCATAATCCTTTAGCAACTCCAACCACCTTCGCTGCCTCAAATTGAGATCCTTCTGCTTGAACAAGTGTTGGAGGCTAGGATGATCAGTAAACACCTCACAAGACACACCATACAAATAATGCCTCCAAATCTTCAACGCGTGAACAATGGCAGCCAATTCCAAATCATGAACAGGGTAGTTCTTCTCATAGGGATTACACTGACGAGAAGCATAAGCAATAACTCTACCCTCCTGCATCAATACACACCCAATACCCACTCTCGAAGCATCACAATACACTGTATATAAACCTGAAGCTAATGGCAATACTAACACTGGAGTTGTGGACAAGGCAGTCTTGAGCTTCTGGAAGCTCTTCTCACACTCATCAGACCACTGGAATGGAGCGCCCTTCTGAGTCAACTTAGTCAAGGGAGATGCGATGGATGAAAATCCCTGAACAAACCGGCGGTAATATCCCGCCAAACCAAGGAAACTGCGAATCTCTGTGGCTAAGGACGGTCTGGGCCAACTCTGAACCGCCTCTATCTTCTTCAGAACAACTTGAATACCCTCGCTGGACACCACATGCCCCAAGAAAGCCACCAAGCTGAGCCAAAACTCACATTTGGAGAACTTTGCATAAAGCTTCTCCTCTCTCAATATCTACAACACCACTCTCAAATGCTCCGCGTGCTCCTCCTGACTACGTGAGTATACCAGAATATCATCAATGAAAATAATAATGAACGAGTCAAGATAAGGCTGGAACACGCTGTTCATCAAATGCATGAACACTGCTGGGGCATTGGTCAGCCCAAAAGACATCACAAGGAACTCATAGTGACCATATCGGGTCCTGAAAGCTGTCTTGAGAATATCTGAGTCCCTGATCTTTAGCTGGTGATACCTTGAGCGAAGATCAATCTTGGAGAACACCCTCGCTCCCTGAAGCTGGTCGAACAAACCATCGATGCGAGGCAAAGGGTACTTGTTCTTAATTGTTACTTTGTTCAACTGCCTTTAGTCAATGCACATCCTCATCGTGCCATCCTTCTTCTTCACAAATAGTACAGGTGCACCCCAAGGTGACACACTAGGCCAGATAAACCCCTTATCAAGGAGTTCCTAAAGCTGCTCCTTTAACTCCTTCAACTCCGCCGGTGCCATACGGTACAGTGGAATAGAAATGGGCTGAGTGCCCGGCACCAGATCAATACCAAAATCGATATCCCTGTCCAGTGGCATGCCTGGCAGGCCTGCAGGAAACACATCGGGAAAATCCCTCACTACTGGAACAGAATCAATGCTGGGAGTCTCTACACCGACATCCCTCACAAATGCTAAGTATGAAAGACAACCCTTCCCAACCATATGTTGGGCCTTCAAGAAAGAAATTACCTTGCTGGGAACATAATCAGTCGAACCTCGCCACTCAATCCGTGGCACACCCAGCATAGCCAATGTCACTGTCTTAGCATGACAGTCCAAAATAGCACGACACGAAGATAGCCAATCCATGCCCAATATAACATCGAAGTCCACCATACATAACAACAATAGATCCACTCGGGTCTCCAGACCCCCAATAGTCACCACAAATGACCGGTACACACAGTCTACAACGACAATATCGCCCATAGGAGTAGATACATAAATAGATGAAATAAGGGACTCAACGGGCGTATCCAAATAACGAGCAAAGTATGATGACACATAAGAATAAGTGGAACCGGGATCAAATAATACAGAGGCATCTCTGCGGCAGACTGAAACAATACCTGTAATAACGGCATCGGAAGCAATGGTATCGGGTCTAGCTGGAAGTATATAGAAACGGGCCTGACCGCCACCTGATCAACCTCCCACTTTAGAGCGACCCCTAGCTGACTGACCTCCATCTCTAGCTGGCTGGGTGGGTGGTGGTAAAGTAACTAGCGCTGAAACTGATAGTTGACCCTTCTGCTGAGATGAAACCCCAAGACAACGAGGACACTGCCTCCACATATGACCCATCTCTCCACACTCATAGCAACTCCCGGGTGCTGGAGACGGGGACTGAAGGGAACCCCTAGCACCGGAATAACTAGCAGACGCACCTGGCATAGAAGAATCCTGAACTGATGGAGCACGGGACGAACCCTGGGCTGGAAGGGCACTGAATGAGGAATGAACCTGCTGAGAACCGTGAGAACCATGGCCCGATGACGCCCCATAATAACCTGGGCGAGCTGACTGAGCATACCGAAATGGGCGGCCTCTACCGTGATGAAACTGACCCTTCGAAGGGGCACCCCCAAAATTACCATGTCCTCGAGGCCTCTTGGCCTCCCTCTCCTCGCGCTCCTGGCGACGAACTGCCTCAAACTCACGAGCGATATAAACAACCTCCTCAAACGTAGCACCTGACACCCTCTCCCTAGTCATGAGAATCCGAAGCTGATATGTGAGGCCATCAACAAACCTCCTGATCCTCTCTCTCTCCGTAGCAACCAGCCAAATAGCATGACGAGCTAACTCTGAGAATCTCATCTCGTACTGTGTAACAGTCATATCCCCCTATCGTAACTGCTCGAACTGCCTATACAGCTCCTCCCATCGGGACTATGGAACATACTTCTCCAAAAAGAGAGCGGAGAACTGCTGCCAAGTAAGGGGTGCCGAACCAATAGGCCTACACCTCTCGTAAGCCTCCCACCAAGTGAAGGCAGCTCCCATAAACTGAAAAGTCATAAATGCGACCCCACTGGTCTCTATAATACCCGCGGTGCAAAGAATCCTCTGACATCTATCCAAGAAACCCTGGGCATCCTCGCCCTCTACACCACTAAAAGTAGGAGGCTGGAGTCTGCCAAACCTCTCCAATCTGCGCTGCTCGTCCTCTAGCATAGATGGAGCTACATAACCCTGAGCAACTCCATCGGCTGGGCTAGTGGTGCCTCCGATGTCTGCAACCCCTGAACAACCAGATCAGGTGTGCGGGCGGTGGGAGTCTAAGTACCTCCCTGGGCCTGAGAAGTGGCTGCAGCAGTAGAAACTGCGAGCGCCTGAGCAAGACTCGTACACACTGTCAAGATCTGGGCCAAGGTCTCCTGAAGACCTGGAATCACAATGGGCACAGTTGGTGCCTGAGCTGGGGCTGCCAGAGCGCCCACAACTGGGACAAGGTCTTGAATTAGGGCGGCTGGTGGATCTGCAGGTGCGGCCCTAGCTGCAGTGCGGGCTACACCTCTACCCCTACCACGGCCTCGACCGCGTCCTCAGCCTCTAGTGGCCTCAGCTAGTGGTACTGGTGGTCGTCCATCCTGTCCGGTCGCTCGTGTCCTCACCATCTGTGAGAGAATAGAATAATAGAAGTTTAGTACTCGGATCAACAGATTCGCACAACAAGAATTTCAAGAATATGAAGTTTTCCTATAGGTTCTGCAGTCTCTCGAGGATAAATACAGACGTCTCCGTACCGATCCGCGAGACTCTACTAAACCTGCTCATGACTCGTGAGACCTATGTAACCTAGGATTTGATACCAACTTGTCACGACCCTAAACCCAGACCCGGTCGTGATGGCGCCTCTCGTGAAGACAAGGCCAGCCGACACATACCTCAAATTAATTAACAGCTATAACGATTCATAATCAAGTCATTAATAATGATAAAATCCAAAAATAGTGTGATATATATCAACTGCAAAAAACAACCAACACAGCCCGACATCGGGGTGTCACCAGTCATGAGTATCTAACATGTGTCTATGAGTCTAAAAGAGCTTATACAGTCTATTACAGAACTAGAAACAGAAAGTAAGATAGGAGGGAGAAACACTGGGCTGCGAACGTCGAGCAACTACCTAGTGGACTCCAAATGACCTGCTGGGTGCAATCAACTCTCACTGCCGAGACCCGAGGCTCCTAAATCTGCACACATGGTGCAGGGAGTAAAGTGAGTACGCCAACTCAGTGAGTAATAACAATAAATGAAGACTGAGCGATAAGAAAACACGAAGAAATCACAACAAGATGCTACACGGAGGCAGTATAAAGTCAATGCAGTGCAATAAAATAATGAAACTTATAAGAAAACACCTTATTCCAGTGAAAAACCTCTTTTAAGCACCGTTAGCAGTTAAACAAGTAAATGATAAAATAGTGAGAATAGATAAACGCGTAAAATCAGCCCCTCGGGCACAATATCAACAGAATCAGCCCCTCGGGCAATAACATAGAACAACATCAGCCCCTCGGGCTATATCACATATCACACTGGGTACCCGCGCTCACTGGGGGTGTACAGACTCCGGGAGTGGCCCCTTACGACCCAAGCGCAAAAACAAGCCATCTCGTGGCATAATCAACAGGCTCTCGGCCTCATATCAATCACAAGCCACCTCATGGCATAATAAATATGGCCCTCAGCCTCTCATATATCAGAATCAGTACCACATGCTGCGGCGCGCAGCCCGATCCCATAGCAATCCTCACAACACAGGCCCTCGGCCCTACTCAGTTAGAAATCTCTAAAAGCCACTCGGGCACGATAAAAAAAACATGATGCTCAGCCCAAAAAATAATTTAATGTGTTAAAATAGAGTAAACATGGCTGAGTTATGAAAATAGTAATATATAGCTTGACTGAGTGCATATAGGAAATCAAAACAGTGAGGAAATAGCAGTAAAAATCCCCTAAGGGTCCAAAATACTTGGCACGAGGCCCAAGTATGGCATTCAGTCCAAAACATGATGATAGCAAATAGTTTTCAATCAAATACGCGGTAAAACAGTCATTCGGGAAGGACTAAGTCACAATCCCCAACGGTGCACGACCCCACACTCGTCATCTAGCATGTGCGTCACCTCAATATAGCGCAACGATGTGAAATCCGGGGTTTCATACCCTCAGGACAACATTTACAATCATTACTCACCTCAATCTAGTCCAAACTCTAGCTCGCGATGCCTTTGTCCCTGGAATCGACCTCCGGATGCTCCAAATCTAGCCAAAATTAGTACATAACAATCAAAATATGCTAAGGGAACGAAGCCCACTCAAAAGTAATCAAAATACCACGCAAATCCCGAAATTAGCCAAACCCGACCCCCGGGCCCACGTCTCGAAATTCGATAAATTTTACATCATTGGACTCTTTATCTCCCCACGAGTTCATACATATCAAAAGTACTAAAATCCGATCACAAATGACCCCTCAAACCCTTGCTCAAAGGTCTCCAATTCTCAAGCCCTAATTTCCCAATTTTTAACCCTTAATTTCCATAAATTACAACTCTAACCCGTGAAATAACACCATAGAAACGAGTTTTTGGTTCAACAATCTTACCTCAACAAAGCTCCCTTAAATTCCTTCTTCAAAATCTCCCAAAAAGCTCCAAAACCGACTTAAAAATGGTGAAGAAATAACTCAAATTCGCGAAGGAAATCTTTTATACCTTCTGGCCCAAGCTTTTTGCACCTGCGTTCCATTACTCGCTCCTGCGCAACCGCTTCTGCAGTCCCAAGCGCCGCTTCTGCGGTCACCACTTAAATCCCAGGCGCCGCATCTGCGAAGCAAATCCTGCACCTGCGCTATCGCAGGTGCGCTTCCTCAACCGCTTTTGCGGTTCCAGCTGATGCCTTCCTAGGCCTCATCTGTGGCTCCAAACTCACTTCTGCGAGACCGCACCTGCGGTCCCCTAGCCGCAGGTGCGGTGATGACAGCAATGGGAAAAACTTCAGCTGCCAAAACCCAATTCAAATCTTCCGCCAACCATCCGAAATCACCCCGAGGTCCCGGAACCTCAACCAAAAGCATCAACAAGTCATATACTACTATTCAAACTTATACCAATCTTCAAAACACTTCAAACAACATCGAATCAACCAAATCACATCGAATTCAAGCCTGAAGTTCCAAAAATCTTCCGAAAAACGCTTTTGATCAAAAAGTCTATCAAACCACGTCCGAATGACCTGAAATTTTGCACACACATCCCAAATGACACCACGGACCTACTGCAACTCCCGAAATTCCATTCCAAACCCTATATCAAATTCTCACCTACCAATCGGAAACCGCCAAAATTTTAATTTTGCCAATTCAAGCCTAAATCTACTCCGGACCTCCAAAACACGTTCCGATCACACTCCTAAGTCCTAAATCATCTCCCGAAGCTATCCAAACCATCGGAACTCACATCCGAGGCTTTTAACACATAAGTCAATATTCGGTTGACTTTTCCAACTTAAGCTTACTCAAAAGAGACTAGTATCTCAAACCTTACTAAAACCTCTCCGAACCCGAGCCAACCAACTCGATCTCACATAATACAGCTAAACAAGACAATAAGAAGCAGAAATAGGGGAAATGGGGCGGTATCTCATGAAACGACCGGCCGGGTTGTTACAGTTTTGATCTATAAAGGGCCTCACCAAATATACGACTATCGTGAGCTGATCCTTCCCAACCAACCCATACAAATGTAAAACACGTATTAAAATCTACGATAGCAAAAATATTTTGAGTCAGATAACCTTTACGTCCAATATATGGTATCTCTTGACCTTGCGGTAATCTTGCTTTAACATGTGTGCCATCAAGTGCTCCAATACAATCCTATATACATATACAAGTACAAATAACTTAAGTTAATAATCTTATAAAAGTTAAGTTATAAGTTTAATAAAAAATAATTAGGTAAAATTATTACTTACTCTATAGAAAGGGAGATATCGACCGTTACATGGCTTGGGAGCTCCTGCACCATCATTATAATTTGGATGTGGTCTTATAATATCTCTCGCAAGCTCACAAATGGCCTTTAAAATACTGTGAAAGTGTCTATGAATTGTTTCTCCTGAATGTTGAAAGATTTCCTGTATCAATCGATTTCCAGCTCTATGTGCACAAGTCATCAAGAACATGCCTAACATCTCGTGTATAGACATTCCGCGTGTGGGTTTAAGCCCATAATTTTCAGTTAAATCATTCGATAAATCAATAAACACCGACTTCCTCAATCGAAAATTTTCATAACAACGAATCTCGTTTCCTCTTAATAACTCTTGAATAAATGCATTTCTAGAGCAACCAGATGTACGACAAGGTTCCTTGCATAGGTATTTTTTGTAGTACATCAAAATCAATTTACCTGCTATTTGGAATAAAGCCATCCATTCCTTCTCATCTTTCTCCCTTCGTATTTCTTCCTGTTATTCTTCAATCCTCATCATCTGACGAATAACTTGGATAAGGATCTACCATGTCGCTAAAGTTCGAACTCTTCATTAAACTGAAATGGAAATATAAAGTTAACTAACTTGCTAATTGCATATCATCTCAACCCATTTCTCCATTTTCCATTACAAGCTTGGAAACATACACATAACTGAAGCTAGGAAACATGCACATAGCTGAAGCTAGGAATCATTTTCCATTTCTCCATTTCCGCCAAAAAACACATGACCATTGCAAGCTAGGAAACATACAAGGATGCATATCATAATATCTATAGTTGTCACATAGATATTGCCATGCATCAGATTATGGAAAAGACGGACTAAATATGATGTAAGCAGAAAAACAAGAACAAAGATAGAAGATAGGCAGGCAACAATCAAGCAAATGAAAGGTAGCTACTAATCTGATGTTGTTAATCCTCAAATGAAAGGTAGCAAATGAAAGGCAAAAAACAAGCAAATGAAAGCATATGAAAGGCAGCTACAACCCAAGCAACGCATAAAGCAAAGATGAGTCGCACCATCAGTGAAGTTAGCACCATAACTGAAGCTTACACATAGATGTGTAGGAAAATGTTCTGTGCATGTTTACACATAAAAACCATAACTGAAGCTTACACATAAAATCATAATAGTTTACATATACAACTACAATATTCGAATACGGAACAATAAAAATATTCAACCACAATGTTACATTATCCATTTTTATTGAGGTATAACTGATAGTTAAACTCCAACCAAGACTTGCGAGCTTCATCAGTAGGCATCCCCAAAAATATTTGTCGGTGATTTTTCTTGTGGAACATATTCATAGTGAATCTGTAAATTTTACTCCCTGCTAGAATATTAGGAATTTCTTCCAACGTGCCAATATACTTCTCGATGGATGTCTCATCAACTGTAGGATATGTAGCAGTGCTTTTGCTAGCCATAAACTCTATGAGAGAGTGTATATCCTCTTTTATTAATGTTGCAGTTATTTTTTCCTACTCTTTCTTACTTGACTGCTAGTGCTCACACCATTAGTTGATTTTAGTCTTTTTAGTGATGGTTCTGAAAACATAACAGAATTTATATTCTGTAGATCACCACTTTCACGCTCATTCCATCATTAAAAAGAGTAAAGTGTTCTTTGTCACAACCATCAATACATTTAGTCCCTCTTCGTCAAGATTTAGTTCAATGCCGGACGATTGTTCTTGATTTGCTGCACGTGCTCTTTCTCCTGTGGCAACAACATCAGCAAATAGTGCGTCGTAGCGAAACCATATGAGCGATAGATCTTTGTTCCTAAATTTTTTATATCGGGCATTTTCCTGTAACTAAATTCAAAGCCACTTTAAGCTAAAAAACAAATTTAGCAATGAAAAAGAAAAAGGACGACATATGTAGCAATATGAGAGATGTACCTTAATTCTTCTCTCCCACCAATCATCATCTGCTATAATTGTATTTTTGTGGCATCCCATCCTAAACTTGTCTCTCCTCTCATCAACTACTTAAAAAGTATCTATTTGGCATTCGTGTAATCTCAATGGATTTTCAATTGTTTTTTATTATACACTCTTCCCGTCTTCTTTTCGAGCTCACTAATTATATTTTTCCACCCATCTTTAGATAAGTAAGTGTTTGGTCTATTTTCCTTTCTAATCTCTTTCTCACACAACTCAATAAATGTAATATGAACCTCATCGTCCCACTTAGCGTTACTTTCCGTCATGATTGAATGTAAATAATCTGAAGAAAGGAGAAATAAATATCTAAATAAAGTAGAAGAAACTTCCTCATTAGTTGGAGTGACTAATCAAATATCCAATATATCCAGTAGGCTCTATTTATTGTGATAACTTGCCAGGTTTGCTCATAAATAGGAAAAGTCAGAAAAGTTTAGTCCCCAATTTTGGTACATGGATATTTCATAAGCATTTGAGTGTTCTCCCCACCACGATAATTTTTCTGTGAAGCTAACAAAAATATACAACGTAACTAGGTTACTGCACTTACGCCAGTTGCCACAATTTACATTTATTTCTAGATTTACAAAAATACTGACGCATACAACCAACACATAAGGAGGACTCCGATCCTTTTCACATAAGAACTTAATTATAATATGTGCAAATAGATTAAATAATTAATGTAGTTCTCTTCTAAAACGCTATACAAAACACATATTGTAGAAATAGAGGAAGTAGATGGAATTGAGAATAACGTCATAATATCAATAAAGTATCATGATTACAATAAGGATCGAGAAGAACATACAACGAGGATTGATTTTCACTGAAATACTTGAGGAAAAGTGCAGAAAAATGACGATGAAGCAGAAGGAACGGGAAAGAAGAGGAACGGCAATCTTCAGAAGTGAAGGAAATCGGAGAAGTAAGATGTTTTAGGGTTTCCTTGATTGAGGGTAATTTTGGTATTATGAAAACTTATAATGGACAAGAAAGTAATTTTAATGGTCAAACTAAAATGGCTTTTAAGCCAAAATCGAAAAAGTTGGGGTCAGCCAATTTGTTGCTTTTTTTAAGTAGCTTTTTTTTTGCCAAACACTCCAGAAAATAAAAAAAGTGCTTAAACGCTAGTTTGACCAGCTTTTAAGCCCATCCAAACACCCTCTTAGTTCGAAGGTTGGAAGCTTAAGTTACAAGATTTGATCGAGGTTTTGACTTTTGTGTAAACAAACCCAGAATGGTATTTTGATGGTTCTAATATGTTCGTATGATAATTTTGGACTTAGGCGTATGTCCGAATTTGGATTTGGAGGTTCCTAGGTTGATTTGCCTCTATTTGGTGAAAGTTGAAAATTTGAAAATTTGGAAGATTTATAGGTTTGACCTGGAGTTAACGCTGAGTTCAGAATGTTGTCCTGGGAGTTGGAATAGGTTCTCTATATCATTTGGAACTTGTGTGCAAAATATTTGGGGTTATTCCGAGTTGGTTAGGAGTAGTTTGGCATGAGTTTTGAAAGTTAGAAGTTTGTTAGTTCATTAAGCTTGAATGTGCGATTTATGATTTCGATGTTATTGTGTGTGATTTGAGACCTCGAGTAGGTCAGTATTATGTTTGGGATTGGTTGGTGTGGTTGGACGGGGTCCTGAGGGGCTCGTGTGAGTTTCGGATGGGCTTCAGATCATTTGAGGTTGAATTAACCAATCAGGCCTGGTGTTTTCGCACCTGGGAGATTTGGTCCGCAGGTGCGAGTCTGCATAAGCGAACCTGGCGTCGCAGGTGTGAGTTTGGATGAGATCAGTGATTTTTTCAAAACTGGCAGTCCTTTCGCAGGTCCGGGCGGGCATGTGCGCTACTTGGAGCACTGGAGAGGCTTCGCAGAAGCGTACTTTTGTCCGCATAAACGGAAGGGCGAAAGCATAACTAGATTCTGCATCTACGAGGTATTTTCCGCATATGTTGTGTTGCAGAAGCGACATTTGGCCGCAAAAGCGAGAATCACTTGGCAATGTATTAATTTCGAGGGTTTGGCTTATTTTTATCACATTTTGAGATTGGGAGCTCAGATTGGAGCGATTTTCACCACTTTGATTGGGTAAGTGTTCTTGCTTGGATTTGATTAGTATTAATGATTCTATCCTTGATTTTTGCTTTTTGTTGATGAAATATAAGAGATAAAAATTGGGGGGTTTGGCAAAACTTTTTAAAAGTGAAAAATGGAGATTTGAACCTTGATTTAGAGTAGATTTTGGATGAAACTCATATATTTGGACTTGTATTCGAAATGGGTAGTTAGGATTGCGAATTTCGTGGGGTTCCTTGAAGCGGGTCCGAGTTGGCTTTTCGCTAATTGATAAAGATTGGAGTTTTATTATTTGGAATCAATTTCAATAGTTGTGCTTAATGTTATTGAGTAGTTTTTGGCTGTATTTGACCCGTTCGAAGGCCGATTCGGGAGGCAATGCATTTTTAGAGTATTGATTTGGCCGAGGTAAGTATCTTGCCTAAACTTGTGTGGGAAAATACCCCTTAGGATTTGGTCTTAATTTTCCATTTTTTGTTATATGAAAAGCGATATGTACACAAGGTGACGAGCGTGTACACGAGTGCTATGTGTGGCTTATGAACAGATTAGACCTTAGGCTATAAATTTTCCTTAATTTGAGAATGTTCTTTATATGAAACATGCTTAATCCCTTGGTGACTAAATGAACATGATCGCTATAGTTGATTTATCTATATGTTTAATATGTTGAGCACCCATCCGCATTTCTACTATTTTCATGTCCTTGTGCACCTTGTTGATAAATTATGAGCTTATATCTTTTATAGCATTTTAGCATTATTGTTTTATGATAATTGTGGCACGTGTGGATATATTGGGCGGATTGATTGGGTGTTGGCACGAGGAGTTTGACGTGCGTTGTGATTTTGTTGTGCGCGTGGGGCAAAATAAGGATGGAATTTTCTCGGGTTGCCCACGTGGAAAAATTAGGGTGGTGATATGCGCATTTGACAAAATAAGGATGGCATTTATTGATATTTGCACATGCGGCGAAATAAGGATGGCATTGTTGATGATGTTATGTGATGATTTGGTGGTGTTTCTCTTGAAGTTGTTTATGTGTTGAAACGGGGTTGATATTTTGATCATGTACATGTTTCTTAAAACTATGTCTTGTATTTTTAATGAGTTGTTAGTTCAAGTTGACATGCTTTCATATGCCCCCACTTCTATTTGATGATTTGTTGACAAAGGTTGATTCTTCTATGTTGAGTTGTTATCACATATTCTAACGAGATTGTCGATATTGTCATTCATTACATATTCAATTGCCAGTTATTGACATATTGCACATGTAATTTGACTAGTGAGTATCATATGACTTAAACCTCGACACTACTTCACCAAGGTTAGTCTTGATAATTACTGGGTACCGACTGTGGTGTACTCATACTATACTTCTGCATATTTTTGTGCAGATCCAGGTGTTGGAGGCAGTTGATCTAGGGAGTGAGTGCTTACAATGGTCGAGAGGATTCAAGGTAGAGCTGCATGATTGTCGCAGTCCCTTGGAGTCCCATCCTTACATTGATACTGTTATCTTTCATATCAGAACAATTATTGTATTTTGAGATATCGTTATGTATTCAGTTAGAGCTCATTTCTCTGACTACCTGGTTCAAGGGATATGTATTGAGGCTATTTTGTCTTGTATTAGCTCTATTTCTACTTTTATATTAAATTTTAACTTATTCTATCATATTTTGTTGATTAAATGTTGTTAGTGATTGGCTCACCTAGTCTTAGAGATTAGGTATCATCACGACCCCTATGGTGCGATTTGGGTCATAATAAGTTTGTATCAGAGCTCTAGGTTCATAGGTTTTACGAGTTATAAGCAAGCTTAGTAGTTACTTGTAGATCGGTACAGAGACGTATGTACTTATCTTCGAGAGGCTACTGAACTGTTAGGAAACTTCGCCTTCTTTCATTCTTTATTGTGCCGATTTTTTATTCCAAAGTTTGAATCTTTACTCTTTTATTCTCTCACAAATGGTGAGTACATGTTCTACCAGATCAACTGAGCAGGCGCCAACGACCCTGTTAGAGCCGCGAGAGGCTGGGGCTGAGGGGCTGAGAAAGGGCACATGCTGCAGCTAGAGCATCATCTGTGGAGCCACCAGTATCTCCAATTGGGGAGCAAGAGCCTGATCATGTTGAGCAGGTGGGATCCGCTCGGGCACCTGAGGGGCTTATTGCTACACTGGAGTTCTAGGAGACCTTGGCACACTTCATGAGTATGTTTGGGAGTGTGTCCAAGGCAGGGTTCATTATGGTCCCACCAGCCACTTCACATGCTGGGGGAGGAGCTCAGACTCTCGTTGCCCATACACCAGAGCAGTTGGCTCATGCTTATCAGACCCTTATTATGCAGTGCAGCCAGTAGATGCACCTCAGCCCGAGGTAGGCCCAGTTGTGTTGGTTGAGGGGCAGAAAAGCCTGGAGAGGTTTTAGAAATTTAATCCTCCCCAGCTAAGTGGAGGGGCTTCTGAGATGCATAAGGTTTCTTGGATCGGTGTCATCATATTCTACGTATCATGGGTTTGGTAGAATCAAGCGGGGTCGAGCTTACTACTTTTCAGTTGACGGGGCTGGCATATAGATAGTGGTGGACTTATGAGGCGAGTAGGCCAGGTGGCGCAGCACCACTTACATGGTTCCAATTCTCTGATCTTTTCTCGAGGGAGTTAATTTCACAGACCCGTAGGGACGAGTTGCATAGCGAGTTTGAGTGGTTGCGCTAGGGGAGTATGACTATGTCCGAGTATGCTATGAGGTTTACAAAGTTATCTTGTTATGCACCTTCCTTGGTTTCCACGGACAGAAAGAGAGTACGTAAATTTATTGAGGGGCTCGCCTCATATTTAGGATCGCACGGGAATTGGAGACTAAGACTGCATTTCATCAGGTTGTGGAGATTGCTAGGAGGTTAGAGTGTATCTGTGGGCATGGAGGATAGGGAGGCTAAGACGCCTTATGGTTTTGGAGAATTCAGTTACTCCTACTCAGGGGGCAAGGTCTATTATGGCAGAGGTCATATCAATCGACTAGTTCAGTCCGTATTTCAGGTTTTCCCGTAGTGCTCCAGCTAGCCATGGATTTTAGGGACCTCATATCGGACAACCATCTTTCAATGCACCTTCTGCACGGGGTTCCTATGGCGATTATTCCAGTCGCTCGGGGCAGACTCAGTACCAGCAGTCACGCACGCAGAGAGGGTTTTTTGAGTATGGTGACAATCAGCACATAGTGAAGGATGTCCCATACTTCGGATGGGTGGAGCTCCACAAGGTACTCAGGCTATGGTTCCCGCTCCAGTCATAAATCCACATGCACAGCCAGCGAGAGGTGGAGGACAGGCGGGTAGAGATCATTCTAGGAGGGGAGGTCAGGCCCGTTGTGATGCCTTCCCAGGAAGGACTGAGGCAGTTGCACCAAATGCAGTCATTGCAGGTACTGTCCCGGTCTGTCATAGAGATGCATCAATTTTATTTGATCCTGGTTCTACTTATTCGTATATGTAATCCTACTTTGCTTTATATCTGGATATGACTCGTGATTTTTTGGCTACTCCTGTTTATGTGTCCACACCCGTTGGGGATTATATTGTGGTGAAGCGCTTCTATCGTTCTTGTTTGGTCACTATTAAGGGTTATGAGATGAGGGTTGATCTTTTGTTGCTTAATATGGTGGATTTTGATGTGATTTTCGGTATGGGTTGGTTATCTCCTTACCACGCTATTCTGGATTGTCACGCTAAGACCATGACGTTGGATATGCCGGGGTTTCCGAGGTTGGGATAGAGGGGTTCATTGATTCATATTCCTAGTGAGGTGGTTTCTTTTCAGAAGGCTCGATGGATGGTTGATAAGGGGTGCTTTTTATAAAAGATGTGAGTGATGATACTCCCACGGTTGATACAGTCCCCGTGGTGAGGGAGTTTCCATATGTTTTTCCTACAGACTTACCTCGCATGCCACTCGATACGGATATTGATTTTGGTATTGATTTGGCACTAGGAACTTAGCCCATATCTATTCTACCATATCGCCCGAAATGCTCGAAAACCAAAACCAACCATACATGCAAGTCATAATACATAATATGAAGCTACTCAAAGTCTCAAACCACCGAATGGAATGATAAAGCTCGAAATGACCGGTCGGGTCGTTACAATTCTAGTCCTTTGCCCTTAGTTGTTATTATGACTTGATGATGAACTACAGTGCCTTGTTTGTTACTCTTATCAATCTTTAGGTTTGTGTTGAACTTCCAAAATGTTTACCGTGGCTCCTGCACCTAATGTTTGTGTCTTAGCAGTGTTAATTCATTCTTCTGATTCTTTTATTTATGTTTAAACCTTTGAGGAAGACTAGAAGTAGGTGGTTAATGGTATTTGGATGTAAAACTTGTTGTAGTTGTGACCCCTCTCCTTGACACAAGGATTTCTCGGGGTCCTTGCGACTCTCGTGAACTCTGAAGTACCAAGGGTTCAAAGGGGGATCATATCCATAAATGAGGATCTATACCAAGCCCTTAATCACTAACCCCTATTAATCCTCATAGGATTAGCATAAAATATCTACCTCAGTATAGTCTACAGGAGGAAAATGCATCAATATCATCACAATGAAACCATTAAGAATAACCACATTTAGCACGCTCACAGTGCCTGGCACAAGGCCCTAACCATCACACACATCAACACTTAGTATTGTACGGGTGCCTGGCATAAATGCCCTCATCAAAGCATGTATACAAAACATTGTGATTGCGTCTACAACTAGTATGTCAGACTCCGGAGAGGGGATCCTGCCCAAGCGCTAAGCGTGATCACTTAGCCCAAATAGTAGGTCCTGGTGCACGCGTCACCCCAGATCAATAATACTTAGCCCAATATGAGCCTGGCACACGCGTCACCTCAAAATCAATACCAAATCGGCTCAATGGCCCAAAGTTAGTCATTAACCGTTCAAGTCTCAGATAAACACGTTTCACAATACTCAGTTCAATAATGTTACACATAGGAGGTATCAACAATATGTGAGAAATCAAATAAGAAAGTACTGAGACAAAGATATCATTCACGGATATAGTATCATGACTGAGATTATGTGTACAGTTAAGGCAAATAGCTAAAAAATGGCATGAATAGCCCTATCAAGTCTCAAAAAGTAGCACATAGCCTAGATAAGATTTATAACATGAATTAGAACTTAAATGATCATAAAGATCTAGAAAACACGGATATAACAAGGCATGATAGAAAAACAATCACATAATAGCCTAAAGGCCACCTCTAATCATGAACACTCTGGTGAATGCACACACGCCCGTCACCTAGCATGTACGTCACCCCAATACCTCTCATATAACATAGTTCCCAGGGTTAAATACCCTCAAATCCAAGTTTAGATATGTTAATTACCTCGAACAAGCCAAATCAAATACCGAGCAAGCCAAACAGTACTCTAGAAATGCCATGTCGCACGAATCAACCTCCGAACGGCCCGAAACTAGCCAAAAGAAACTAAAAATCATCAAATAATGCCATAGGAAACAAACCCAAATAATAAAGGTCGAATCTTTAATGAAATACTCAAAGTGAACCAAAAAGTCAACATGGGCTCGCACTTCAAAACTAAACAAAACTCGAAAATTCCGACAACCCATTCAAATACAAGTCTAACCATATAATTTTCATCCAAATTTGACCTTAATTTCATGTTCAAACCCCCAAAATTCACCTTGATTTAGGTGTAATAATTCATAGAAAAACAAAATATATAATCAAAATAAGATAAAATTATTTACCCTCATGATTTGGGTATTTATCTCCTCCAAAATCGCCTTACTTATGCTCCAAGAACTCAAAAAGTGAAGAAAATGAACTCAAAATCCCGAAATTTGATGTTTTATTGCATTGCCAGTCGTCCTTCTTCGCAATCGAGGTCACCAACATCGCGATCGTGAGTCCAAAAATATATCGCAAAATTTTTACCCTTCGCAATTGCGGACATGACTCGGGATCGCGATGAACAAATTCCATTAACCCTTCCTAAACTCTTCCCAGACAGCCTGTAGTATAGCGGCCATAACCTTTTCTACCCTGTAGCCAAAAACTAGCAACTGAAAAGGACCTAGAAATGGTCTGAAACTCACCTGAGCCCCTCGAGACCCTGTCCGAACATACCAACAAGTCCCAAAATATAACACAAACCTATTCGAGACCTCAAATCACACATAATAACATCAAAACCACGAATCGTCAATCAAGATTAATGTCTTAAGTTCATAAACTTCAAACTTCGAACCAAGCGTCTGATTCAAACCTAACCAATCCAGAATATAACTAAACTTTGCACACAAATCCCAAATGACAAAAAGAACATATTCCAACTTCCGAGAAAACAATCCAAACCAGATAACATCGAAATCAACTCCCGGTCAAACCTATGAACGTTTCAAACCTTCAAATTTCCAACTTTCGCCAAATCGTGTCGAAACCTTCTAGAAACATTTAAATGCAAATCTGGGCATAGGTCCAAGTCCAAAATCACCATCCGAACCTAACGGAACCGTCAAATTCTGATCGGAGGTCAAATACACAAAAGCCAAACTTGATCAACTCTTCCAACATAAAGCTTCCTAGTTGAGAATCATTCTTCCAAATTAATTCTGAACCACTAGAAAACCAAAACCAGCCATACACGCAAGCCATAGTGCACCATGTGAAGCTACTCATGACCTCAAACCACCAAACTGAATGCAGATGCTCAAAACGACCAGTCGGGTCATTACAAACAAACTTCGTGTTCACTTGTCTGAATACTCCTCCACGTAGAAATCATGTATTAGGATTTAACACTTAGTTATCATGACTATAGGACTTTGTGTTACGTAATTGAAACCACTTGTGAAAACATGTTCTTCAGTTGTGTTCTCCACAATTATTCGCTTATAGATCACGACTATAGGGTCCGTAAAACAAGAATTCGTATCACTTAACTATTGTGCTATCTAAAAAATAGTCTAAACGTGACCATCTAGAAATCCTACCTATAGGAAATAACAATGAAGTCTATTTGTTTGATTATCTATATATGAATTCTTAGCTTGATTAGTTATAGCTGGCCATGCGCGTATTCACATAGAAACCATGCCTTAGGTTTTATAATTAAAAATGCAGTAACCCATAACTGCCCATCTTAATTTCGCAACTAGAAGAGCACATTCATAGGCATTTCAGCTGTCTATTCTGACACTACCTATCATTTTTAGTTGATAAATTACTCGATGTGCATCTATGTATGGAGGTAAACATGAGCCCCCTTTGTGCTAACTTCATCTTTACATGAAGTCCTATTTGTTTCAACTACGTGGCACCTAGTCTTTTAATTTTGAGCAACCCAGGACGAGTCTAGAACCACCTATATAGAGGTGCAATGCTTCCTGGACCATAGGCATGGGACAAGTAATCAAAATAGTTGTACCAACTGGTATTCACAAATAAAATTTATTCTCCTAATTATTCCTTTTTACATTATTTATGTATTACTTCTTCGATTAGTTATTTCGTTTCACCTAGAATAACTAGTTGCTTCGACCTTTGTTCCTTTAACAGTGAATTAACTTACATGCTCACATAGGATAAGTAACTATAATTCGATAAATCCCGCATAACTTTAAAATTTGGCCGGGAACCACAGTTGTGGACCTCGAAGAGTGCCTAACACCTTCTCTTTGAGGTAATTTGAGCCCTTACCCGATCTTTGGTGACGTTGACTAGCTAAAATAGAGTTATTTGCAGATAGGTTCCCTAACGCACCTCAAAATCATTAGGTGGCGACTCTTCTCTTTATTACACGCTTAAAAGAGTTGTCACATGTCAAAACCCACTTTCGTGAGAAAACGGGTGCGACAACTGATACAGGTACATTTAGAGGTCATACAGGCGTGTACGCGCAGCTGCTGTGGTGACTTTGTGGTGAGATGCTTTCTATGTTACGATTTGCAGCACGCCGATTCCTCTTCCTATTCATTTACTATATTCTGTCTATTTCTTAGTCCAGACAGTTATTGTAGTAGTATTGCATGTTCTAGTAGATGCTCACACACTTGTGGCACCGGGTTTTAGGGATTTAGACTATTGTTCTCAGTTGTATTTATATTATGTCATTCAGATCTATATATTGATCATGTCCAAACGTTGAAGATAATGTTAGTATTTATTATAAAAACAAAATAATTTCGCTTTTTTATTTGATCTTGTTTTAAAATGTGTTATGAACCATAGCTCATCATGTTGATTTATTGTTGGCTTTCCTGACAGCATCGCTGGGTGCCATCACGGCCTATGGTAGGAATTGGATTTTGACAGCTTGGTATCATAGCACTAGGTTGTTTAGGTCTCACGAGACAAAAGCAAGTCTATTACAGTCTTGCGGATCGGTATAGAGACTTCTATACTTATCTTCGAGAGGCTATAGGATTGTTAGGATAGCTTCCCTTTATTGATTCCTTATTATGCGACTCTATTTTGATTGAATCTTATATCCTCAGTTCCTTCCCACTTATTCATACTCGATATCAGTTGGGCCACGACGAGTTGCGGCGATGCTGCAGATATGGTGCGAGATATTTTTCCTTGTGTTATGAGGGTGAACTACTATTATCGCCTTATGGAGGGGTGTTCAGTCATTTCAACCTAGTGTTGGTTCGAGGCTATACATAATGTATTGTGATGTTTCATGAATTATTATTCGCGTGATGTTGGTGCAGAATAGTAGGGTGTTTATTGTCGCGGCAATGAATTCTATGAGAATAGGATTATTCAGTTCATGATTGGGACTTTGGTATTTGTTCCGGCATAGGAGAGGCATTTGGGTTGTGGACATTCAGGCTTGGGCTAGGGTATTTTCCAATCTTAATGGAGCTTAGTATGATGGTATCGATTTGCGTATCCGTAGGGACACAAGCACGGTAGTGCGAGGCAGTGCTAAGGAGGTGGTCCTTAGTGATAACAGTGTATTTCAACTTCAGGGTCGAATTTGTGTTTCCACTATGGATGGTTCGAGGGAGGCGACCCATGATGAGGCTTGGAGTTGATGGCATTCTATTTATTCGGGTACAACGGAGATGTATCATGAATTGATGCAGCATTGTTGGTGACTGAGGATGAAAACGAACATTGTTGGATATGTCTCATGGTGGTTGAATTGTTATCAGGCTAAGTATGAGCAGCAGAGCCGGGTAGTTTGCTTTGAAAGATGGCTAAATGGAAGTGAAAGTAGGAACGTATTGTTATAGATTTTGTGGTAGGGTAGCTGCATGTTTCGAGAAAGGCTTGGTGTGATTTGTGTCATTGTGTACAAATGACTAAGTTGGTTATTTCGTTTGAGATGGTGGCTTCTATATTTAGAAAGTTTGAATGTGACGAAAAGAGTTTGCTTGGCATACAGGGGAAATGGGAATGCTTGATTATCATTTTGAGGTGAAATATAGTCTCGCGTTTTGAACGTGTTGTTGGACCATCAGTTGATGTCGATAGAATGAACGGATTTTTATAGCTGGTGAACTAGTATAGACTCAGGAGGATTAACTGATTTCATAGTGGTCATATACAGGGCAATGTCATTGGAGGGTATCGATATGAGGTTACAAAGGTGGGATATCTCCTGTGAGAAGGTTAAGGGTTACATGATTTCTATGAGATTGCTATGAAGAGTTTTACCTTCTATTCAACGGGAAGCATGTACTATGATGTGGGTCTTGATCGCTTGAGGAAAATGGCGCGATTGTCATGAGGTTTGGTGTACATTTGGGGCCGATAATATAGGATGTGTTATGATTAGTGCAACATGAGCTTATGAGAAATGCAGCTGAGTAACAGTGCAAGATCTTGGTAACTAAGAAAATGAAGTCACTGTGGGTTCTTAGGTTATGTGATTATGGCTTAAAACCAAGCGGGGGAGCCTACATCGATGATTGGGTCACATGGTCATGTGTTTTTGTAGTTTATGGGTTTTGGTATGATGTGGATTAGTTATGACTTGAGGAAGAGGACATCAGGGGTAATTCGAGCAAGGGTTTTGATGGATATGTGTTACATTTCACCGTATTGATATATGAAGGTTGTGGAATGGATCGGATTTGATATTCCTTTGTAGATATGATGCGTAAGAGAAATGATTCATTTGACTGCTTCTTTTTTTCATGTGCTAATAAAGCACTAGTCATTTGGCTTGTTTGGTTATGTATTCAGGTTTAGGTCAGAGTGGGCATCTCTCAAGGATGGTTCTAGTGGGTTCAAGATTCAAGGTGTGGTACCTAAGGATTCTTAGGTTCGTTGTGTGGCTAAGGATTGAGGTTTGCAGCGGATTGTAGGAGAGACTTTGTGTATTTCTACATCATTATTGGTTCTGCGAGGTAGAGTTAGAGATATGGAAGGAACAACTTCAGATTTATAGAAGGTCTCATCAACTCGGGCATATCAGTTTGAGGTAGTATTGGGTGCAGGATAGGGGAATAAAGTGGCTTATGGGCATTAAGACGACGTGATCTCGTGTCGGGGTCACTCGGGGTGAGTGTTGATTGAGATCCATGGTGTGCCAGAAAGATCAGTTCCTTCTGTATGATAAGGATATATAGATGTTTGTGGCAATACTTGTTGTTGCACCCTATTTTTCACTAGTTAAAATATAATACAACTAATAGTTCATCCAAAGTTGATAAGAGAGTCGCCACCTAATATTTTAAGGTATATTAGGGTGCCTATGGATTTATAAGATTATTATCTTGATAGTCTGCTAACCGGTGAGATTCGGGTAAGAATTCTATTCCAAGGGAAGGTATTAGGCACCTCTCAGAATCTACCTAGGTGGCTCCTTAAGTTTAGGCTAGGTTTTGGGGAAATAAAAGTCTATATTCTGCCTAATCAGTGTTTAAAGTCTTTAGAAAAAGGTTCTAAGTCTTGTCTAAAATTTGAGAAAAGGGGTGTGCAGGTACTTTGAAAAGAAATCATAGGTCTTGGGGTTTCATAGGAATTCACCGTTGAGATATACATGCTCCTGAAGTTGATATCCTAGATATGCTTTAAAAAATCTTGTAAAAGAACCCTTTGCTCGAAAGAAAGTTGAGTATGTGTTTTGGAAAGGTAATTAGTTATATGAAAATTAGTAAAATAAGAAAATATTTGAAAACATACCTTAAGTAGGAATACTTTATCTGAATGTCAATTTCCGTCGGGATCTTGTATTTTTGAAACTCGTTGAGGTCCATTAATTCACAAACATCGGTTGTATTTTATTTCTTGAAACGGCTTAGCAATTACTTTCGCAGTTCTAATTTTCGAAGAGAGCTCGATTTGCTTTAGAATCTGTCAAAAGTCCAATCTTATTAAAAATTCTTAGTAACAACAAGATGAGGCTCTTCATTTGTTAAAACAAATTTGAAACTAATAAGTGATTAAATATTAGAATGTTTAAAGCAAACAGAATTTCTGATTTTCGATCATGGGTCTTGATTTGCCTAGAGAAAACTATCCTCTATAGCCCCTTAAAATTTTAATAGCCCATGTTTTGTCCTACTTACAAAAAATGGCCCTTCGGCCCAAACGTATTGCATATACTAGCCGAAAGGAATAAACATGACAACACAAGTGCTTGTAGCTTAGTGGATAGAGTGCCTGTTTCCTAAGTTGAAGGTTGCAGGTTCGACCCTACTTGGCGCGATAGAGCAACCCTTTTTTGCCTTTTTAAATGTACTTCTAGATCTGATAAGTATTAGCTAACAATTGAATGAAATATGTAATGCAGGTCATATACGAAATGTCTATTTTTGTATATTTTTTGTATAATAACAGACTATTTTTTTTATATTTTTTGCATAGTGACAGTCTATTTTGTATATTTTTTGTATAGTAACAGTCTATTTTTATAGTGACAGTCTATTTTGTATATCTTTTGTATAGTAACAGTCTATTTTGTATAGTAACAGTCTATTTTGTATATTTTTTGTATAGTAACAGTCTATTTTGTATTGTGACAGTTTATTTTGTATATATTTTGTATAGTGAGAGCTAATTGTATATAAATTGTATAGTGACAGTCTATTTAGTATATTTTTTGTATAATAACAGTCTATTTTGTACAGTGACAGTCTATTTTGTATATATTTTATATAGTGAGAGCTAATTGTATATAAATTGTATAGTGGCAGTCTATTTAGTATATTTTTATATAGTGATAGTCTACTTTGTACATATTTNCCTACCTGGCGCGATATAGCAACCCTTTTTTGCCTTTTTAAATGTACTTCTGGATCTAATAAGTATTACCTAACAATTGAATGAAATATGTAATGCAGGTCATATACGAAATGTCTATTTTTGTATAATACAGTCTATTTTTGTATATTTTTTGTATAGTAACTAGTCTAGTTTTTTATAGTGTACAGTCTATTTTATTATATTTTTTTGTATAGTATCAGTCTATTTTGTATAGTTGACAGTCTATTTTATATATTTTTTGTATAGTAACAGTCTATTTTGTATTGTGACAGTTTATTTTGTATATATTTTGTGTAGTGAGAGCTAATTGTATATAAATTGTATAGTGACAGTCTATTTAGTATATTTTTTGTATAATAACAGTCTATTTTGTATAGTGACGGTCTATTTTGTATATTTTTGTATAGTAACAGTTTATTTTATATAGTGACAGTCTATTTTGTAGATATTTTGTATAGTGAGAGCTAATTGTATATAAATTGTATAGTGGCAGTCTATTTAGTATATTTTTATATAGTGATAGTCTACTTTGTACATATTTTGTATAATGACAGTCTATTTAGTATATTTTTTGTATAATGACATTATATTTTTGTATATATTTTGTATGGTGACACTCTATTTGTATATAAATTGTATAGTGACAGTCTATTTATAGTGACGGTCTATTTTGTATGTGTAATGTGTACACACCGTGTATTTAGAGTGTATCATGTATTTTAAGATGTATTCCCAATATATCATTAATGTATTCGAGTGCTTTTGTGTATTCAAAGTGTATAGACTATTCTATTAAATATATAAAATGATGTGTAAAAAGTGTATATATATTTTATGATTTTTGACTTGTTCTATAAACTTATATATTTTTTGTATAAGTAATATTATATGTTATATAATTTTTCAATAGCAAGATAGTAGTTATATAAATATATATTTTTATATATAGTGATCGTGTATAATTTGGATGTAATTTAATCATTTTAATTTCTGTATGTAATCAGAGAATGGGTGATCATACAAATGCTCTCAATAATAGTGGTTTTGTGAAGTTTTAATTATCCATCGATCACTTATAGCATGGCCACATCTTGGACTCGTATAGGAAAAAACACAAATCATTTTCTTGACATCATCTTTTTCAGACTATGAATTTAAATGATATACTAATGTGTATAAAAAGAATGTAATGACCCAAATAGGTGTAATTATTGTGTACACGACACATGTCCTTTCCTTTCATCAGCAGATAAAAATCAACATTTATGACAAAAGTTTTATTTTTATATTCCTCACAAATATGTATAAAATATCAATATCTAAATAGCATAAAAGCCAAAAAGAATCAAATGATGAATGTTTGGCTATGTAGAAATTAAGAGCCACCTCAATACTTACCTTTCAATTCTTGTTCCCTCGTTCTTGTATTCCGTGTCAGTTTGATTTTGTTGATTTCAACGGCTAGTCATTAAAATAAGTTTTGGGCTATAAAATGTATATTATAATTTATGGCTAGCTGCTGATATAAGTTTTCAGCGGAGGGCCAGTAATGATATTCTCTCATTTGCCTACTTCCCTAAAGAAAGTCGGGATATCAAAGATCCAATAATAGAGTTAGTATTCAAATATGCAATAAAGGTAAACAACAACGAATATAATTAAACATAAGAAAGGGAAATAGGCTGGACTCTTGGCGACTTGGGCTCAGTGAGCTTAAATAGGCCCAACATTATGGGGTGATTTTTAAAAATAGTCAGATTTACAACTGGTCGTTCAAAAATAGCCTAATTTTAAAAGTAATCAAAGTTTAGTCACTTTTTATGTAAAGATAAATCTGAGCGAAAACACTGTTCAAAACCCGGAAAATACTCCAGTATATTATGCTGGAGTTCCAGCATAAGTATACTTGAACTCCAGCGTATTATACTGGAGTTCCAGGATAGTATGCTGGAACTCCATCATAATATGATGGAGTTCCAGCATAAATGCACTAGAACTCCAGCATAATATACTGGAGTTCCAGCAAGTATAATGGTCCAGTATAATATACTGGAGTTTGGAGCACCAGTGCTCCAGTCTCCAGTATATTATACTGGAGCCAGCAAAGTATACCGATCCAGCATAATATGCTGGAGTTCATACACAAGTGCACCGAACTCCAGTATATTATGCTGGACCGGTCTCTATTGCAGCAAAACAGTGGCTATTTTTCATTGACTTGGTAAACGCTGGCTATTTTTGATTGACCAGTCCGAAAATTGGCTATACCGTGAAATTTTAACAACATTATGTGCACGAATAGCAGACGTGACAGGAATGGGGGCATTTGCATCTATACCCGCTTTTTGTGTCACGTTTTAACTTGTGCCCGCTTTGGAAAAAAAATTACAAGCGTACCCGTTTTTTCGCAAAACTTCAGCATATGGGGCTGAAGTAGCAAAGGCAATCACGCAAAACTTCAGCATTCTAGTAGCCGGGCCTAAAGTTCAGCTCTAGAGCTGAAGTTTTTGTTTTGTAACTAGCAAATTTCAGCTCTAGAGCTGAAGTTTTTGTTTGTAACTGGCGAACTTCAGCTCTAGAGCTGAAGTCTTTGTTTTGTAACTGGCGAAGCTGAAGTTTTTATTTGTAACTGGCGAACTTCGGCTCTAGAGCTGAAGTTTTTGTTTTGTAACTGTCGAACTTCAGCTCTAGAGCTGAAGTTTTTATTTTGTAACTGGCGAGAGCTGAAGTTCTAACCTATTTACATCATGAGTGTAATCCTCCCCTTTTTCATAGGTATTTGTTTCTTTCACTTTTTCGCATTCTTGATTTTCTCCTCAAATGATGATACACACGATTTTTGTCTGTAACAGAACCATTATTAAGTTCAAGTTATTGTAAAGTTCTACACCAAGCTAATTATATTCTGTGTTTTCTGGTTGAAGAGATGTTCAAGCTAGCAGTATCCTTCTCGACGATAAATTTGAAGTAAGGCTGGGAAGTTTGAGCCTAATTGGTCAGACATATGGAATGGTGGTAGTATTAGAGAATTAATCATAGTGCATTTCAGTTGCTAATAGAAGAAGAAGAAGAAAACGAAGGAGAAGGAGAAAGGGGCTGAAGTTGTTTAAAAACTGGGTACATATTAAAACTTTTTTAAAAATGGGTATAGGTTAAATGTGGGCGACCAAATAGGGCGCCCCATACAATTTTTACACAGAAATGTGACAACCCAGATCTGAAAGTGGATTTGAGCTCCAAATGGGCTCAATAGAGACCCAGGTTGAATTCATGCATACAAAGAAAAGAGAATAATTAATGCAAATCAATTGCACAAAAAAAAATTATAAATGGTAATAAAGAATATTATACAAGTGTCACGATCAAGGGGTTGAATTACTACGAATATAAAAAAAGAAAACAGGTTATCCACTATGAGATTTGTTAAAATAGTTTCATGTCCTGCTTCTTAATTAAGTATCAAATAATTATATATAATTTCTATATAGAAGGTTTAATTTTGAGGTTGTTTGCACACAATTCAAATAACCCAAATCATAATTTGACATGATTTACGCCCGCGCATCACGCGAGTACTAATACTAGTTGATAAGGTTAAAAAAAATGTAAGCTTTCCAATCTATTCCCTCCGCATCAAATCCAAATTGGCTTTTCTCTTGTCGCAACAACTCTAGATTCTAAATATTGCTACTGACAAATAACTTTTCAAGAAGGAAACAAATCAAATAATCCATCTTTGCTCAATGGAAAGCATACTATAAACCATTATCTTTGTAATGCAATAGTCATATTTCTTCCTTGGAAAGTAAATTATCTAGCTACCTTACTTTCCTAATAAAATCAATGCAAGTCTTAGCAAATTTGAACTATAAAAGCCTCTTTCACCTTGCACCAAAGCACACCATTGACATTTGAGATCAACTTCAATAAGGATGGCTAAGTTTTTTAACTCTGTTTTTTGTTTCTTTCTCATTCTTTCAGGTTTGGCTCAAATTCTTTTTCTATGGTTATTATTTTGTTTGTAATAAAAGAAAGTAATGCTAATTCTTCTTTCAATTTGTATGCAGTTGCATTGACAATTACTCAGGTAAAAGCCCAAAATAGATGCACTGTAACGTTGAATCCAAAGGAATGCATCCTTGCTAATTGTCAAAGAGAATGCTTAAAAATACATAACGGGAATGGAGTTTGCACTGGTGGTAACCTTGGCCCATTACATTGCGTCTGTGTTTACAATTGTAATTCCAATTAAACTTCCCTTTAATGTACCTTTGATCAAACACAAATACCCGACTATATATTATAAAATTTCTGTCTTGTTTATTTTATTTTGTCAACATTAGTTGAAATTGAAATAAGGAATTAGAAACAGACCCCTTATTTTGGTGCCTTATATTGTTGTTGGCAACATGAATTTCTGATATACCTATTCACATTCGCATCAAACATATTAGTACTACAGTACATGGACGCCAGACCATTTTTTCTTCGAGTTTAATTTTTATACACCAATAATATTAAATATATTTATGTTTTTTATTATTTAAAAAATTGATTATGTCTAGCTTTCTATACAAAGCATGAATCGATGATCATTGCAACTAGCGGTGGGCATATTTCGGTCAGAACCGAAGAAATCGACCGAACCAAAAATATTTTTATTTCGGTTTTGGGTATTCGGTTTGTTCGGTCGGTTTCGATTTAAAATTTTAAAATTTCAGTTTTTCGGTTCGATTTTAGACTATTATTTTATTTAGTTCGGTTAACCAAAAAATCGAATTATTAGCATATAGGTTCTTTAAGTTACATATAGGCTAAGCCCATAGGTAGTAAATTAATAATATTAGGTCTAATCTATCAAAGACTCAACCTAATTAAGTAAGTCCATCATCTTCCCAATCTTAAAACTTTTACTCTATTAAAACTTTCATAGCATATATGATAATATACCGGGAGGATTTCACACAGAGTTGTAATTTACACTATGTTTGAATTTTATGATCCATAATAGTGTGCAAAGTTTAGTCTTTTTTTTCCCAATATTTCCAAGAAGTCCGAAGTTTTGGAAAAAAACAACAAATTTGCCGGTCCTATTATTACATAGAAGGAGCCCAATATGATAATGTTCAAAACGAAAACCGAACCGAACTGAAATTAGAAAACCAAACTGATAGCTTGTTTGGCCAAGCTGGAGAAATCAGCTTATTTTGAGAAGTGCTTTTTTTAAAAGTGCTTTTGAAAAAAATACTTTTGGAGAGAAGTAGTTTGTGTTTGGCTAATTACTCTGAAAAGCACTTTTGAGCAATAATTTGTATTTGGCCAAGCTTTTCAGAAAGTGCTTTTAAGTATCAAATTACGAATAAGGACATGAATAGATTTACTTTATACTTAATATTATAAGTAAATAAATAATCTCAAAAATTTGTTATTACATGCAATAATTAAATCTTTTCATTTTATTTAAGTAAAATATGAAAATAAAATTAAAAAGTACCTAATTCTTTTAATATAAGTTAAATATATTAAAAATTATTCAACAAATATAAAAGCATTCACCGCTAAAGTCACTATATATTAGAAAGCTAACCTAAAAATAAGAAAAAATATTTATACATTAATATCCTAAGTATTAGGTTTAACGGTTATTTTGGTATATACTATATTTTGTTAAGGGCATTTTTGGTAAGAAGAAAAGTCAAAACTGCTTCTGCTTCTGCTTTTGGGAAGAAGCTACTTTTTTCTGCTTCTCGGAAACTGCTTCTGCTTCTTCCCGAAAGCACCTTTTTTCCTCAAAAAAGCTTGGCCAAACACCTCAAGTTAGGGAAAAAAATGCTTTTGGGAAAAACAACAGTTTTGGCCTCTTGAGAAGCTTGGCCAAACAGGCATTGAACCAAACTTATTTTAGTTCGATTTCGCTTACTACTTTTATAAAACCGAAAACTAAATAACCGAACCAAATTTCTTCCAACCGAACCGAACGACCCAACGCCCGCCCTACATTTGCTACGAAGAAAACAACACTGATAATATAGAAATCTTTGCATTATCAATGATTTAAATGTCGGTACAATTCAACATTGTTATTGTTAATGTAAAAAGGGGAAAAAGAAAAGAAGAAAATTCAGTCTTCTAGATCCTTCCGAACAAATAGGCACCAGTTGGAACCCTCTAACACAATGTTGCACTGGTCCTTTACGCACTCCCCAACACAGAATCATCTCCTCTCTCTCACGCTGCTCATATCGCCACCGTACTCCGCCGTAGAATGGCCCGTCTTGGAGAAGGAGACAAACGATGGATCGTAGAAGACCGACCCGATGGCACCAATGTTCATAATTGGCACTGGGCTGAAACTGACTGCCTCGAATGGTCTCGCAACTTCCTCACTAACCTCTTATCCAACAAAACCCTAATTAACGGCGAGAACAACCTCGAAATACGCACAAAAAACCTCGAGAAACTCGAAGGAGAAGCCTACGTCAATATCCGTAAGGGGAAAATAATTCCGGGCTACGAATTGAATTTAATTCTCTCCTGGGAAGGGGAATTAAAAGAAGCTGATAATTATAGTGTGACGAAAATTGAAGGGAATGTTGAAATTCCTTATATAGCCGATGAGAATGCTGACGAAGAACCGGAGATTAAGGTTAATGTAAAAGAAGATGGACCGATTGCGAAAAAATTGAAGGATGCGTTTGTTGAAAAGGGAAAGCCGTTTGTTTTAGAGCAAGTGAAGGCGTATGTTAATGCTATGGCAAATGGTGGACCCGCTAAGGATGAAGCTGAGGTGAAAAAATTAGCTAAGAAACCCACCGGCGCCGGAAATGTTGTCTCTCTGGCCCCCGCTCCGGCTCTAGTTGCTGTGGATGAGAAGGCAAAGGGTGTGGTAAAGAAGGAGAAGAAGAAGGAAGGGTTTAAGACGATTACGATGACGGAGAAGTTTAGTTGTAGGGCGAAAGATTTGTTTGAGATATTGATGGATGAGAAAAGATGGAAGGGTTTTACGCAGAGTAATGCAAGGATAAGCAAAGAGGTGGGAGGGGAGTTTAGTATATTTAATGGGTCAGTTACAGGAACTAATGTGGAGTTGCAGGAAGGCACATTAATTGTTCAGAAATGGCGGTTTGGTAGCTGGCCTGATGGCGTCCAGTCCACGGTAAGCTCAATATCAAAGTAATTTCTTATGTTAAATATGGAAAATTGTTTTTGTATTGGAATGAAATATATCTGGATAGGGTATGGAAGCTGAAGAATGGTATAGCCGACCTCAACTAATATGTATTTGATTTAGCTGATTGATGGATGGAGTATATAATCTTGAATGTGTGTATAGTGTGTAGAATGAGTTATGTTCTAGGTAACTTGACTAGTATTCATCTTTTTTGGTTCAAATATTCCATCTGAATAGAGAAAAGATGCAAGTTTGTGGCAAGATTGTTAGGTCAAATTCTATAGTCTAACGAGTTCTCACTCGTGTAACTAATCCTTTTGTTAGCTCAGTAGAGGACTGGAGGGCAGTAATACAAGGAACTTTATAATCTCGGTCAGTGTTAATGTTTTGTAGATATGACATTTTAATGTAAGCACAGGGACTACGTGCTTAGATTGGGTGGTGATGGACTAAGGAGGAATTATTTGTGATGTCTTTTTAATGTATCGTTACTTTAGGCTCTTACGAGAAGTAGAATGTAAGCAGTGACCATGAGCGAAGGTAACTGTTCGCATTTTAATTGAAAATGGATTCAGTACAATTTAACAGTATCTAAGAACAGATTTTTGAACTTGATTTTACAGAAAATTCAAGTCCAAGTCTTACTCTGGTCCACTCCCTGATTCATTCAATCGATCCTGCTTGAATGAAACAGGGTAGCGGAATCGTTCTTCTTCGACAGAATTTGGTGGATCAACTATCAACGATGTAGTTTGAATTGATTTGTCTGAATTTAAAACTCTCTTTACCTCGCTTGTTTTCTTTGTACAGTGTGGTCAATATGTTTAAATAGATGGAACTGTGACTGTGACGTTTAGGCCACGTGTTCGAGCTGTGGAAGCAGCCACTAAGCGGCCCTTAACCGGATCCTGCGCAAAATGTGGGATGTTTTGTACACCGGGTTACCCTTTTAGATGGAACTGTAACTGTGTGTTTGCGTGTTGCGACTTGCCAGCCTATAGCCACAATGCCAAATAAATGTGTCTGATGGAGAATGGTGGTTTTTTCCTGATGCATCTCTAGTGATGATTGTTGCAGGTCCGAATTACTTTTGAGGAGCCTGGATCTGGAGTTACAGTTGTCAAGCTGACACATACAGATGTACCAGAGGAAGACAGGTCCGTTGTTGTTATCTATTTACCTATGTTAGTTTGCTTATATATAATTATGCGATTTTTTCTTCTCATGTTTGCTATGATGGTGCAGATATGGTCATGCAACTGTTGTGGAAAATACTGAGAGAGGATGGCGGGACCTTATCTTCCATAGGATACGAGCTGTTTTTGGTTTTGGAATCTAAATTTTCTAAAGGGGTGAAATCTACAACTGATGCTCCTACAATATGGAGTGCAAAAACTGAATGGGACTGCTTGATCAAGATCAACTCTTGCGGACACCATGGACCTAAGAGTATTTTCAATTGAACTTTTCCTTAGGTTGATTGTCAGGTTTTTCTAGCTTAATAACTAAATTTGATGGTGAACTTGTAGAATTTGTGTTCATGAACTTACTCAATTTGTCTTTAATGAAACTTAATTCTTCTTTGCTGGATGAGCGCGGGATATAGTGTTTCATTTCATTATTATTGTTATTATTTTCCTTGTATTGATTTCTTGTATCTTGCCTGCTCGGTAGTGTCAGGGTCTCTCACATTCTTAGATAATAGAGAAAAAGGGTGGTTACATCAGTTGTCATATGGTGCCTTTTCATTATTTTATACGCCTCATTTTGATATCTCTGACTAATTTTATCTCATGCATTGCGGATGCTTGACTGTTGCATATGTTTGTTTATCTCCTTGTGCTCGAAATTGAACAGTGTATAAGGGATATTACAGTAGGTAGGTTCAGTCGCTTAAACTGTCCATGATATACCTATCTGTATGCGTGTACTTTATTCAATTGATAGAATCTCGTTGGAAATGCAAACAGAAAGTTATCGGGAGCCATTCCTAAGCTTCTACAGAAGAAAAAGATCAGTAGTTGAAAGGGATGCAAAGTGCTCATACTGAAGTTAGGAATCTGGTTACTCTGTGTGTTGAAGTTCTGAAGAGAAGTATGCTGGTGTTGTCATTTTCGGATCACTAGGAGGATGGAGTAAATATCCTGTTTCTATGACAGAAACGGGTTCAGCTGAGAACTTTAAGACTAGCTGATGTTGTTGTTTGTGGTTGTTGCTGTTTGCCCGCTCTCTAGTTCAGGCAATGTGTGGTAGCAGTTATCGAGCGAGTTGGATGAGTAGATGCTACACTGGCGGGTGTCATCGTTTTGGACGAGTAGATGCTACATTGGCGGGTGTCATCGTTTTGGACGTGGCATTTCAAAGATGACAACTTGATGATTAGTGCTGTATCCAACACACTTTGCTTTAGCTTTTACACGTGGAAATGCAAGGTCTCGTCTAATTGGAGTAGTTTTAGCTATATGCAGGCAAATCACACTAACGTTTTCTAGAATCGGGCACATATGCATTCGAAGAATTTGAAGATTTGGAGACAATTTGACATCCATATGGAGAATAGAAGTGCAATTTATTTTGTGTTTAGCTTTGTTAGTTTCTATTTATGGCCCTATTTATTCCGAAGTTCCAATTTCCAACATCACCAGTTCACTTTCTTTGATAATACAAATGGTGTAACAACTGTACATATTGAAATGCCCTTTGCTGAATATACAAATTGATGTCTAATTTTGGACAGAGCAAATTGCAGTTTATGAACAAGAAGAGGCAGTCAGTTTTTTCCTGGCAACATATTATACGAAGTTTTTGATCATTTCTCTCACTTCTTCAATTACAAGCCATGCTTTGTGCCCTCCAATCACCTCTGCTCTCATCTCCCCATCTTTCCACAACTGCAATCAAAATGAAACAAGTAGATAGCTTTATTTTTCAATCAAGAGTTTTTTTTTTCCACTTCGAAATGATAGGGAATCCAGACTTCTGCTCACCTGAATTGTTGGCATTTTCTGAAGAACATAAAACAAGAATCAAATTAGCTGGCAAACCAAGAACATGAACAAAGAGACAGCAAAAATACTAGAGATTTGCCAAGAACAATACTTACTGAGACGTTTCCGCGCTTCATTAAAGATTGTGGTACCTTATTCACATCCACGTAGTAGAATTTGAGTCTATGAAAAAGAGGAAGAAGAAGATATCAAATATCTAAAACCACGCCAAGGGAGAGAGTAAGATAGACATGTTTTCATTTGACCAAATGAGACTTGGAATGTTAAAAATATGCTCAATGTCAACTACATATATTAACCATCTTCATTTGGAATGATATATCCCGTGGTAATAAAAATGTATTGTTCGGGGGTATACCAAGGTTCAGTCTTCAATTCATATTTCGTCAACCAATCCTTCATAAAAATGCATAACCATAGCAACCAGAGATCATTGAACTAATAGAACTATACGGGTAGTCATTGAGTAAATAAGTTACTGAGTTATTGTCACTCTCGTCTGAGGTAGGGAGCTGTTCAATTTTTTGGGAAAGCATAATAATTTATGAAAGGCTTTCTAGCGGTGCGGAGCTACATAACTCGACCGGATCCCTTCATCGCAAAATTGTACTGTTCAAATAGGATAGGACAAACTTCTTTTGTATGTGTATAAATTATTGAATTCCCTAGGGAGCAGTGACGGAGCTACATGCACCCAAGGGGTGTCAACCCCTTCGTCGAAAAATTAAACTGTTTAGCTCGGTAATTTTTAAAAAATATATGTATATATAATATATAATGACATCCCTTGACTTCTTGGTGAGTTTATTTCTTTATAGTTTGACTCCCCTTAATAAAAATTCTGGCTCTGCTATTGCTAGGGAGGGTTCTATTTTAGCAGCAAAGATTACTCAAAAATAAAGAAAACAATAAAAGAAAGAACTATCAACTACTCAAAAGAATGTTAGACATTGTAATTATTTGGGAGAAGACATGAAAGAGAAGTTGAAAAGGGCTTACTTGGTATCAAACTCAGCTGCAAGTTTCTCCAATTTTGGCTTCAAATAAATGCATTTCCGGCACCAAGCAGCCATCCTATCAACCATTTGCTATAAACAAATCAATCTAACTACAACTCTATGAATTTGATTCTTTCTTTTTTCTTTACAAAAAGAAAAAGAAACTCCATAAATTATCACTTTATATCAATCATTTATTTATTTTATAACCATATGGAAAAATTTACCATTTAACCACATTCTTTTTTACTAATCACAAAGAAGGAAAGAGAAAGATTTTACCAATCAATGATTATGGGTTGTGAAAGCTCTTTAGCAGAGGCTAAAATCTGGTCAAGTTGTTCACTATTCTCAATGGGTTGCATCTCCACCGTATCGGGTCTTGACAAGTCTAGCCAAGAAGCATGCACTCTCCACTCTTTCTTTATTGTTTTCCTCCAATCACCTCTTCTTTTATCTACAAAGCAAAAATCATATGATTTTACCAGATTCAGACTTCCACCGTTGTTCCTAACCTGATGATGCTGCTCTCTATGGTGGATTTCTCTATACAGAATTCTGGAATTTGGTGCTAAAATTGACATCTTTTAGCAATTATTTGAACTAGCAAGAACAGCCAGTCTAATGAAGGATAAGATATTTGAGTCAATAGGATTTTTTTTTCTTTTTTCATTTAATATAATGTAGATATTTCTTTTATTATGATTCATTTCTTAAAGAAAAAGCTTATCCACTTATCCTTGCACTGAATTGGAAATTTCTTTAAGGAAATGGACCATTTGGGCTTTGGACCCACTTGAAGTAGAGTGGCGTTTCCTTGACCTTTGGCCATGTGGAAACTTTGTGGCGAATTTGAAAATAGCCAGATTTATAAGTGGTAATTGAAAAATAGCCACAATCTCAAAAATAATAGAAATTTAGCCATTTTTGTTGTAAAGATAATTCTGAACGGAAACACTGTTCAAAATTTAAAAAATATTCCAGCATAATATACTGGAGTTCGAATTTTTTACATGTGAACTTCCAGCATAATATACTGGAGTTCCGGCATAATATACTAAAGTTTCAACATAATATGCTGGAAGTTCATACACAGGTGCTGCAATCTCCAGTATATTATGCTGGTACTTTTCGTGTGCTGGAGTTCCAGCTTAATATGTTGGAAGTTCATACACAGGTGCTCCAATCTTCAGTATATTATGCTGGAACTTTTCGTGTGCATAGGAGTTCCAACATAATATGCTAGAAGTTCATACAGTTGTGCATCAATCTCCAGTATATTATGCTGGAATTTTTCGTGTTGCAACAAAATAGTGGTTGTTTTTCAATGACTTTGCAACCGCTGCTATTTTTCAATTACAAGTCCGAAAACTAGCTAGCCCGTGCTATTTTCACAACTTTGTCTTATGAACTATTCTTTTTTGACAAATGAAATGTATGTTTTTTTTCCTGGACAAATGAAATATATACTTCCCCCAAATTATAGCAAGAGATCATAATTTTAACTGCAACAACAACAATAACATATCAATGTGATCCCATAAGTGGGGTATGGGACGATGAGGTGTACGCATACTTTACCCCTATCTCGTATAAGATAAAAAGGCTGTTTTCGATAGACCCTCGACTCAAGAAAAGTATTTTTAAAATAGGTTTAAAAAAATACAAGAGTAAAAAAAAAAAAGCTATGATGAAAATGCTGAAGAAAACTATTGACTGCAAAAATAGTAAAGATAATCAAAGTAAAAAAAAAATAGTAGTGATAAAATTGAAGAATAAAATAATGATAGAATAATAATATTAATACTGATAAGGAGAAGAGGAAGCAGATAAGATGCTCTAAACTAGAAACATGCTCTCCCATAGAGAAGAGAGAAATTGCTCAGCTGCATACTAACCTTCTATCTTAGTCCCCGACCTTCATGCTCTCTTATCTAGGGTCATGTCCCCGACCTAACGCTGCCAACTTCTCGCACCTCCCAGCTCGGACATCTACCGCTACTTTCATCTTTCCTCCCCATATACTGCTACAATAATCTCTTTAAAAGATAAATTTCTTCCGTAGTTGATTGCCCCGATACGAATTCGAATTAGTTTCGAGAGTAGACTTCCTTAGTAGTTTGAGATATATATAGAATGACATATAATTTAACTGCATTTATAACAAACTAGTAAATTTTTCCGCGCTTCGCGCGGTTATATTAACCATATAAGGTGTTTTTTAATAAGTGAATAGTAAAAATAATGCTATCGATTTAGTCACTTTTTTTAACGAAAATCATTTATATCTAATATTTTTAATCTACTTCTTTGCAACAAATTTTACAGAATTTTAGCTAAAATGGAACAGTTATTTACACGTGATTTTGGCTCTCTCACAATTATTTCCGTAGATTCAGTATGTATTTTTAAAAATTATTTTCACGATCTTAGAAATTTTATAAAGGAAACGCAAAAAAGAGTTTTTCACTTGATCTTTCTCATTACTTTTTACATTTTTGAAATCCCTTTTTCCCTTTTTGTTATTTTTTCTTGAAAATGTACCATTCTTTTTCTTCTCGTTAATTTCCTTACATGTAATTCTACCCCCTCCCTTATATATACTCATTCATATATTTACCTAATAAATGAAGGGAGGAAGAATACTTTCTTTTTTTCTTTAACCTAAACTGAACAATATCAAATAAATAGTGTAAAAGATATACGAGATACAATTCTTTCTTTTTTTGGGTAACTAAGAGAGATACAATTTGTAAAGTTATGACCATAAGAACAGCGACATAACTACCATAACAAATTTGAAGGGCCAATTGATCATTCATATCACCAAGTACAACAACCTCAAGGACATACACAATTATAATAATGAGAAAATAATTGGAGGAAAGAAATATAAGAATGAGGTATTTTTCAATATTGAATGGATAATAATGAGAAAAGAGACGAACATACAAATGAAGACTAAAAAATTTACACTTACACTTCGCAGATAAGTCAATGCACCCCTAACAAAGTGAAAACAACTGTATTTATATGCCAAGAATTATATTTTGAAACTATCTTCAAATTTGTAGGATAAGTTTAAGAAAACGAAAATAAGATGCAGAGCTCATTTTGTGTAATGTACATTTGTATTAGGTTACTTCCTTTTATACATGTGTTTTGATATATAACTTTGTGTGGAACATTGTGTATTGAAGAAAGAAAATCGATTTTTATATGCTTCTTCATTTTCCTTCTTCACTTGAAAAGGTAACGTTGTCATGCGAAAAAGTAATAAAAGAAATTATATTCAATAGGGTGATGATAGTTGAAATAATAGATAATAATAGACATGAAAATTAGCCAAACAAAAATACGATGCCGTGAAAATCCACCAAATTCAGGTGAAATTTTTTCTACATGAACATTTTCATTTTTTTATTTGTTTGAAGAAAACAAAAGAAATAAAAGAAGAAAAAGATAGAAAGGAGAGAAGACACCTAACACGTCAACTTTGTTCTTTCCCAACTCAGAAGTATCCAAACCCTGCTTCCATTTCCCAATCTTCCTTGTCGGGATTTTCATTGTCGCTGGCCTTTCTCTCCCCTATCTGGAAACCCATGTTCTTGTTTATGCGTAGGAATAACTGGAAGATCGAGTTTATAGTGTAGTTTCAACCTCTAAGAAGCTGTTAAGTCATTTTGTATACTTAATGCCCTTTTAAATATAATGAATCCGTTTTACAAATTCTTAGTTACCTCTTTCAATGATTTCTCAACAGTTACTATAAGGAAGACTTTAAAGAGAAGGTGAAAATTAACAAATAAATAGAGTGAAGTAGAGGATTAATGGAGGAAAAATTCGAAAAAAGGAGAAAAAAGAAAAATGCAATTGCTGGCCATAGAGAGGTGCCACATCACTTTTTCTATGCCCAACTTTATATTTATATATAGATCTCAACGACATTCTCAAGATTGTTGTTCTTTTGGACATTTCCTACGGTATATTAATTAATTATCTAAAAAGAAGTAAAATTTAGTAGTGGACTGATGCTCGATAAGGATTTTAAATAAAGAAAATTCTCAATAATAATTAATGAACCATCTTACCACATCTCCTATGACCTCGTCTACCTTCCCATATGAATAATTGAATAAGAGCACTCCTTCATTATGTATCTCTTCGTAGAAATGACACCAGATAGTCACTCTAAAGAGTTGGTATTTAAAAATTAATCAGTGCGTCTTGAATTTTAGTTTTTCAGTTCAAATTTTCTGAACAAAAATATTCTGATAATCCTGAAATTACGATTTTTAATTTAAAAATTCAGGACAAAATAAGTACCGGCTAATCTCTAAATAGCATCCCTAAGAATGACTATTCGTGCACTTGCCCATATCTCTTCACCTAGTCAGTTTGCTTTCTTATTGGGCCTATTATGGATTGAAAAGTCCATAAATCGGATGGGCTAACAAACCCAACCAAAAGAAGGAAGCCCACGTGATCAATTTGGAGATTTTTAATTACCCTCATTGTTAAGATTTTAACTTAATTACAAGTTTGATATAAAATTTATTAGTTATATACAAATAAGTTTTAAATGAGTATCCTTGATTGTCGCCTTTTAATGTGTAAATCAAATTTCACAGATCTATCGGTTCCACAGATCTCTCTCTCTCTCTCTCTCTCTCCTTTTTTCTGCTAACTTTTCTTCTTTGGGTCTCTATGATTCTCTTCTCTTTTCTCATCTCCTTTTCTTTTTTTCTTCATAGAACTCAATAATAGATTTGATGTGGCTGCTTATCATCATCGAACCAGTCATTGTCCGGTGCCCTGCCAGCCATTGAAAGCCATCAAAACTTTGAAACTTTGATTTTAAATTTGATTTTTTTTAAATTTTTATTTATTTTTATTGGGTGTTGTTGCAAACGACCGGGAATATTCTTTGGAGTTTATATCTCAATTTTGAGGGTGTTTAGTGAAGATTAGAGTTGATTTTGTATGAATTTTCAGATTGAAACTCAAAGATGTATTAAGGTTTTATTATAATTGTATGTAAATTATATTTAAGTTGTGTTCTGCTGTAGTTATATATTTTTTTATTTGAATATTGTATGAAAGTTAAAAAATAGTTGTATAATATATGAATCGTTGTATGAAACTTGTATTTAAGTTATAAATACTTTATTTTTTACATAAAGTTGTTGATTATATGTATCAAAGTTGTATTTAAAAGAAAAAGTTATGATTGGAATTTCATAGAAGAAGAAGAACATACCACATACAAAATATATGCAAGTCATATACTACATTCATACAAAAGATATTTGTATAACTTTTGTATGAAAATTGTATTTAAGTTGTAGTTATTTATAACTAGGTAAAAATAATGTATAAAAGTTGTAGATAAATTATAAATAAGTTGTATACTATATAATTAGTTGTATAATATTTATTTTTAGTTTATATGTTATTGTAGATGTATCAAATTTTCTCAAATTTGAATATTCCGGCATGTAACTTATATGTTTTTGGTGTTGTCTATCGTCACTATCTCTATTGCGTTGGTTTGGTGGTACTTTCTGGTTCAAGCTATTAAAATAGTTTTACAAGATTTGATTCTCAATTAAGTCTTGAACTATTTTACGTTAATTTGGTTCGACATTATTGGAAGTACTATACTACAATTAAAGCACTATTGAAAAGAAGAGAGGAGAAAAAAAGTGTAACTGAATACCATAAATTAAGGCATTAATAATGGATTATACATGGAGAGAGGCGGCAGAGAATAGGAAAAGAGGAGATGAGAAAAAAAAAAAGGAAAAGGGTGTAGTTATAACCGAATCCCCTAATTTAAGACACTAATAATGAATTATATACAAATTACAAGCAATCCTTGTTTAGGACGGGTAATATACAATATTAAGACAATTTTAATAAATAAGTTTCAAATATTGTATAGCAACGAAAAAATCTCATCAATTTGCTTACTTAGCTCAAAAGCATAATAAAAAGAAGATATGTTATGTATTTTGTATTTTTATTTCGTCTTCGTAGCAACTAGTTAAGGCCTCGGTTATTTTTTAAGACGAGGACGTCCAAATCGGAATGCACATCTGAATATTAAGATGTGTATTAAGGTCTGAATATTAAGATGTGTATTAATATCCAAATGATACTCCCTCTGTTTCATATTAAATGAGGTACTTTCCTTTTTAGTCTGTTGCAACATAAATGACACATTTCTAAATTTGGAAATAATTCAACTTTAAACTCCCCATTTTACCCATTTTACCCTTAATGAGAAGCTTTTATAACCACACAAAAGTCATGACCCCACAAAGCTTTACCCCTTAAGCTTTTAAGACCACAAATTTCAAAAGTCTTTCTTTTTTTCCTTAAACTCCGTGCCGAGTCAAACTACCTCATTTAATTTGAAACGGAGGGAGTATATGTTTACTACTGTTTATTTTTTTAACATCTGAATGTATAAAATTTATCTCTATTTAACAATTAATAAACATAAATTTAAATAAGATACTAATTTAATGTTCTACCAACAAAATATCTTTTTTTAAAATAATGATAGTTGGTGGTGGACCGGTGGTGATTGCTAACTGCGATGCTTGTGGATGCCGACTAGACACGATGATTTGTGGTAGTTTTGGTTCATGGTAGTTCTAGGTAGTAGCTAGTGAATTGGTAATGATGGCAATTATGATTGAGGAGGATGGTGGTGAGTGGCGATAGTTGATAATGGAGAGTGGTAGTGGTGGTTGAGGAATGTAATCGTGGGTGGTTGTAATCCATAATGGTAGGCAGTGCAGGCTGTGGTTGATGATAGTGATTGGTGATCGTGGTGGTAGTTGAGGTGGTGGGTGATCAGTGGGTGCTTGTGATTGAGGATGATGATGGTGATACTTGATAATGATGGTGGTGGTATGTGATAGTAGTCGATAATGGTGGTAGTGGTGGGTGGTGGTAGTCGATAATGCTGGCGGCTATGACTGAGGATGATGGTGTGGTGGTGGTTGAGTATAGTGGTGGTGGGTGGGATGCTGGTAGTTGATAATGGTAGGCGGTGGCGGCAGTTAGTAATAAATGTGGATGATAACATCTTAATGAAATTAAGTCTTTGTTATATATCTTAATCATTCAGACCTGTTCAGACTTATCAAGTTGTTGTGAAGTAAAAAAAATAAAAATACACATAATAATTAAGATTTGAATGATCAAGATTTAGACTTTAAAGATAAACACACTTAATACCTGAGATATGAACGATTAAGATTTAGACCTCCACAAACAAATAAGGTCTAAGTCATGTGTTTTGTGTATGGATAAGCATTCTTTGACTGAATACCATATACTTTGTATACGGTGGAAATCGGGGCTACCCGATTTCATTCTTTGATCGAAAAAGAGATACCACGTCGAAAGGCCAGGACATCGAGTCCAGGATCAAAGTTGCTTTCCAAGATCGAGGTCGACATCACCAATCGAGGTCAGAAAAGGGCATACTTCGAAATGACGCTGGTATAGTTCAGTAACGGAAAGAGCAAGATATCCGCAACGGATCAAAGATCGTGGCGTGAATTTCGGAATGGATCGATATTCGGCGGTTAATCAGTTGTCAATATGATTTCCTACTATAATGAGAAGTGTACCTTGTTTAGAACTCCTTTATTATATAAGGAGGAATCCCATTCATTTGTAAAGGTAATAATTCACTAATAAGAATACATACATCCACTGCTCTTTTTATCTTGCTTACCATTCATTACTGTTCATCATTGTTGTTTCATATCTTTACTGTTATTATTATTGCCCCATCTCGAGACTGTCTTGAATCGAGGTCGAGACTCCACTCGCATACTGGTTTGATCTATCCTATCTCGTAATTTATCTATTTAATTCCTTGTTTATCAGTTGGTATTGAATTGAATCACATATCCTTAAAACCAAAATATAAGTTTAATTGTTACTCGAATTTTAGGGTAAACAGTTTCGCGGCCACCGTGGGGCTAAGGATAATAGTGATTTTTCGGTGCTGATTCTGATAACACACATTATTTCACGCTTGTTCTTGTCAAGTATTTTTGCTCTCAGGTTAAAACATGTCAAACTCACAAAACGCACTCACACATGGTGATGATGGTCTCGGGTTTCACGGGGAAAACGACAATGTAATTGCTCCAGGAGTCGGGGTGCCACCAGCTAATCTCGGGGGAGCACCGATTGTCGATCCTATCGATGTCAGTTCGCACATTGCTCTAAATGCGGACCTAGGCGCGGACCCCGAATGGAGCGTACGCATGGAAGGCCGATCTGGTGGTCAAGGTACACAGGGCCGAGGAGACAGAGGAATTAGTCTCCAGGTGATATTCGAGATGTTACAGGCTCAGCAGGCCGCTATTGCTCAACTACAAAATCAACATAGAACTCCGAGTGGGGTTGAGCCAGAAATCGCTCGTTGTAGGAGCCAATGCCAGAGAGGTCGAATGGTAATGGATGGGGACCGATCCTGCAATAATGAAAATGCTCGAGGAGCTCACCAAGAGAATCGAGTCAGGAGAAAAGAAAACCGAAGCTAATGATAAAAAAGCGGAGACATACAACTCTCGAGTTGATCAGATACTGGGGCACCGCCAATCATGAAAGGGATTAATTCGAAGAAGTTTGTACAAAAGTCGTTTCCTCCAAGTGCGGCTCCGAAGCCTATTCCAAAGAAGTTTCGTATGCCAGACATACCCAAATATAATGGGACTACCAATTCCAACGAGCATGTTACTTCATATACATGCGCCATCAAGGGTAATGATTTAGAAGATGATGAAATCGAATATGTGCTGTTGAAAAAGATCGGAGAGACCCTGTCGAAGGGAGAAATGATTTGGTATCACAACCTGCCACCAGATTCTATCGACTCATTTGCCATGTTAGCAGATTCTTTCGTAAAGGCACACGCTAGGGCCATAAAAGGTCACAACAAGAAAATCGAACCTTTTCAAGGTAAGACAAAGGGATAACGAAGTGCTGAGGGAGTTCGTATCCCAATTTCAAATGGAACGCATGGAGTTGCCACCGATCACAGATGATTAGGCCATTCAAGCTTTCACCCAAGGGTTGAACGAGCGGAGTTCGATAGCGTCACATCAGTTGAAACAAAATTTGATCGAGTATCCAGCTGTAACTTGGGAAGATATGCACAATCGATATCAATCGAAGATCAGGGTCGAGGACGACCAATTAGGAGCCCCTTCCGGTTCAGTACATCCAAATAGGTCGGCAGTTAAAACCTAGAGGGACGTCGACAGGGTGCCAAGGTCGAACAGAGAACGATATCAACCATATACCGCAGATCGAAGGAACAATAGTTCAGGGCGCAATTCCGTCCGAAATGATCGAAGAAGTGATCGAGGACAGAATTCTCGGGGACTTATGAGCAAAAGTGGTTTTGATAAGCATGCCGATCCCACAGAGGCACCTCGGTTATCGAAATATAACTTTAGCATCGACGCATCGAGCATTGTATCGACAATCTGAAGGATCAAAGATACTAGGTGGCCCAGACCCATATAGACTGATCCTTCCCAAAGAAACCCAACTTTGATGTGCAAGTATCATGGCACGCATGGTCACAGGACCGAGGATTGCAGGAAATTAAGGGATGAGGTAGCCCATCTATTCAATGAGGGCCACCTTCGAGAGTTCCTCAACGATCGAGCCAAGAATCATTTCAGAGAAAGGGACGCCAACAGGAAAAATGAACAAGAGGAACCCCAACATGTCATTCATATGATCATCGATGGGGTCGACATTCCACAACGAACCATATTCAAAAGCACTAAGGTATCAATCACTAGGGACAAACGAACCCGAGATTATGTGCCCGAAGGCTCCTTATCATTCAACGACGAAGAAGCAGAAGGCACTTCTCTGCCCCACAATGATGACGCTCTGGTAATTTCTATCTTATTAAATAAAGTTCAAGTTAAGCGTGTTTTAGTGGATCCAGGTAGCTCGGCGAATATCATCCGATCGAGGGTCGTAGAGCAGCTCGGCCTACAAGATCAAATAGTGGCACGGCTCGGGTCTTAAACGGCTTCAATATGGCCAGTGAAACAACTAAATGGGAGATTATTCTACCGGTGAACGTGGATGGAACCATTCAAGATACCAAGTTCCACGTGATCGAAGGCGACATGAGGTACAATGCCCTACTCGGAAGGCCTTGGATCCATAATATGAGGGCAGTCCCTTCGACTATCCACCAAATGATGAAATTCCCGACGTCGGACGGTATAAAAACAATATACGGGGAGCAACATGCTACAAAGGAAATGTTTGCGGTCGATGAGGTAACACCAACCTCGATCGAATCGGGGAAGCAGGAGATAGAAGAAGAAGAGGAGGAGGATTTTCTAACCCCTCGAACTTTTATTGTTCCCGAAGATCTTGACGCCACCAAATCAACGGTCGAAGAGCTGGAACAGGTTATATTGATCGAGTACATGCCTGAGCGAAAGGTATACCCGGGAACGGGATTGACCCCCGAACTCAGGAAAAAGCTTATTCAATTTCTTATTGATAACATAGATTGTTTTGCTTGGTCCCATTTAGATATGACAGGGATCCCACCGGAGATAACGATGTATCGGCTAAGCCTGGACCCTAGGTTCAAACCGGTGAAGCAAAAGAGAAGACCCCAGTCCGAGGTAAAGCATGTATTCATAAAGGACGAGGTAACAAAACTTCTCAAAATAGGGTCTATTCGGGAGATGAAATATCCCGAATGGTTAGCCAATGTATTCGTAGTCCTTAAAAAAGGGAACAAACTTAGAATGTGTGTAGATCATAAAGATTTAAACAAGGCATGCCCCAAAGATTCTTTTCCACTGCCTAACATCGATCGAATGATCGACGCCATGGCTGGCCACAAGATCCTTACCTTTCTCGATGCCTATTCCGGGTATAATCAAATTCAAATGAACCCGGAAGACCAGGAAAAGACTTCATTTATCACCAAGTATGGAACATATTGTTATAATGTAATGCCCTTCGGGCTAAAAAATGCAGGAGCTACTTACCAACGCCTAGTAAATAAAATATTCGAAGAACAAATAGGTAATTCAATGGAAGTTTATATCAATGACATGCTAGGTAAGTCCTTGCGCGCAGAGGACCATTTGGCTCATTTGTAGGAATTGTTCGAGATTTTGAGAAAATATAACATGAAGCTCAACCCCGAGAAATGTGCTTTCGGGGTCGGTTCGGGCAAATTACTGGGATTCATGGTGTCGAATCGAGGGATTGAGATCAACCCCGGTAAAATCAAGGCCATTGAAGACATCACCGTTGTGGACAGTATAAAAGCCGTGCAGAGGCTGACTGGACGGATAGCTGCTTTAGGCCGATTCATCTCGAGATCGTCGGATCGAAGCCACTGATATTTCTCTCTACTCAAAAAGAAGAATGATTTAACCTGGACCCCGGAATGCCAACAGGCATTAGAGGAATTAAAGCGATACCTATCGAGCCCACCACTGCTTCACATTCCAAAGGCAGATGAGAAACTTTACTTGTACTTGGCAGTATCGGAAATCACGGTAAATGGTGTCCTAGTTCGAAAAGTGCTAGGTATGCAATTTCTCGTTTATTATGTAAGTCGAACCTTAGGAGAAGCAGAAACTAGATATCCGCACTTAGAGAAATTGGCACTTGCACTGATAAGCGCCTCTAGAAAGATAAAACCATACTTTCAATGTCACCCCATATGCGTGTTAACCACTTACCCACTTTGTAATATTTTGCACAAGCCCGAACTATCGGGCCGATTGGCCAAATGGTCCATCGAACTCAGTGGGTACGATATCGAGTATCAACCCCGAACGACCATCAAGTCTCAAATTTTGGCGGACTTCGTGGCCGATTTCACGCCAACCCTTGTACCCGAAGTTGAAAAAGAACTCTTGTTAAAATCGGGCACATCATCGGATGTGTGAACCCTTTTCACAGACGGTGCTTTGAATGTGAAGGGGTCCGGGCTAGGCATCATTTGAATCCGCCCATTGGTAGCACTATTAGGCAGTCTATCAAAACTTCTAGGTTGACTAACAATGAGGCCGAGTACGAGGTCATGATTGCAGGTCTCGAGTTAGCTAAAAGCTTGGGAGTAGAAGTCATTGAAGCCAAGTGTGACTCTTTACTGGTGGTGAACCAAGTAAACAAAACCTTCGAAGTTTGAGAGGATAGAATGCAAAGGTATTTGGACAAGCTGCAGGTAACTTTGCACCGTTTCAAGGAATGGACTTTACAGCATGTACATCGAGAACAAAACAGTGAGGCCGATGCACTTGCAAATCTGGTGTCATCGGTCGAGGAAGATGAGATCAGCTCGGGGACTATCGTTCAACTCTCGAGATCTGTGACCGAGGAAGGTCATGCCGAGATAAACTCTACAAGTTTAACATGGGGTTGGCGGAATAAATATATTGAATACTTGAAGAACGGAAAGCTCCCATCGGACCCTAAAGAGTCGAGGGCCTTACGAACCAAAGATGCTCGATTCACATTGGCTGAAGATGGAACATTATACAGAAGGACATTCGATGGACCATTGAAAGTATGTTTAGGACCAGAAGACACCGATTATGTTTTACGAGAGGTCTATGAAGGCACTTGTGGGAACCATTCCAGCGCCGAATCACTGATTCACAAAATCGTTAGAGCAAGATACTACTGGGATAGCATGGAAAAAGAAACTAAGGAGTTTGTTTGAAAATGTGATAAATGTCAAAGGTTCGCACCGATAATCCATCATCCCGGAGAACAACTTCATTCAGTCCTATCCCCATGGCCATTCATGAAATGGGGGATGGATATCGTCGGCCCTCTTCCATCGGCCCCAGGTAAAGAAAAATTCATTTTATTTATGATTGACTATTTCTCTAAATGGGTTGAAGCACAGGCGTTCGATAAAGTGAGGGAGAAAGAGGTTATAGACTTCATCTGGGATCACATCGTATGTCGATTTGGGATACCTTCCAAAATAGTGTGTGACAATGGAAAATTCCTCGAAGACAACAAAATGAAAAGGATATTATCAATGCCGTATAATACTAGTGGGAACGGACAGGCCGAATCGATGAACAAGACTATCATTCAAAACCTAAAGAAAAGGTTGAACGACGCTAAGGGGACGTGGAGAGAAATTCTACACGATGTCCTTTGGGCATATCGAACAACATCAAAGTCCCATACGTGGGCAACCCCGTTCTCCTTAGTATATGGCACCGAAGCCTTGATTCTAGTCGAAGGCGGGAAACCTAGTGCCAGGTATCGATACACAACAGAAGAATCAAATAACGAGGCTATGAATACTAGCCTCGAAGTATTGGATGAAAAATGAGAAGTCGCACTCGTTCGAATGGCTGCACAAAAGCAACGAATCGAAAGATACTACAATAGGAGAACCAACCTTCGTCACTTCAGAGTCGGGGACTTAGTCTTGAGGAAGGTCACCATCAACACTCGAGATCCTAATGAAGGGAAGCTCGGCCCAAATTGGGAAGGACCCTACTAAGTCCTCGACATCGTCGGAAAGGGATCTTAAAAGCTCGGCACGATGGACGGAAAACAACTACCAAATAATCGGAACATATCACTTCTCAAACGGTATTATTGCTAAGACATCGAGACCTCAGGTTTTAAAGCACGCGTTGCATTCTTTTTCCCTTAGATCGGTTTTTGTCCCAAATGGGTTTTTCCAGCGAGGTTTTTGACGAGGCAACAATTATGTGCTACCTAAGGAAAATCCAACAGTATCCAAGGCTTCTTTACAATAAACCTCGAATACTAGGGGGCGTCACCCTCGAATGTTATATTTTCGAGAAAAGTTCTTCATGTCAAAGGGTCTCGATAAGGAAACTTCGTAATGGTCCAAACGGTCGAATGACCTGCGTCCATATAGATTAGTCGAGCCCCAATGGAAAAATATGCACGCACGTATAAACTATTCAAAGAAGCAAACATCTTGTGTCTCAAAGAAAATTTTCTACTATACGAGCTCCATACTTATGATTTTGTGAGAAATGGCTCAAGGGCCAAGCGCAAATATGCCTCGAACACTCGGGGATTGTCGTCGACGATCGACATATTGGAGTTATCTAAACTCAAATTCATAAGACCTCAAAGAGGCACCCCTCGATCTATAGGCCAAGGCCACCATTCTCGGGGACTAACACTTCGAACAAGTTCGAAGTGTTACTAGGGAATAAGCCCAAGAGGCATACCCAAAGGTTACAGTCAAATTATTGCGGCTTGAAGACGTCTGAATGCCGCAATAAAAATAGGCCTTCGAGTTCTTTGAAAAAACGGTTAAAAAAGGCTACCCTCGGGAAATAATCAAAGGGCTTCGATAAAATCAGCCCTCGAAAAAACTTAAGAGGTATCAAATTATCTTAACACAAATGTGCTAAGGTACAAAAAGCAGAGGGGTTTCAATCGACATCGAACCCTCAAAAAACCCAATGGGTAAAAAATACATGCTAAGGAATAAAGAAATTTTTACTAAGTATTTTAAGCCGAAAGAGGGGAATAATAGCCATCTTTTAGAGGCCATATTGGCCCAATCTAAAGAGCCTAAGGGCCAATACACTTAGAGTTCGAGATCTTGTTCTCCCTCCATCCGAACCTAAGGGTTCGACAATTGCGAGCCCAAATAAAAACTGACTTGACTATGGCTCGGGGACTCATCATTATTCGACACAAACCCTAAAAGACTTATGCTTCAAGTTCGAACCTTATTCAAACTCGACTATGGTGGCTTCGAGGAAGCCACCCAAAACCGAAATCTCGAACGCACCGTTCAAAGCATAAGATTGTGCTAAAGTTTTACAAGGCAAAAACGTGTTTGTAGATAAAAATTGAGAAGGCATTCAAAAGAAAATTTCCTTTATATATTGATGAATAAGGATACGTACAAGAGACCAACAGAGATCTTACAAAAAAGAAAAAGAAACTAAGTCCTAACTACGGCCGGGGGCAACCTCTTCATCGGGGGCAGCTTCTCCTTCAGGCCCCTTGTCGTTATTAGACCTGCCTTGGCTGCCTTTATCATCATCTTCATCATTGGAGGAGGCAAGCAACCTGGCATCGGGTTCAAGCACCTTAGCTTGAGCTATCTCTTCTGAGAGGTCAAAACCTCGAGCATAGATTTCCTCGAGGGTCTCCCTCCGAGATTGGCACTTGGCCATATCATTACTCCACCGCGCTCAATCGGCAGCCTTCCTCAGCTGAGTTTGGGCAGCCTCGACATCAGTCGGGTACACGGCTATGGACTTGTTAGCTAAGACCTTCGATTTTCGACCTCCGCCTTGGCCTCAGCAGGCCTGGAGCTCTTCGATCCTTTTGGCTTGGGATGAGCTCTTCTCTTTAGTACTCCAAAGTTGAACTTCAGCTGATGATAGCCGCACCAAAGCAATCGCTTTCTCCGCAGCTAAGCGGTCCATGTTTTCTTTCCACCGATTGCAGTCAGCTTTAACTTGATCGACTTCCCCCCGGAGCAACTCGATCCTTTCAATCTTTTGCTGAAACTGAGACATCGAGGTGTTAGCCTCCCCTCTTGGGTCAAGCCCATATGTTCTCAAAAGGATATTTACCTGCTCGTCCAGCTCGGCCTCTTCCTTACGAGCCTGGGCCAAGTCTGCTCGAAGGTCCCTGAGCTCTTCATCCTTTTGAACGCAAAGGAGCTTCAAAGCATTCCTCTTCTCCGAGGTCTTCTGGAGCTCGACCTCGCATTGGCTCAGGTCGGCCCGAGACTTGGTAAAAGCCTATGTAAGAAGAAAGATATAAGTTAGGTTAAAGGGAGAAGAAGGAAAAGAAAATTGCAGCAACGGGGATTGGTACTTACTCGATATAAAAGGCGTTGGGCCTCTTCTAAAAGGGTAGATGCATCATTGAGATCGGCGGCATCACCAACCCCGGTAAAGCAATCCTGGAAGGGATCCTTTTCACAAGGGAATCCGCATATGTCTGGGATCTGTAGAATCCGAGCATCCCTTATAGCCTCCTCAGAAAAGACCGGTTGAGAAGGAGAGTGACCTATTGTCATAGCCCCGAGCGAATGGCTCGGGGCACTCTGTTCAGCCTTGGGGGTCTCAGAACCGGTCCCCTCTAGCATGCTTGTTGATGGCCGAGGGATAACCTCAACCTCGGGCGATTCGGGGGTTTTGCCCGAATCTTTCTTCGAAGCCTCCTCATCACGAGGCAGGGTCTCGACAATCGCCTCCGATTTGGAAGGCTTGGCGACCTCGACCGGCTTCCTTGCTCGAACCACCAACGCCGAATCATCGCCCTCATCTTTCTCCTCTTCTTCCCCCAGCTGGTGGACCGACTCTACAATCACAGGGATGATATTTCTCCTGCGCCTTCGAACTGGAGCCCTTTTAGGTTGGGGGTCCTTGGACTCTAAGACCCTCTTCCTCTTGTTATCTTTCCCCGACTTCGAAATCGGCAACTCGGCCTCTTCCCCAGGCGGTGCCGGCCTCATTTAAGCAACATCTCCAAGGCCTGCATAAAAGAGAGTCAAGTATAAATAAAGATAAACGTTACAGAAAAAAGGCATCGAAAGCTTACAGGATAAACTTACCATGATTCTTGGCTTCCCATCTGCTCTTTGCCAAGTCACGTCAGCAGCACTCGGTATGGGAGGAAGTCGAGGCCAACTTCCGAACCCAGTATTCGAGGTCGGGGACCGCATGAGGCATTTAAGCAACCGGTGCATAATAGATAAAGGCATTACATAAAGCAAAACTGTGTACGAAGACTAATGGGTAATACGTTACTTACGATCGGGGTTCCACTTCTTGGGGAACGGCAGTTTCTCCTCTGGGATGAGGTCACAGGTCCTTACCCGCACGAACTGGCTCATCCAACCCCGATCCTTGTCCTCATCGTTGCTCGTAAAAAAGGCCTTCGTCACTCGACGTTGGAGCTTGATCAACCCTCAAAAAGCCGAGGTCGATATAACCGTATGAGGTGGTTGAGAGTGAACTCTAGCCCCTCGGCCTTGCTGGAAAAGAAGCGGAGCATGATCACTATACGCTGGAATGAGGGGTGAACCTAGCCGAGGGTGACCTGATACCTCTTGCAAAAGTCGATAATGACTGGGTCGATAGGACTCAGTGTGAAAGGGTAACTGTAGACACTTAGGAACCCCTCCACATAGGTGGTAATGCTCTCTTCAGAGTGGGTATTTGTACCACGACCTCGACCCCCCCAGTTACTGTCTCTCTTCACAGCCTCGTGATGGCCCGCCGTTATCGAGCAAATGTATCTCGACATGTGGTCACATTGGCCAGGGATCGATGGAGGGTTCTCGACTTTGAAGTCATATTTTAAGACACAAGGGCCGGGAACATACTCGTAAGGGAGTGGTTCCACCGGCGTTTTATCACCGGCTGACCTGGAAGAAGAGGAAGAAGCCTTCTCCTTTTGTGGGACGGTCTTGGAGGTTTTCGCCATTGATTCAGGTAGAAGGAAGCGGAAAGAGGTGAAATTTGGTATTTTTGGTACTAACAAAATTGACTCAACGGGTGATGAAAGAGAAGAGATGGAGAGAGCAAGAGACTTATAAAACTTGGTGAAGGTGGAAGTAAAATTTTGATTCAACCAAAGAGCCTGTATTTATAGATTCACTACGACGATTCGGTGGCGCTAGTGGCCGACCACCTACTGACAAGCATTAATGATTTTGGGGAACTGTACCGACAAGATGTTTTGGTCACGTCCGTCGCTTACGTCATAAGGAAGACATCATGATCGAGGTCTCCAAGAATCGAGGCTCAAGCCGTTTCTTATCATTCTATTCTAAGAAACGCGGGGACTATCTGTATACGGTGGAAATTGGGGCTACCCGATTTCATTCTTTGATCGAAAAAGAGATACCACGTCGAAAGGTCAGGACGTCGAGTCCGGGATCGAAGTTGCTTTCCAAGATCGAGGTCGACATCACTAATCGAGGTCAGAAAAGGGCATACTTCGAATGACACTAGTATAGTTCAGTAACAGAAAGAGCGAGATATCCGCAACGGATCGAAGATCGCAGCGTGAATTTCGGAATGGATTGATCTTCGGCGGCTAATCAGTTGTCAATATGATTTCCTACTATAATTAGAAGTGTACCTTGTTTAGAACTCCTCTATTATATAAGGAGGAATCCCATTCATTTGTAAAGGGAATAATTCACTAATAAGAATGCATACATCCACTGCTCTTTTTATCTTGCTTACCGTTCATTATTGTTCATCATTGTTGTTTCATTTCTTTACTGTTATTATTATAGCCCCATCTCGAGACTGTCTTGAATCGAGGTCGAGACTCTACTGGCATACTGGTTTGATCTATCCTATCTCCTAATTTATCTATTTAATTCCTTGTTTATCAGTTGGTATTGAACTGAATCACATATCCTTAAAACCACAATATAAGTTTAATTGTTACTCGAATTTTAGGATAAACATACTTATATTAATATACTTATATGTGTATGTATAAACATGCAACTTAAGAAACCAGATTGTTATTGTTTCTAAAGATACTAAACCATATATAAGCAACAAATAGCCTACTGCATTGCCAGAGAACTTTCCGTTCATAATATTTCTTATATCAATTTACACTAAGTCAATTGTTACTTGCACCGCAAAGCAAACTCAGTACTTTTATCAAGGAAAATAAAATAAAGTTCGACTACGCACTATACATGATAAGAAAAAAAGTTAGGATGAGAAAAGAGTTGTAAAAGACAGTCCGGTGTACAAGATATTCTATCCCGAATAATCACACTCCAAGAGATCGAATCTCAGACCTATAAATTACACAAAAATTGATGGATTATTATATGCAGCGGAAGCAATCACAGTATCAAAATCACATGTAATCTAGACAACTACTGTATGCGGAGTTTCACGGGTTACCTCTTGAAGCGTGAACAAAACTCGTTTATCACGTGAGCCTCCAATTTCACAGCAACTTAATGAATTCTCCACAACCCGCACGATCACGATCTCCGAACGTTCCACGGTCTTCTACTGTGTTACCCAAATAATACCCGAAAATAATAATTTCGTGTGGGCGAAATTTTCTAGGAAAAGGGCTGAAAATTTCGGCCATTATGACTACTCCCTCTAGGTGGAAAACCTTATGTATTTATAGCACAAGTTTTAAGGGTTAAAACCCTTTTCCAAAACCTGTTCGGTTTTCCTTTCCACCAGAAAAAGGATTCCTTTATTTCCTATTATTTAGGCACAACAGGGACCACATAATTTAATTAACAAGGCTCCAATTATGGAATTAATTTCTAATTTTCGAAATTAATATCTACTATAATTAATTACGAATTATTCCACTAAAAATTCGTAATTGTACTCCTTATTCAATTTCGAAATTCATCCATTAAATCTTATTTAACTCCCCATGTTAAGATTCAGATACTAATCAATTAAATTAATTACTGACGATTTAATTTATTGATTATTTCCTTTAGACTTTCGCTTAACTTATTTCATGTGTCAGATACAAAATCCACCGGCTCGGTTTACACATGAAAACTTATAAGCTTTCATAAAGGTGTATCATCAATCTCTAAACCGAGACATGGATTCCATCTACTAACTATTACTTCGCCAATGTACATTATTATTATCCAATTTACCAGGCATATTGACCCACGAAAGAATCTCGCCTTTTAATAAATCAAAATAATAATAATATGCACAACTGATAATAATTATATCAAGATTAAGAGTATAAGTACATTCTCACCACATCGTTTTCGATGGACCCACCAAACTTCAGCTCAATCGGAGTTCGTCAAGTTCGCTGACCTCCGAAAATACCAGCAATTCGGTCAAAATCAGGTTTTGCATTTTTCTAGGGTTTACCAAAAAAATATCCAGATCATCCCAATCAAATATCCATAAAAAAATAGATATCTCATGATTACAAGAATAATCCAAATTTTTTGCACAGTTAATTCACAAAACACTAGGGGTGTGCATTCGAATCGGTTATCGATAAATCGAATCGATTATTTGTTATCGAAATCGAAATCGAAAAAAATCAAAACCTTATTGAAACGATAACGATAAGCATATGTACAAATCGATAATCGATAAGTAATTATCGATAAGGGTCAAAATCGAATCGATAAATCGAATACACACCCCTAGACTGTAGACACTTGTTAAATGAGTAATTACCTATTTGTGTAGATTAATATAACATACAGAATGTGTATATATATATTCCGCTACTATTTTGAAAGCGGCTATACAATATTATTTTCCCTAATCTATACCCTTTCCTTTACCCTAAGTCCCTTACCCTATTATTTCCTCTACCACATTTAAGGAATGATCGTATTTAAAGATCAAGGGAATGGAGTTCAAATTAATGGAAAACAGAATTAGCCGTGATGATGTGTTTTGTTTTGTTTTGTTTTTTTATACCGTTGGAGTTGGTGGCATACATTTGATCCCTTACTTTAGTTTTGTTGCATGTACTTGTTGACACAATTTTTATATTATAAATGGTGTTCGTCTTATTTTAGCTTCTTTTTGTCCATATTAGTTAGGCGCGTTTATAGCGATATACTTTCCGTGGAATCCCGCAAATTTTCTTATTGGTGTAATCGATAACCGAATCGATAAGCCCCCAAAATCGATAAATCGAAATCGAAAAAATCGAAACCTTATTGAAACAATAACGATAAGCATATGTACAAATCGATAAGTAATTATCGATAAGGGTCAAAATCGAATCGATAAATCGAATGCACACCCCTACAAAACACTAGTGCAGTTTTTCAGAAAATCGCATTTACATGTAATTCAAAAACGCACATAAACACGATATTCTTGTTTTATGAAAAACTTAGTTATCTAATTAGATGTGAGTGGGCTCTGATACCAATTGATGGATTATTATATCAGCGGAAGCAATCCCAGTATCAAAATCACATGTAATCTAGACAACTAGTGTATGCGGGGTTTCACAGGTTACCTCTTGAAGCGTGAATAAAACTCGTTTATCACGTGAGCCTCCAATTCCACAGCAACTTAATGAATTCTCCACCACCCGCATGATCACAATCTCCGAACGTTCCACGGTCTTCTACTGTGTTACCCAAATAATACCCGAAAATAATAATTTCGTGTGGGCGAAATTTTCTAGGAAAAGGGCTGAAAATTTCGGCCATTATGACTACTCCCTCTAGGTGGAAAACCTTATGTATTTATAGCACAAGTTTTAAGGGTTAAAACCCTTTTCCAAAACCTGTTCGGTTTTCCTTTCCACCAGAAAAAGGATTCCTTTATTTCCTATTATTTAGGCACAGCAGGGACCACATAATTTAATTAACAAGGCTCCAATTATGGAATTAATTTCTAATTTTCGAAATTAATATCTACTATAATTAATTACGAATTATTCCACTAAAAATTCGTAATTGTACTCCTTATTCAATTTCGAAATTCATCCATTAAATCTTATTTAACTCCCCATGTTAAGATTCAGATACTAATCAATTAAATTAATTACTGACGATTTAATTTATTGATTATTTCCTTTAGACTTTCGCTTAACTTATTTCATGTGTC
>NC_031995.1:101628639-101675428 GCF_001879085.1 Nicotiana attenuata | reverse complement strand
AAAACAAACCACTTTCACTTATTTCAATTTCCTCTCATTGCAGGCGTGCAATACGATCCCATTTCATAATATCTCGTGGTCGGCGTGCCAGACGATCCCATTTCATAATATCTCGTGGTCGGCGTGCCACACGATCCCATTTCATAATATCTCGTGGTCGGCGTGCCACATGATCCCATTTTACAATATCTCGTGGTCGGCGTGCAACACGATCCCATTTCATAATATCTCGTGGTCGGCGTGCTACACGATCCCATTTCTTTCAACACAATGCACAACATAATCCCGGCAAGGGAGAAAGATGTTATAATAACTATCCCGGCAAGGGAGCAATGTAATATAATAAACTATCCCGGCAAGGGAGATCCAGCTATAACCAAACTCATTCAATCTCTACTTAACACAATTAAATCCACACTTAGTCTCAACAATTACTGGCTCAGTGTTAAAGATTTCCAACCAATTCCTCATAAATAACCATTACAAATTCGATAATTTAGCAAATTAGGACTCACGGTCATGCTCGACACCAGTGTATAGATACTCGTCACCATGCCTATACACCGTACTCGACAAATAGCAATTAACAAATAAGACTCTACTCCTATTCCCTCAAGCTAGGGTTAAACCAAACACTTACCTCGAATGCTCCAAACTCAACTCAAGCCTCTAGTATAGCTTTACCCTTCGAATTCACCACCAAACCGCTCGAATCTAGTCACAAATTACTTGAATGTATCAACAAATGCTAATCGAATCAATTTGAATGCATGAAAATGAATTTCCCAAAGTTTTACTAAAAAGTTCCCAAAATGCCCCCGGGCCCACGTGGTCAAAACCCGGTTACCCATTCCCCCACGAGTTTATATCTATGATTAGTTTGAAATCGGACCTCAAATTGAGGTCCAAATCCCCAATTTTAAGAAAACCTAAGCTCTACCCAAAATCCCCATTTTCACCCATGGAAATCCTTGATTTTAAGATGAAAACATGTTTAATGATGTTAAAGATTGAAGAAATTAAGTAAAAGTTGACTTACAAATGATTTGTAGAAGATAGATTTCTTCGAAAATCGCCTAGGGAGTTTGTGTTTTGAAAGAATGAAGAAAAGGGGTTAAAAATTCGTCTAAGTATGAAAAATTGCAGGCCTCAGATATGGAAAATGCGAACCTGGGTTTGCAATTGCGAACCCAGCAGGTCTGGGAATTGCGAGATTATTGTTCGCATTTGCGAACTCAAGCTGCCCAAGGGACCCTTCGCATTTGTGAACTGGGTCTCGCATTTGCGAACCAGTGTCCATCGCATTTGCGATGCCTGGCTTCGCATTTGCGGACCTTGGCCTGCCTGGGCTGGCTTCGCATTTGCGAACCAGCCTTCGCATTTGCGATAGCTGGGCTTGCAGATAACTGATACCAGATTTTTTTTAAAGTGAGAAATGCAATCCGATGCCTATCTAAAACTCACCCGAGCCCTCGGGGCTCCAAACCAATTATGCACATAACCTCAAAAACATCCTACGGACTTATCCGTGCGATCAAATCGCCAAAATAACATCATATACATTGAATCAAGCCTCCAAACTCATGTTTTTCTTTGAAATGTTCATAAAGCATCAAATTTCCATTTCGAGTCCGAAACACGTCAAACGACGTCCGTTTTCAACCAAATTTTATAGAAAGCGCTTAAACTATATATAAGACTTGTACCGGGTGTCGAAACCAAAATACGAGCCCGATACCACAGTCTTTTAATCAATTTTCATTTCCAATTTCCTTAATAATTTCAGAAAAACAATTTCAAAAATTCATTTCTCGGGCTCTAGACCTCGGAATTCGACTCCGGGCATATGCCCGAGTCCCATATATTTCTATGGACCCTTCGGGACTGTCAAATCACGAGTCCAGGTCCGTTTACTCAAAATGTTGACCAAAGTCAACTTTAATCATATTAATATCAACATTCATCAATTTTTACACAGAATTCATATTTAAGCTTTCCGACTACACGCCCGGACTGCGCATGCAAATCGAGGCAAGTAAAAATGAGGTTTTCAAGGCATCGGAAGCACAGAATGAAAGGGAAAACAGGTGATGACCCTTTGGGTCGTCACATTCTCCACCTCTAAAATAAATGTTCGTCCTCGAACGGACAAAAGAAAGAAGTACCTGAGTCGGGAAATAGATGGGGATAACGGCTCCGCATATCAGACTCGGACTCCCAGGTCGATGCCTTAGGAGGCTGACCTCTCCACTGAACTCGCACTGAAGGAAAACTCTTCGACCTCAACTGTCGAACCTGCCTCTCTAGAATAGCTACCGGCTCCTCCTCATAAGACAGATCCTGGTCCAACTGGACAGTGCTGAAATCGAACACGTGGGCTGGATCGCCGTGATACCTCCGAAGCATGGACACATGAAACACTGGATGCACGGCTGACAAGCTAGGCGGCAAGGCAAGTCTATAAGCCACCTCTCCCACACGGTCGAGAATCTCAAATGGACCAATGAACCTAGGGCTAAGCTTGCCCTTCTTCCCAAATCTCTTCACGCCCTTCATAGGCGACACTCGGAGCAATACTCGCTCACCAACAATGAAAGCTACATCTCGAACCTTACGATCTGCATAACTCTTTTGCCGCGACTGAGATGAACGAAGCCTATCTTGAATGATCTTGACCTTATCCAAGGCCTCCTGAACTAAATCTGTACCCAATAACCGAGCCTCTCCCGGCTCAAACCACCCAACCGGAGACCGACATCGCCTACCATACAACGCCTCATAAGGAGCCATCTGAATGCTGGACTGGTAGTTGTTGTTGTAGGCAAACTCCGCTAAAGGCAAAAACTGATCCCACGAACCTCCAAAGTCTATAACACAATCTCGGAGCATATCCTCGAATATCTGAATAGTCCGCTCGGACTGTCCGTCCGTCTGAGGATGGAATGCTGTGCTCAACTCAACCCGGGTGCCCAACTCTCACTGAACTGCTCTCCAGAAGCGTGAGGTAAACTGCGTACCCTGGTCCAAAATGATAGATACCGGCACCCCATGAAGGCGAACAATCTCTCTGATGTAGATCTCAGCTAACCTCTCAGATGAATAAGTAGTTGCAACAGGAACAAAATGTGCTGACTTGGTCATCCTATCAACAATGACCCAAATCGCATCAAACTTCTTCCGGGTCGACGGGAGTCCAGTAACAAAATCCATAGTAACCCTCTCCCACTTCCACTCGGGAAGCTCAATCCTCTGAAACAATCCACCAGGCCTCTGATGCTCATACTTAACCTGCTGACAGTTCAAATATCGAGCCACATATGCAACAATATCCTTCTTCATCCTACGCCACCAATAATGCTGCCTCAGATCCTGATACATCTTCGCGGCGCCCGGGTGAATAGAATACCGAGAACTATGGGCCTCCGCTAAGATCAACTCTCGAATCCCATCGACAATTGGCACGCAAACTCGCCCCTGCAATCTCAAAACACCATCATCATCTAAGGTCACCTTCTTGGCACCTCCGCGCTGCACCGTGTCTCTCAGGACACACAAATGGGGATCATCAAACTGCCGATCACGGATACGCTCCAATAATGAAGAACGAGCAACCGTGCAAGCTAACACTCGGCTAGGCTCAGAGATATCCAACCTCACAAATCGATTGGCCAAAGCCTGAACATCCAAAGCAAGCGGCCTCTGGCTGGCCGGAATATAAGCAAGACTACCCATGCTGGCGGACTTCCTACTCAATGCATCGGCCACCACATTGGCCTTCCCCGGGTGGTATAAGATAGTAACATCATAATCTTTCAATAACTCCAACCACCTCCTCTGCCTCAAGTTCAACTCCTTCTGCTTGAATAAGTACTGAAGACTCTTGTGATCAGTGTACACCTCACACGTCATGCCATATAGATAATGCCTCCAAATCTTCAGAGCATGAACAATGGCTGCCAACTCTAGATCATGAACCGGATAATTCTTCTCGTGGATCTTTAATTGCCTCGAAGCATAGGCTATGACTCTGCCATCATGCATCAATACTGCACCCAGTCCAATACGGGAAGCATCACAATAGACTGAATAAGGCCCTGAGCCTGTGGGCAAAACCAATACCGGTGCCGTAGTCAGAGCTGTCTTGAGCTTCTGAAAGCTCGCCTCACACTCATCTGACCATCTGAACTGGGCACCCTTCTGGGTCAATCTGGTCATCGGGGCTGCAATAGATGAAAACCCCTCCACGAACCGACGGTAATAGCCTGCTAACCCCAAGAAACTCCGAATCTCTGTAGCTGATGCTGGTCGAGGCCAGTTCTTGACTGCCTCAATCTTCTTCGGGTCCACCTGAATACCCTCTGCTGATACGACGTGACCCAGAAATGCAACCGAACTCAACCAGAACTCGCACTTCGAGAACTTAGCATATAACTGACTATCCTTCAGAGTCTGAAGAACCACTCTGAGGTGCTGCTCGTGCTCCTCCTAGCTGCGGGAGTACACCAGAATATCATCAATAAAGACTATCACGAACATGTCCAAATATGGCCTGAACACTCGGTTCATCAATTCCATGAATGCTGTTGGGGCACTGGTCAACCCAAACGACATGACCAGGAACTCATAATGCCGTACCGAGTGCGGAATGGTGTCTTAGGGACATCAGACGCCCTAATCCTCAACTGATGGTAGCCAGATCTCAAGTCTATCTTTGAAAACACCTTCGCACCCTGAAGCTGGTCGAACAAATCATCAATCCTCGGTAGTGGATACTTGTTCTTTATCGTCACTTTGTTCAATTGCCGGTAATCAATGCACATCCTCATCGAACCATCCTTTTTCTTCACAAATAACACCGGCGCACCCCAAGGAGAAACACTAGGTCTAATGAAACCCTTCTCCAGCAAATCCTGCAACTGATCCTTTAACTCTTTCAACTCTGGCGGGGCCATGCGATACGGCGGGATAGAAATGGGCTGCGTGCCCGGAGCCAGATCAATACAGAAATCAATATCCCTGTCGGGCGGCATACCCGGCAGGTCTGAAGGGAAAACCTCGGGGAACTCCCGAACAATAGGAACAGAATCAATAGGAGGGACCTCTGCGCTGGAATCGCGAACATACGCCAGATAAGCTAAACACCCCTTCTCGACCATGCGTCGAGCCTTCACATATGAAATAACTCTGCGGGTGGTATGCCCTGGGGTCCCTCTCCACTCCAAACGGGGCAAATCTGGCAAAGCCAAGGTCACGGTCTTGGTGTGACAATCCAAGATAGCATGATACGGGGACAACCAATCCATCCCTAATATAACGTCGAAATCCACCATGTCTAAGAGCAATAAATCAACACGGGTCTCAAGACCCTCAAACACTACTACACAGGAATGATGAACCCGGTCGACCACTATAGAATCACCCACCGGTGTAGATACATAAACAGGAATACCCAAAGCATCACTAGGCATAACCAGGTAGGGTGCAAAATAGGACGACACATACGAATACGTAGACCCAGGGTCAAATAGCACTGAAGCATCCCTATCACAGACCAGAATAGTACCTGTAATAACTGCATCTGAAGACTCAGCCTCTGGCCTGGCTGGAAGAGCATAACACCGGGGCTGGGCCCCACCTCCCTGAATCATATCTCTGGGACGATCGGCTGCTGGCTGGCCTCTACCTCTGGCGGTCCGAGCTCCACCTCTATGATCTCTACCTCCACCTCTATGACCTCTACCCCCGCCTCTAGCTGGCTGGGCGGCCTGTGGATCACCTGGTGCCTGAATCATGGGACGAGGACCCTGCTGCTGAGAGCTGTCCGAAGCTCGAGGGCAATACCTGGCAATGTGCCTCGCGTCGCCACACGTGAAACAAGCCCTCGGCTGCTGAGAATAACGGAGTGGTGGTGCGCTGATAGGTGCTGATGGTGAACTGAAGAGCTGCTGGTCAGAATAATGCGGCTGAGAACCACGACCACCTGAAGTACCATGTGAGACCTGTAGGGCTGACTGAAAGGGCCTCGGAGGATGGCCTCTACCATAAGAATCCCCACCTCCAAACGAGGAACCACTGAACCTACCTGCACGACGGGGCCTCTTATCTGACCCATGACCACCTCCCCGTGCAAGAGCCATCTCAACTCTACGGGCCGCGTTGGCCGCCTCCTGAAACGAAATCTCACTCCCAGCTCCCATAGCCATCTGGAGACGAATCGGCTGGATCAACCCATCAATAAACCTCCGCACCCTCTCTCTCTCAGTGGGGAGTATCATAATAGCATGGCGAGCTAGATCAATGAACCGGGTCTCATACTGCGTGACTGTCATAGAGTCCTGCTGGAGGCGCTCGAACTGCCTGCGAAGAGCCTCTCGTTGAGTAACTGGGAGAAACTTCTCCAAAAACAACTCTGCAAACTGGTCCCAAGTCAATGATGGCGACCCTGCTGGTCTGGATAAACAATAGTCTCTCCACCAGGTCTTGGCGGATCCTGCTAGACGAAAGGTGGCGAAGTCGACCCTATTGGTCTCCACAATACCCATAGTCCGAAGAAACTCATGGCATCTATATAAGAAATCCTGGGGGTCCTCTGAAGAAGCACCGCTGAATGTGGTGGTGAAGAGCATAAAGGAAAAACAAACCACTTTCACTTATTTCAATTTTCTCTCATTGCAGGCGTGCAACACGATCCCATTTCCTTTCATCACGTGGTAGGCGCACCACACGCTCCCATTACAATAATATCACGTGGTCGGCGTGCCACACGTTCCCATTTCATAATAACTCGTGGTCGGCGTGCCACACAATTCTATTTCATAATATCTCGTGGTCGGTGTGCCACACGATCCCATTTCTTTCAACGCAATACACAACATAATCCCGGCAAGGGAGAAAGATGTTATAATAACTATCCCGATAAGGGAGCAATGTAATATAATAAGCTATTCCGGCAAGGGAGATCCAGCTATAACCAAACTCATTCAATCTCTACTTAACACAATTAAATCCACACTTAGTCTCAACAATTACTGGCTCAGTGTTAAAGATTTCCAACCAATTCCTCATAAATAACCATTACAAATTCGATAATTTAGCAAATTAGGACTCACGGTCATGCTCGACACCAGTGTATAGATACTTGTTACCATGCCTATACACCGTACTCGACAAATAGCAATTAACAAATAAGACTCTACTCCTATTCCCTCAAGCTAGGGTTAAACCAAACACTTACCTCAAATGCTCCAAACTCAACTCAAGCCTCTAGTATAGCTTTACCCTTCGAATTCACCACCAACCCGCTCGAATTTAGTCACAAATTACTTGAATGTATCAACAAATGCTAATTGAATCAATTTGAATGCATGAAAATGAATTTCCCAAAGTTTTACTCAAAAATTCCCAAAATGCCCCCGGGCCCACGTGGTCAAAACCCGAGGTTCAAACCAAAATCCGGTTACCCATTCCCCCACGAGTTCATATCTATGATTAGTTTTGAAATCGGACCTCAAATTGAGGTCCAAAAAACCCAATTTTAAGAAAACCTAAGTTCTACCTAAAATCCCCATTTTCACCCATGGAAATCCTTGATTTTAAGATGAAAACATGTTTAATGATGTTAAAGATTGAAGAAATTAAGTAAAAGTTGACTTACAAATGATTTGGAGAAGATAGATTTCTTGAAAAATCGCCTAGGGAGTTTGTGTTTTGAAAGAATGAAGAAAAGGGGTTAAAAATTCGTCTAAGTATGAAAAATTGCAGGCCTCGGATATGGGAAATGCGAACCTAGATTCGCAATTGCGAACCCAGCAGGTCTGGGAATTGCGAGATTATTGTTCGCATTTGCGAACTCAAGCTGCCCAAGGGACCCTTCGCATTTGCGAACCAGTGTCCATCGCATTTGTGATGCCTGGCTTCGCATTTGCGAACCTTGGCCTGCCTGGGCTGGCTTCGCATTTGCGAACCAGCCTTCGCATTTGCGATAGCTGGGCATTCGCATTTGCGAACTCTGGCTTCGCAAATGCGAAAATTGCAGATAACTGATACCAGATCTTTTTCAAAGTGAGAAATGCAATCCGATGCCTATCCAAAACTCACCCGAGCCCTCGGGGCTCCAAACCAATTATGCACACAACCTCAAAAACATCCTACGGACTTATCCGTGCGATCAAATCGCCAAAATAACATCATATACATCGAATCAAGCCTCCAAACTCATGTTTTTCTTTGAAATGTTCATAAAGCATCAAATTTCCATTTCGAGTCCGAAACACGTCAAACGACGTCCGTTTTCAACCAAATTTTACAGAAAGCGCTTAAACCATATATAAGACTTGTACCGGGCGTCGGAACCAAAATACGAGCCTGATACCACAGTCTTTTAACCAATTTTCATTTCCAATTTCCTTAATAATTTCAGAAAAATAATTTCACAGAAAAATTCATTTCTCGTGCTCTAGACCTCGGAATTCGACTCCGGGCATATGCCCGAGTCCCATATTTTTCTACGGACCCTCCGGGACTGTCAAATCACGGGTCCCGGTCCGTTTACTCAAAATGTTGACCAAAGTCAACTTTAATCATATTAATATCAACATTCATCAATTTTTACACAGAATTCATATTTAAGCTTTCCGGCTATGCGCCCGGACTGCGCACGCAAATCGAGGCAAGTAAAAATGAGGTTTTCAAGGCCTCGGAAACACGGAATGAAAGGAAAGACAGGTGATGACCCTTTGGGTCGTCACACACAAGAAGTTGGAATTATATCATTCCCATAATCAAGATAAATTATATTTAATCTTGTGCTACAATCATTCCTGATGGTTTGTCCAATTCCGTCAGTAGATTGTGAACTCAAACTTTATACTTATAAGAACCGATGATCTAATCTTCCGTGTATAAGCTAAACTCTATACACTAAATCATTTTACTATATAAGCAAAGGACACCGACTAATATATGATCTATTAAAATTTTGAATGAACAATATTATCATAATAAATACTATATCTAAATCAAATCCTTAATTAATAGTATATATCCCAATAAAAATAACTTTATTGTTGCTTCGACGCTCCCCTCTAAAAAGAGATGTAGAGAGACATCATTATTCCAAGGAAAAGGGGAAGAAGGTTCGTCATATATAGAGAAAATTGGAAATAGAAGTAAATGGGAGAATTGAATAGGGGAATCACATGGTAGCTGATCAAAGTCCATGCTGTTGACGCCATTAAAGGCCATCTTATCTATTAAGTGCGTGACAGATTTAAGAATTATCTCAGCATTTCGTCTTTTCCCATAGGAATTTTCTGCTTCTTTTCGTTTAAGAAAAATTCGGGCTGATTTTTAATATACCGAGACTTTTTAGTCGGTGGACAAAAAGTAGTTGGTATGTACTTCATACTTAGTTATTGATATATTAAACTTATTGCTATTAATTTGCTCATCTTACTAAACTACTCCGTTTTTCTACTTTTGAATATTTCGTAAAGCTTCAAATTACTTGTTCACGTTAAGCTTAATTAATTACTGAACACACAAAACGTTCTTAAAATGGACCCAAATTTTCCACGGAAAAGCTTCCATAAGCTATAATATGATCCAGGTTATTTTGACCCAAATTTCAAGTAATTAAAATTCGCCCCAATAAACATAATCAAATCATTTATATAGAAAAATTAAACAGTGGTATTTTTTTATTTATAAAAAGAAAAGAAAAAAGAAAGAAAGAGAAAAGTGTTATGAAATACTTGATTATGGTGGATGTCCATAACTCCTAAGCGAGTAACACCCACTACTCTTCTCCATTAACCTCCCACTACTTCTTACCATTATGGATGTAACTCCCACACCTCCATGATCTTCCCCCATGTTCTCAATAGTTAATACCATGTTTATGGAGTCCCTTTGTATTACCTATATCATCCTATAAATATAGGATTTGGGCATCACATTGTACGCACTTGAATATATGGAAGAAATAAGAATCTCTTCTCTCTTGCTCCGTACATTCTTGTCTATCTTCTTGTTTTATGTATTACTTTGAGCTAAGTTTTGTAACACGTTATCAGCACGAATTGTTATATTCTTCATATACTTTCTATAAGAGATGAAATCCTTCCATGGGAGACAAAATTGCTTTTGCTGCTTTGCCAAGTGATAAGTTTACATTTTATATTGTTGGTAAATTCGAATTATAAGCAGACATGAGGTTAAGTATAATGAAAAATGTCTTGGATGATAATGCAAAGATAAGTTTTTCATTCTTCTAAACCCCACTCACTCTTTTGTATTTTTGCATAACTTTATGTGCAATTGTCAACTGAAAGGTTTTTTCTTTTTGTATCCAGTGAAATAAGTAACTGGAAAGATATGTTTTTATTTGCTACATCTCTTATCGGACAAGGATAATATTCCAAGTAAGTCACATTGTATCATTTTACTCCATCTTATGGTGTGGAAATCCGGTACGATTTTTTAACTTTGGAGCTTAGTTCCATTAGAAACTGTGAAATAATTTATACTTTGGTACAATCCTCATGGCCTTTTAGTTTCACGAAAGTATATGTGTTTGATCATAATAGTTGTTAAACTAATTAATTCTTTCCTTGTTGTTGTTTACTGCCTTCATTGAATTCTTCATCTAATTATATGAACTAATGACTTTAAAAGCAAAGGCTTAAAATATTAGAAGTAACATGACTTTGCTGGAACTTGACCATAGCGATATCATTATGTTCTATAGATAGTTAGCCTATTGGAATATGTAAACTGTCGAGCAAGATATTCTTGCTTCTTATTAACTTTCTGAAACTTGAATATACTAGTAACAGTGCTAGTCACTCTTTATTTTACGAGACAGTATATTCTTCTTGGATTGTTTCTTTCAGCTAATAGTTTTCTATTTCAATAAATATATACATAAATTTCTATATATTTTAATATATAGATGTTTATTATGATGTACTCTATGGCATGACACCTCCCTATTTGTATATGTGTGTAATAAAATAGAAATTAATAAAAAGACAGAAAATGTAAAGATTTGGTGGTAAAGAAAATTCATTGATCCAGAGTGATGTCCATCATGGTAGAGCTAATCAATGGGTTCAAGGCTCACTTTAGCCTATTATGTCATTAACTGAGGGTAAGACGGTTGGTTCAAGTCCCAACACTCCACGAGAATAAGACACCGGGTTTGAGTCCTGGTACACCATGATGATAAGAGTTGGGTTTGAGTCGTAACGCATTATAGCCTTACACGCACGCCTTTATATGGGTAAGGCATTGGGTTTGAGTCCTAATGCACCATATTGATGATATAATGATGACTAATGAAAATAATGTATTTTTCATGAAAAAGCATGAAGTTTGTCCCACTTGATTTGCTCCATTCTTGAAGTGAATGTGATAGCGGTGCATAATAAATCTAAATGAAAGACAAGTGGTTGACTAATGAACGTGGGCGTGCCAAAGACCAAAATAATAATAGTCATCATTATGGTAATTATAAAAGGAGAACAATAAGGGTTCTCAAAATAATCCTTCAAAGGTGAAGGAATTGTGTATCAATATGGCCTGTAAATATGAGGCACGCTCAGACGATTATAGACCATTTTATTGAAAGTATGCGACTTGTGATAAGCATTGTAAATGCAAACTCATTCCTGAAGTGAGTGTGAAAATATATATGTGATACAAATTATGCACAAGAATGTATTTATGCATGATTGAATAAATACTACAACTCACATCTACGGGAGGTTTGAGAGAAAGAAAGATCATGAACATTACTATGTGGTTATACGAATATGTCATTGGTCGTGTACATGTGGTACGCCAAAAATATTTTGCCATGCCTTATAAAAATTAATTAAAGGCAAAATTAAAGCAAGAAAAGATTTTGCTTATGATGATTTTGACCATGATAATTATTATGATAAGATAATATTTTCTGCGGAGGAAAAATTCACCACTTGGATGTTGTTACAAAAGATCTTGTAGTGCAAAATTATTGAGAGCTCCAGAAGAGCGAATTTCTTACTACCCGAATAAATAAAATTATTTATGGCATTGGTGGTAGTAAGTCTCAAAAGAAACTTTTTGAGTATCAAATGTATTAGCCAAAGTGGTTGGCATATTGAGACTATAAATGAAAGGAAGATCGATTATCTTCATATTACTATAATATACCGGGTAATATGAAGGTTACCTGATTTTTCTTCTATTTGTACTACACATGTATAAGCTCGATGATGGAATCACATGCCACAAGTAAACAAGAGGTTTACTGAAACAAATATTAGTTGGCACGATCGGTTGGCCATCCCGATTTATTGATGCGAAAAATGATTGAGAATTCACATTGGCATATATTGAAGAATTGTGAGATTCTTCGAGAATTCTCATGTACGACTTGTTCTCATGATAAACTGATTACTATACCAACTGGGGTTGGGATTGTATTCCCTGATTTTTGGAACGTATAAAAGGTGATATATATATGGGCCCAGTCACCTGCCATGTGGACCGTTTACTATTATATGATTTTAAAAGATGCATTTATTGTATGGTCACATGTGCGTTTGTTGGCAACTTGCACTTTGGTTTTTGCAAGGTTGTTTGCTCAAATTATTAGAGCACAGTTCTAGAATATATATTATGATAATATATCTTGATAATGCTGGTTTAAATCCAAGTTGGTTTAGCAGAAATTGTAAGCCTCCAATTAAACTAATCCATTGGTTATGAGAATAAAACTCCCAAATCGAAATTTGGTATGAGGTATATTATTTAATATACAACATCACTTGTACGCATCTAGCCAACAAGTTATGATAAATTCTCCCTATCAGGATTGGTTCAGGGTCAGGAACCACATAATTTCTATATAGAAATATGGATGTGCGATATGATATAATTATCCCACCACAATGCACAAAGATTGGTCCCCAAAAAAGGTTGGGGATATGTGTTGGTAATCCCAACACTTGGGGGAGAAAATGAGCAGCTGAAAAAAGTAATACATGGAATGAATTATTATGAGTACACTTAGATCCTCGTACAAGAAAATATGAACTTGAAATTCAAGTGATAATTCATTTGCAAAATTATGCCAGGCGCATTTGCTGACCCAAAGCTAAATGTCATATTTCAGCTACTAATGCTCCAAATGGAATAAAGTTCATGATAGACAGTGTCTATGGCACGCATCAAGCGTAATAGACTAATCGGTTGCAAAGATAAAATTCCTTGAAGAAGGAGAGGAGCAAATGTTCAAGATGGTCATAATAAGAGGGCAAGTGCTTTATAAGAGCACCATGACATAACACTTTATAAGACCTCATGGGAGAGGCTCAGGTACTTGAAAATAATGAGATCTCGATAAGTTATGTCTTTATTGTGTGATGATGGAACCGATGTAAAATGATCGTCGACGATGCTGTTAATATAATGTAGCGCTCAATATTATTAATATTGACGAGGATCTTGAGCTCAAATCTGTCATGAAATTTGGACAGATAAATGATTGGCCAAATGAAAAATATGCAATGAAAATTGACTTCCTCTGAAAAATATGAAGTTTGGACGAATAGTCCCAACAGCTGAGAGTATAAAGGCTATATGGAGATATTGAAATATGATTAGTATTATATTGCAAAAGGAATCCTTGATATAGATTTATTTATTCTAACAAATATTGTCAAGGTTTTGTTGTTTATGCAAATGCAGGCATTTATTGAAGTCCGTTCTTCAAACAATCTATTTGTATGTGAGGAGTTGTCATATTATCATTTCACAAGATGTGTGCCTTTTTTTGAAGAGAAGATTCCAATAATAATGAAGAAGTTGATGTTTGCTTATCTCAATTGAAAGAAGAATATTGAAGGAGACTGAATAAATCATATATTTCATCAAAATTCTTTGTCAGACACGATCTTTAACAGAATGATGAAATAGATGTTCAAGAAATTCGTTCAAGTGATAATTTGGCGGAATAATTCACCAAGGCATTGCCGATCTCAAGATTAGAGAAGTTGTTAGACAAGCTTGGAATTCGTCGTGATATTTTCATCAGGGGGAGGCAAATATGTGTTGTACTCTTTTTCCCTTAGCTAAGGTTTTATCTCACTGGGTTTTCCTGGCAAGGTTTTTAACGAGGCAGCAAATAAAGCGTATTACAGATATGTGTACTCTTTTTCCTTCACTAGGATTTTTTTCCCATAGGGTTTTTTCCTAGTAAGGTTTTAACGAGGCACATTATCTTTGGACATCCAAGGGAGTGTTATGAAATACTTGATTATGGTGGATGTCCATAACTCCTAAGGGAGTAACACCCACTACTCTTCTCCATTAACCTCCCACTACTTCTTACCATTATGGATGTAACTTCCACACCTCCATGATCTTCCCCCATGTTCTCAATAGTTAATACCATGTTTATGGAGTCCCTTTGTATTACCTATATCATCCTATAAATAGAGGGTTTGGGCATCACATTGTACACACTTGAATATATGGAAGAAATAAGAATCTCTTCTCTCTTGCTCCCTATATTCTTGTTTATCTTCTTATTTTATGTATTAGTTTAAGCTAAGTTTGTAACAAAAAGTTAATACTTCCGTGAATCAAATGACCTATCAAAACTTTCAATCCATGATATGTCATTCCAGACTCCAGTAACAGAAGTAAGCCGACAGCATATATAATTGATTATTCCTAGTATGGCCCCAGGACATAATGTTTGATATGCCAACTGCTATATTTAGGTTCTAAGCTAAGGGTTGCAGTGATTTGATATCTTTTTCCTACAATTTTAAACCGACAAATTTGTATAGGTAAAATTGGTTAATGATAGTTGGACAAATGATGAAGTGACACGTGGAACGGAAGATAGTTAGGATGTGAGTCAGCTAATAGCTAGCACCCGATGCAAGTATGTGATCGGTGCTGGATGAATCCCGAAAACAGAGTAGCCGATAATAAAGATTCAAAGAATTGTCATCGGGATGCATTCAATGAGCAGGTGTTACAAAAAATATCTGCATTCATAGCCAACCGTTATGCAGTCATCAATGACTGTTTTATTCTCGTTTTAGAGGAGCTTGATTTAGGTATCTTGTCTCCTTAAATAACACAAATTCTGTACACAAAAACTTAAGTCAGCTCTCATCTTATAATATTATCATTTGTCTTTATTCTTGAATATTGTTCTTACTTCTGTCATCCGAGAGGTTAATTTCATAGTCAGGCTTGTATTTACTTTAAATTTATTTCTTAATCGTATTTTTATTCTTCATATTTCTGGATCAAATTAATTCGCGTGTCTATAATCACGTTATAAATTTTATTGTACTCTTTTACGACTAAACAAAATCATGCAAAAATTATTCATTACACATTTTTCCCCTTTTACTACTCTAGAGCATAGGGAGAGTAGAAATTACAGGTTTATGTATTTGTCTTTAAAAAGTTCATTAAATATGAATAAATTATTAATTTAAAATTCAATAATTTAAAAATTCAGATTCCTTAATCGATAAGCTTAATCCTAGCTCTAGCTCTTGCTACTACTCAAGATAACTTCACAGGCAAATTTTGAAGGAAAATAAAAAAAAAGCAAAAAGACAGTGTGACAAGGAAAGCTGGTGACAACACGTACTTATTAAATGTACGGACCTAAGTGTGGCAGTAGATAGATCTTAAAGAGTCAATACTATGGGTCCACGCGGCGTTCAATTTTCGACTTATAAGGCCCCACAATTTGAAATTTTATATTTTACTTAGACAAAAAATTGTTTATATAACTTTTTGATACTTATATATAAAAAAAAGTATAATAATAGTTTCTTTACATAGTCTCTCAATCTCTTAAACATTATTTTTCGTATAATATTGATCCATTTGGCTCTTTAAGAAAATGAATAACAACAATTTGGATGAAGGAGTAATTTCACAAAAATGATTAAAAGATATAATATCCTAGTTTAAAAAGGGAGAAAGTAAAGATATCCTTATGTTGGCAAGTATAATGTATATAATAAAAAAATTATTTTATTGCGTAGGTCGATTAGAAGGTATATGAGTATAGTTAAAAGTGAACGCAGAAGCATGAAAAAGCATCTCATAATACGTTTAATAAGGATAATTGATTGTGCTCGTTACAGGTGTCAATGGTAATTTAAAAATCGATTAAACCAATCGAATCATAGCATCTCGAACCGATTTTTAGATTTTTTAAATAAAATTGTAGGTTTTTATATAAATCCATAGACTACCGATAATTATCGTAGATTTTTTATTTTATAAAAATAAATCGAAAAAATACCGAGCCGTACCGAATATTTTTACATGTAAAAATATATTTATATATTAAGTTTAACAATAATAAAGCATTAAATTTTTTTAGGCCTTGAAATTATGAAAACAGTTACAAGCCAATAAGTAATTAAACTCAAAATCCTAATTCCTAAACCTATTATGTTACTCCTATTAAAACTAAATATTTCCCGCATATTCACTAGCAAGACACAAGGTAATCTAGCGATTATGAGTAACAAAATACAATGTATTGAATGTGTTTTCTTTCGTATGATTTAGATTTATCTTTTTGAATATTTAATCTTCTATAAACTTTATTCACGAGTCCTGAATTGGTTAATATCTTTTCACTCATGTGATTTATATTTTTTTGTATTTGCTTAGTTTCTTTTACGTCGTTGTAGAATATTTGATGGATTTATATATTGTATCATCTTTCATATTTTCTTAATTCATCACCCTTTAAACAGTAAAAATGTCTAGTGAGTTTTGCTAAGTCCTATAAAAGAAAGTATGTTATTGCATTCTACTTCTACTAGTGACTTTTACATAACATTTCAAAAAAATACTGAAAATTAACCAAACCGTATCGATATCGAAGAGAAACCGGCGAGACGGTTTCAAAAAGTTTAATTTTGGTTATATATAATAGAATAACCGAAAAGTTGGTATGGTGCAAGTTTTATAAAATAACCGGCCGAACCGAACAATTGACACCCCTAGTGCTCATGCAGATATATTTCCTCATTTACGATCAATTTTACAAGTATAAAAATGTATCCTTGATAAATAGAGGCGGATTCAGGCTTATAGTTTCTATAACAATCTCAAATTAATATGCAATAATAAATGGATCAACAGATTGGATTTCAGGCTATATATTTAATGAATTTTTAATACGTATAAATTTAGGATTTAGACAAAAGATACTGAATTCATGTAACGTAACCACTACACTAAGAGTCCGTTTGGCCAAGCTGCCAAAATTTGCTTATTCTTAAAAGTACTTTTTTTCAGAAGTACTTTTTTCAAAAGTACTTTTGAAAAAAAGTAGTTTGTGTTTGGCCAATTTATTTAAGAAGTACTTTTTGCAACATTTGGTAAACAAATTGTGTTTGGCCAATCTTTCTAAAAAGTACTTTTGAGTGTCAAATTACCAAAAAGGATACTAAGGTCTTATAATTCTTTTAAAGAGAAAAATAAACTCAAACATTTATCGTAAGAGACTATTATTTTTATTTTATTTAATTAAAATATAAAACATAAAGTAAACAAACATATTAAAGATTTAAATTAATTTTACACATATAGTTATACCAAAGCATATATTATTATCTAGTATAATTACTTATTGTTACATGATGATTTGAATCATCAAAATACATCATTCAGTATGAATTAGAAGTCTATTCNCCATGAAATAATAAGTAACGTTATTCACACATGATAATATTTCTCAACAATTTCATCTCTACGTCTATCACACAATGCCTCCTTATTAATAGAAGACTTGCCTTGCATTTCTAAAGGAATATCAGAAGGTCCATCTCCTTCCTCAATCTCTGCAGTAATGTCTTCATTAGCATAATAATTGAATTCCTTATCGATAGAACAATGTCGTCGGATGAAATTATGTATAGCCATGGTAATTGTAACTAGATGATTCCGAGTGTCAAACTTGAAAGATGGCATTGAACGTAAAATAGAAATAATTAAATATATAAAAATAATTTTTTTGTAAAAAAATAGTTAAGTATGTTTAAATACAAATTCAAAAGAGTAACCAATTATTAACAACATAATGTATGATTTTTTTAATTTAAATTCAAAAAAAACTAATTTGTATTACCTAACCTTACTAATTTTGTCCTAAATTGCCAAGTGGCCTATTGTCAGGCTGCCACTTGGCTTAATGCGTGATGCTTTTTCTTCTTCTTTTAATAATATATTGATAGATTATGCGATTGAATTGTAAATTTATGACCTATTTGTAGGTAATTTTCACAAATTAGATTTGAAAACTGTCTTAAAGATTCGAGAACTAATAGCATATAACAGAAGAAACTATAATTGATTATTTGTAGGAAGAGATTTGATAATCCAAAGAAGGATGTAGATAATCTGCTTTAGTGTCAAAAAAGAAGAAGATAATTTGGAAAGTTACAAGACATTACACAAAGAACAAATCAACAACAAGAAAAGTCAATAAAGAATTTGGAAAGTTACAATATGATTCATGTATATGATATCTTTAATTTTAAAAGAATGGTAAAAACTAGAAACAAAAATGAAAATAAAAAATTAAATTAGTATATAATTTGGAAAATATAAATTATGGTGAGAATTGTTTTGTCTTGAATAAATTAATTTTTCACTTCTGCTTCTGCTTCTTGGAAGAATCTAGAATTTTCTGCTTCTTCCCAAAAGCAGAAAAACTGTTTCTGCTGCTGGCCAAAAGTACTTTTCTGTATTGGCCAAACAGCTTAAATTTTTCTAAAAGTACTTTTTTGAAGGAAAAAAAAACACTTTTGGCCTCCCAGAAACTTGGCCAAACATGCTTTAAATCCTCAGCCGCTGATAAATTTTTACAAGCAATCAAATGCGATGAGAATGAGAATTCTTAAATGTATAGATTAGAAGAAAAAGCACTTCCAATTGAATTTTTTTATTTTAAGACTCGAATTTAAAACGTTTAATTAAATCTGAAAGTATCTATTTATCCATCACAATCGTTAGTGATAACAGAAATGGACCTGGCATAGTACTAAAAAGATATTAGAGAGCTTAATTTGATGGATCACTAGGTAAAGTTAAATTACTCTACATTTACTTCCATATTCCATTAATCGGAGGAAAGGAGAAGAGAACAAAATACACTCTTTTAGAGTCCGAAACTTAATTAATGATTTTTTAGACACAAAGTACATTTTTAATGTTAAAAAAAAAAGTTACAAAAATAGGTAATTCGCAGTATTTTACTGCGAATTAGGTAAAAAAATTTTTTTTTTAATAATTTCTTTTTTTAAAATTTTAAAAAAAAAAGTTTAATTAAAAATTTTTTTTTAACCTTAATTACGTCAGTAAAATAACTGTCGAAATTACAAAAAAAATTAAAATTTTTTTNACGAATGCAAAAAAAAATTATTTTTATTTTATTTTTTAAAAAATAAAAATAAAATTATAGATCGTCAAATTCGAAAAGACCACAATCCGTCATGTTTATTAAATATCACTGTTTTTACTCTGTCTCCTGAGCCGAGGGTTGATTGGAAACAGCCTCTTTACCCTTTCGGGTGGGGTAAGGCCTGCGTACGTATTACCCTCCCCAGACCCCACTCTGTGGGACTATACTGAGTAGTTGTTATTGTTGTTGTTGTTGTTGTTTTTACTTTGTCCTTACTTGCTAGGGAGGGATATACTCTTGTTTAAGGACAAAATTACCCATAGAAGCCCTAAGGTGACTAGCAATATTGTTTATCTAGATAAATTTTTTTATAAAAAAATACTTAAATTTATAATTTTTGCCCCTCCCTTTTTCCTTCCTCTAGGGACAATGTGTACACTCTAACCCACTTGTAAAATTACATTGAATTTGTTATTATTGTTGTATTAAATTTATCACTTAAAATAAGTCTTAGAATTTTTTGTTTTATTATTTAAAATTTTCTAAATGAAAAAAACTTGTATTTTTTGACAATTTAAAAAGGGAAAATTGTTAAACATAAAATGAGAAAGGAAGGAGGTAATCTCATGCAGGGAGATAAATGTCTTTGTGTGAAAAGTGGGTCAGTTCCCAATGGCACAATCTTCCACCTCTTTATTGGGAACATATTCAATATTCCCAATAAATTTGACGATCTATAAATTTTCGAATTTGACGATCTATAAATTTTCGAATTTGACGATCTATAATTTTTATTTTATTTTAAAAAAAATAAAAAAATGAAAAAAATTAATTTTTTTTTGTAATTCGCAGTATTTTACTGCGATTAGGTAAAAAAAAATTTTAATAACTTTTTTTTTTAAATTTTAAAAAAGAAATTATTAAAAAAAAAATTTTTTTACCTAATTCGCAGTAAAATACTGCGAATTACCTATTTTTGTAACTTTTTTTTTAACATTAAAAATGTACTTTGTGTCTAAAAAATCATTAATAGTTTCGCCCTCGAGATAAGCTTCTTATGGAGTAGTTGATAAATTCAGCCAAATGATAATAGTGCCCAGCTACAGCTAGCCTTTATATAAAGTTCTCCTATTTGTACCCTACTAGCAGTCGTACCACGCGCGCGATGTACGATCAATAGTAAAAAATATTAATTAAATTAAATTATGATTGAGCTTGTTCGAACATATTAGATCATATTGCTTTACTAAATTTCAATTGCCATCTTATTTGTCAATACGATATATCCAATAATAAAATATTTATTGAATTAAAGGGACTTACATAATCATTGAATAACTTTTTTGTTCTATATTTTTCTTTATTATATTATCCAATGTTTAGTGTTATTATTATTAATAGAAATTTTGTATTAGCATATTACTTTATTTAATATTTTTATCTGCTCGCTTTTTCTGTAATATAAGAGAAGATATATATTTTATTACTCTTGAAATATTTTTTATTTTAAATTTTATTTTGTTGTTCTCGATAATATTATCTGAATTTTAATGAATAAAATAACTATTAAATTAAAGGGACTTATATATGCATCAAATAAATTTTTTCCTGTATTTTAATTATAATATCCAATATTAATATTATTACATTGTTAATAGAATTTTTTATTAGTATATTACTTTGTTTAATAATTTTGTCCGCTACTTTCTTTTTGTAATATAATAGAAGATAATATATTTTATTACTCTCGAAATATTTTTTTTATTTTAAATTTTATTCTTTTATTCTCAATAATATTGTTTAAATTTTGATGAATAAATACACTTTTATTTTTAAGAAGAAAAACGAAAATGATATAAAAATAATAAACAAAAAAATTAACTAACCTAAACCAACCCTCACTCATGTTTGAGTAGTTAATTTTAGGTAGTTAATTTCTGTGTGACTTTTATTTTTTTTGTCATTTTCTTTTTCCTTTTTAAAAAAAAAGTAATTTTTGAATCTCCAAATTCGTTGGAGCTTTGTTCTAAAATTTGACACTATTTAAATTTTTGTTGTTACACTTGGCATCATCACATTGATTTGCTTCTCCTATTCTATATATATAATGACCCGACCGGTCTTTTTGAGAGTTAGATCCCCGATCCCCTATAAACTGCTTTCCCCATATCTATTTCTACTATTGTGACTTGCCGGGAGGTTTCATTTTGGTTTTTGGAAGTGTTTGGGACACTTAGTCCCTAAATGGAGGTTTAAGCCTTAGGATTTGGACCGTAATCGGAACTGTGTGAAGACGACTCCGGAATGGAGTTCCGTCGATTCCGTTAGCTCCATTGGGTGATTTTGAGCTTAAAGGTGTGTCCAGATTGTGTTTTGGAGGTCCGTAGCTCACTTAGACTTGAAATGACGAAAGTCAAATTTTTGGAGATTTGGACCGATAGTGGTATTTTAGATATCGGGGTCGGATTCTGATTCTAGAAGTTGGAGTAGGTCCGTAATGTTGAATATGACTTGTGTGCAAAATTTGAGGTCATTCGAACGTGGTTTGATAGGTTTCGGCATTGGTTGTGGAATTTGAAGTTTCAAGTTCATTAAGTTTGGATTTGAGAGTGATTTGTGTTTTTACCGTTGTTTGATGTGATTTGAGGGATCGACTAAGTTCGTATGGTGTTTTAGGATTGGTTGGTATGTTTGGTTGAGGTCCTGGGGGGCTTCGGGTGCGTTTCGGATGCTCAACGGGTTGAAATTTGGACTTGTGCAATTGCTGAAGATTTCTGGTGCCGGTGTAATCGCACCTGCGGAGTGGTTACCGCAGGTGCAAGCCCGCGGAAGCGGGACTTGGATCGCAGAAGCTACTTGAGGTGTGAAGAGTAGAGTCCACAGGTGCAAAGTTTTTCCCGCACCTGCTATGGTCGCAGAAGCGGAGAGAAGGGCGCAGGTGCGAGCTTGGGTCCACAGGTGCGATGTAATTTCTGCACTTGCGACATGCGCAGATGCGGTCAGTGGTCGCAGAAGCTGGAGTAAGTGATCTCCGCAGAAGCGGAGGTTTCACCGCAGATGCAGTATTGTAGGTGCGGTTGTGGGCTCGCAGAAGCGAGTTCGCTGGCAGAAAAAAGGGCAAAATCAAGGGTTTGAATTCATTCTTTATTTTTGGACTTGAGAGCTCGAAAATTGGCGATTCTTCGAGGGATTTTCAGAGAGAGATTTGGGGTAACGATTCCTAATTCAATTTTGGTTGTATTTCATGAATCCATAGTTGTTTTCTTCATTAAATTAAGGAATTTGGGTGAGAAGTTGGGAAAAGGGGGGAAAAGTTCCTCAATCGAATTTCTGAGGTTTTAGATATCGGATTCGGATAATTTTGGTACGAGTGAACTCGTGAGTGAATGGGTGTTCGTAATTTGTGACTTTTACCCAATTCCGAGACATGGGCCCGGGGAGGCTTTTTAGGGTGATTTTCTAATTTCTTGCTTTAGCCTTGATTTCATTTGCTAGATTACTTTCTTGTAGTTATATTTACGTTATGTAATTGATTTGGCTAGATTTGGGCCATCCGGAGTCGGATATTCGTGGAAAGAGTATTGTTACAAATTGATTGAGCTTGGTTCGAGGTAAGTGGCTTGCCTAACCTTGTGTGGGGGAACTCCCCTTAGGATTTGGTACTGTTTTTGATATGTGGGCGCCGTGTACGTGAGGTGATGAGTATGCACACGGGCTATTTGTTGTAAAACTCCGTTTTTCACTAAGTCATAACCTGTTTCTCCTTATTTGAACTACACTAGCATATGTAACCATCCTGTTTAGTTTATAATAGCATGCCTATGTGTTTTAACTACCTATCTGAACTCTGTGTAGTATGCTTAGTGAAATTTCCTGCTTTCTTTGACTTGAACTTAGTCTAAACTGTAGGTTTTCTTGCTGAAATTGTTAATTCTGTTGTTTGAGCTGTATATTTACTTTGAGAATACGGAACGGTATTCCTGGAGATCCCCATGTACTCCATATTTACTTTGGGACTACGGAACGTGTCACGATCGGAAATCCCCACCATCGGGACCGTGATGGCGCCTAACATCACACTTTCTAGGCAAGCCAACGTTAGAGTTTTAATTTAGCCAAATCCTTTACGTTCAGTGATTAACAATAAACAAGCTAAAACCAATAAAAATAAGTGTCAAAATAAGTAAATAACCTCTTTGTTTATATACGATTACCAATATTATTACTATTACTATTACTATCCAGAATCTGGTGTCACAATCCACGAACACACTAAGTTTTCCTACAAACATTTGTTCGAAAGAAGATACAACTATTTCTGAAGGGAAGTAAAAACAGTAAATATAGGAGCATAGAAGGGGACGCTAGGGCCTGCGGACGCCAGCAGGACTACCTTGGGTATCCTAGTTGTAAATGTCTGCAACCAACCTCTCGATCAACCACTATCTGCTCCAAAATCTGCAAGAAAGTGCAGAGTGAAGTATCAGTACAATCGACCCCATATACTGGTAAGTGCCGAGCCTAACCTCGACGAGTAGTGACGAGGCTACGGTGGGGCATTTACAAATATAACCTGTATACAGTGTATAATAAAAGCAGAAAGAAGGACAGGATAAAATAAAGCCGTAACTTGCAAGGAATGAATACAGTTCTCGAAACATATCATCAATGCTCAGCTATAACCAATCCTTAAGTACAATTTAAGTCTACCGTTCAGCTAACACAGTCAAGGGAATATAAGCATAAAGATTGTTGTAGCGTGCAACCCGATCCCACCATATCACAATAATCACAATCACAGTTCACCCTTATCTCACCACAATCCACCCTTATTACACCTGTTGCGGTGCACAACCCGATCCTACCATATCAGAATCAAACACTCCATGTACTAAAGAATCAATAGGCTAAATCACAAGGCCTTTACGATTAATAATTACCAAACTGAACCAAAGAAAGGAAACCTCAATCAATATAGAATCTACACGAATAATACTACACAACGAGACCAATCCAAAAAATATGCCTTGAATGTACCACATCAACTTAAACGAATAATAGGAGACAACGAAGCTACGAAAGGACTAATACTTTCAACAAAGAGAAACAATGTCTAACAAGCAACAATTAAGCATAGAAATACAAGTAAATCATGTAGCAGCTAAGGCAGGAAAGGACAATATAAGAAGAACGGGAAGAAAACAGGCAAAACAGATAAATTGGTGGCGCATAGGTACTCGTCACCTCACCTATGCGCCACTCACATGGATTTTCACATAGCAATTAAGTCAAGGGTTCCTAATCCCTCGAGTAAAAGTTAGAAACAACACTTACCTCGCTCCGTAGGCCACTTAATGCCCAATTACCGCTTTTCCTCTAGATTCCACCTCCAAACCACTCGTATCTAGCCATAATTAACTTAATAACATCAAATATTGCTAAAGAAATCGATTTCAATACATAAATTTAGGTTTCCCAACATTTCCCCAAAAAGTCAAAATTCGACCCTGGGCCCGCTTGGTCAAAACTCGAGGTTCGGACCAAAACCCATTCACCCATTCACCCCCGAGCCTGAATATGTATTTAGTTCCGGAATCCGACCCCAAATCGAGGTCTAAATCCCCAATTAGTAAAAATCCCCAATTCTTCCAGAAATCCCTAATTTCTACAATGAAAGAACAAGGTTTAAGACTAGGAATCTAATGGGTGATGATGGAAATTGAAGGAAATAAGTTAAAGAGTAAAAACCTATGATTTGGTGTTGAATTCCCCCTTCAAAAATCGCCCTAGGTCGAGTTCTAATGAAAGAGATATGGAATTTTGAAGAATTCCCGTTTTCTGGTCTGGTTTTAATTCATTGGACAGGCCTTCTTCGCGTTCGGGAAGGGCCTGTCGCGATCGCGAAGCTACGGCTCTATTAGCCTACGAGTTCGCGAGATACTCTTCGCGTTCGCGAAGGCTTTCTCCCCCCAGCTTACGCGTTCGCGAGCCAAGTGTCGCGTTCGCGATGAGTATGGTCTGTTCCCCTCCCCCAGGTCCCATTTCTTCGCATTCGCGATAGACAGGTCCTATTCGCGAAGGGTAATGCCCCCGTTGCTCCACGTTCGCGACCAGTCTACGCGTTCGCATAGAGTAAAATTCCCTCCCAGCCTAGTTCTCCTTGGCGATCGCGAGAGTGACAACGCGATCACGAAGAACAACAGATCAGACACCAGATTCAGCAATATACACCAGATTTTCCAAGTCCAAAACATCCCGTAGCCTATCCGAAACTCACCCGAGCCCTCGGGCTCCAAACCAAACATGCACACAAGTCTAAAAATATCATACGGACTTGCTCGTGCGATCAAATCACCGAAATAACACCTAGAACTACGAATTTAGCACCAAATCACATGAAATTCTTAAGAACACTTTGAAATTCCTATTTTCACAACCGGACGTCCGAATCACGTCAAATCAGTTCCGTTTCTTACCAAATTTCACAGATAAGGTATAAAAATTATTTTGGACCTGTATCAGGCTCCAGAACCAAAATACAGGCCCGATACCAACAAGAGCAAACATTAAACAAATTCTTAAAACCATTTAATTTTCAAACTTTCAATTTTCATCAAAAATTCATATCTCGAGCTAGGGACCTCGGAATTCGATTCCGGGCATACGCCCAGGTCCCATATTTCGATATGGACCCACGGGGACTATCAAAACACGAGTCTGGGTCCGTTTACTCAAAACGTTGACCGAAGTCAAAAGGCAAAAATTATTATTTTCATGAACTTTTAACATAAAAGCTTTCCTGAAATACGTCCGGACTGGGCACACAAATCGAGGAGGGTAAAAATGAGATTTTAAAAGCCTCGAAACACAGAATCGAGTCCTAAAACATAAGATGACCTTTTGGGTCATCACAGAACTGTATTCTGAGAGATCCCCCTGTTCTGTATATTTACTTTGGGACTACGGAATGGTATTCCGGGAGATCCCCCTACACATTTACATTTGGGACTACGAGACGGTATATCGGGAGATCGCCTGTTGTTTATCTCTGTGTTCTGAGCTATTTTTTTCTATAATTCTATTCCTGTTAGATTTCCGTATTTATTTTTACTGCGATATTTCATTCTGTCTTATTTCTTTATATTTATACCAGTAGGGCCCTGGCCTGATCTCGTCACTACTCGATCGAGGTTAGGCTTGGCACTTACTGGGTACCATTGTGGTGTACTCATGCCATACCCTGCACATGTTTTTCGTGTGCAGATCCAGGTATCGCTTATCAACCGCAGTATCAGTGAGGCGAGCCAGTTGTAGAGACTTCAAGGTATATCTGCCGCGTCCGCAGACCTCGGAGTCCCTATCTACTCTTCCACATGTCAAACATTCCTTGTATTTCCTTTTGTTAGACTCTGGAGCATAGAAATACTGTTTTCTTTCTGTAGTTTGTGACTTACGATGTTTCGAGTTTTGGGAGAGTCTATGTACATTCCGACAGTGGTTATTGTATATACCGAGCGGCATCATAAATTTCTTATTAAAATTTACATGTTAATTTTTTCATGTTTCCGTTTTATTTTTCCGCAAATGTTAGGCTTACCTAGTCGTAGGGACTAGGTGCCGTCGCGACGGTTCACGGAGGGAGAACCTGGGTCGTGACAATATAGATAGAATACAGATAGATTATAGTATCCAATGTTTAGTATAATTTCATTGTTACTTAAAAACTTATTAGCATATTACTTTGTTTAATATTTTTGTCCGTTGCTTTCTTTTTGTAATATAATAGAAGATATATATTTATTTTATTACTCTTGATAGATTTTTATTTTATATTTTATTCTATTATTCTCAATAATATTGTCTGAATTTTAATGAATAAATATACATTTTATTTTAAAAAGAAAAACGAAAATAATGTAAAAAAAAACGAAGAATTTAACTAACCTAAAACAACCCTCGCACATGTTTGAGTAGTTAATTTTAGGTACTTAATTTCTTGGTGTCTTTTTTTTTATCATTTTTTTATAAATAGTTTTTCAATCTCCAAATTTGTTGGAGCTTTGTCCTAAAATTTGATACTTGTTAAATTTTTGTTGTTACACTTGGCATCATCATATTGATTTGCTTCTCCTATTCTATAAAGATAGAATAGATATTTGTCTGAATTTTAATGAATAAAATCTCTATTAAATTAAAGGGACTTATATTGTCATCAGATAACTTTTTTATTCTTTATTTTTCTTTATTATATTATTCAATATTTAATACAATTATATTGTTAATAAAAATTATTAGTATATTAATTATTTAATATTTTTGTCTACTGCTTTTTTTTAATAATATAATAGAAGATATATATTTTATTACTCTGAAAATATTTTTTATTTTAAATTTTATTATGTTGCTCTCATTAATATTGTCAGAATTTTAATAAATAAATACACTTTTTATTTCAAAAAATAAAAATGAAAATAATTTTAAAAATAAAACAAAGAAGTTAACTAATCTAAACCAAATGTCACGACCCAAAATTCCACCACAGGCGTCGTGATGGCATATAGTCTCTAAGACTAGGTAAGTTGATTACTTCAACAATTAAGCCAGATTTACTATGATAATTTAAAACGGTGTTTAATATGAATACCGAAACAAAAGCAAAACGACCCTACGCTGCAATAATCACACAACCTCCCAAGACTAGGTAATACAGAGTCACGAACTCTAGCTGAATACATGGAAAGATCTCAAAGAACGAAATACAATATTGTTCAAATAACAAGGTGAAAGTACAATGGAAGGAAAGGACTCCAAGGGACTGCGACGACCAAGCAGCTCTACCTTGAGTCCTCGCGGTTGATAAGCTAACTCCGCCCGAGTCCGATATCTCTAATAGTTGGCTCTGCACAAAAATACGCAGAAGTGTAGTATGAGTACACCACAGTCAGTACCCAATAAGTATCAAGACTAACCTCGGTGGAGTAGTGACGAGGTGCAAGTCAAAACACCTACCAGTCAAAATAACCTGGTATAAAAGTATAAACCTAATAATGAGAGAAGGAATCAGTAAATGGCAACAAGAATCAACATGTGATAAAAACAGTAAAGAAATAAGAACACCGTGAAAGTAACTAAAACCAAATAAGGAAGACAATAACAACCAATTAATCAAGCCGTTCTAACACAGGTTTCGCAACAAAAATACTCCGAGATACCTCATCTCATAATCTCAAGTCACGGGTCTCAACCTACAAATCATATACTCACAATACCTTGTGCCTGCATTTCTAATCACGACTGCACGGACAACTTACATGCCAATATCTCAATCCAAGGGACTCCAAGGAAAGGACTCCAAGGGACTGCGACGACCAAGAAGCTCTACCTTGAGTCCTCGCGGTTGATAAGCTAACTCCGCCCGAGTCCGATATCTCTAATAGTTGGCTCTGTACAAAAATACGCAGAAGTGTAGTATGAGTACACCACAGTCAGTACCCAATAAGTATCAAGACTAACCTCGGTGGAGTAGTGACGAGTGCAAGTCAAAACACCTACTAGTCAAAATAACCTGGTATAGAAGTATAAACCTAATAATGAGAGAAGGAATCAGTAAATGGCAACAAGAATCAACATGTGATAAAAAACAGTAAAGTAATAAGAACACCGTGAAAGTAACTAAAACCAAATAAGGAAGACAATAACAACCAATTAATCAAGCCGTTCTAACACAGGTTTCGCAACAAAAATACTCCAAGATACCTCATCTCATAATCTCAAGTCACGGGTCTCAACCTACAAATCATATACTCACAATACCTTGTGCCTGCATTTCTAATCACGACTGCACGGACAACTTACATGCCAATATCTCAATCCGCCCGGCATGATCACAGGCTCACAATCACAATCCGCCCGGCATAGTCACAGACTCAATATTAACATGAAGCAGATAATACAAGAATACATGGGCATGATCAATAGATGTCAAGTTTCATACTCCTGAACTAGTATAAGTGGCATGCTATGGTGTATGCTTGTGTGAGTGTACTGTTACAGCCAAGTCGACAAGTAATATCAAGACATCGAGTAGCTCATCGAAGCAACACAACAAGTCACATAAGGTGTATGACATACACAAGGAAAAACACGCCATCATACGAATATCACCAACAAAATGCCTCCAGGCGATTACACACCATCCCTGACATTTGCCACCCTTATCTCTCCAATAGCCACCCGTATCGCTCCGTCCTTACAATACCATTAGCCACACGCATCACTCCGATAGCCACATGTATCACTCCGTATAATAGCCACCCTTATCGCTTCGCCCGGACAATAACACAATAGCTACCTGTATCACTCCGCACAATTAACAACAGTGAGATGCCTCCCTTATGCCCCGCATAACAACAATAGTGAGATGCCATATTTATGCTCCGCATAACAACAACCAATCAATAATTCACATGTGCTAACATCAAAATAACACAACATATCAACTCGTAACAAGTGACAGCCTTTCCAAAACAATGATACAATTATCACCATATCACATAGCCTATGGCTCAACCACAGTGTGTATAGAATCTCAATATAACAAAATGAATGGGAAAGTAATTCAACAGAGAACAACACCCCCTTTAAGCACAACTTCAATTAAAATAGAACCATGGCTTTCAATAACTTCAACTTCAATTAATTGCTTAAGGATAAACTCGCTAATGAAGGTATTTCCATGAAATGACAAACTTCGGATTCTAGTTTATGGAATAAGCTAACAATGAGAGAGATGACACGAATAAACAACTACGTGTAAATGCATGAGGATAACCCGGCAACAAAAGCAAATAATGTAACAACAAATTCAATTAAGAATAACTCAACAATAACGAAAATCACGTAATGATAAAAGAGGTAACAACTTCGAACTAAACATATAAGAGTAAACTTGACAAGTAAGGGATATGACATGTAATAACAACTTCAAATAAGGCATGTGAGAGTAAACAACACAAATAAAAGATATAACATGTGCTAACAAGTTCAAACAAATTTATGAAAGAAGCCTAAGAGTCTAAACCAGTCAATTTTCACAAAAGGCCCGAGTACGTACTCTTCACCTCGCGTACATGGCTTTCACATGACAAAAATAGAACAAACGACTCAAATATTAAGGGATAGTTCCCCCACATAAAGTTAGGCAAGATACTTACCTCAAAAGAAGCCAAATCAGTATTTTAAATGACCTTCTCGCATGAAACAAACCTCCGAACGGCTCAAATCTAGCCAAAATAACTCAATATCATAAATAAAAATCAAAGGAAATAATTTCGAATTAATGAAAACTAAAAAGTCAACCCCGGGCCCGCATCTTGGAACCCGACAAAAGTAATAAAATCCGAACACCCATTCCGATGAGTCCAACCATACTAAAATTATCCAATTCCGACATCAAATCGGTCTTCAAATCCTCATTTTATGTTTTAGAAAGTTGTTACAAAAATTCCCAATTTCTCCAATTCAAATCACCAATTTAATGACAAAAATAAGGATGGAATAATGAAATATAATCAAATCCGAGTAAAGAACACTTACCCCAATCAAAAATCGCCCAAAATAGAGGTCTACAACTCAAGACATGATAAAAAAGGGCAAACCCTCGAATTCTAAACATTCTGCTAGATATTCAAGTTTGCTTCTGCGACGGCCGTTTCTGCAGCAAAGAGCTCGCACCTACGAGAACCAGCCAAAGTCACTGACCATATCTGCGGTCCCATAAGCGCTTTTGCGCTCACGCTTCTGCGACCACACACCGCAGGTGCGGTTCTGCTTCTGCGACAACACAACCGCATCTGCGGTCCTAGTCTTCCAAACCAAAATCCACACCTGCGCTTCCTTTGCTGCTTCTGTGGTCCCCTATCCGCAGGTGCGAAAACATCATCATACAGGTTCTTCAGCAAGTTCCACAAAGCTCGAAATGATCCGCAACACATTTGAAACACATCTAGGGCACCCGGGACCCCGTCCAGTCATACCAACCAATCCCAAAACATAACTCGGACCTACTCGAGGATTCAAATCACATCAAACAACATCAAAACTATGAATCGAACATGATGAACTCATAAACTTTCAACTTCTACAACTCGCGTCGAATCATATCAAATCAACCCGGAATGACATCAAATTTTGCATGCAAGTCCCAAATGAAACAACACAGCTATACCAATTCTCGGAGTTTAAATCTGAACCCGACATCAACAAAGTCAACACCCGGTCAAACCTCTCAATCTTCCAAACCTTCAACCTTCCAACTTTTGCCAAAATGCATCAAATCCACCTACGGATCTCCAAATCCAAATCTGGACACATGCCCAAGTCCAAAATCACCATCCGAAGCTATTGGAATCATCAAAACACCATTCCGGAGTCGTCAACACAAAAGTCAAACTCCGATCAACTCTTTTCACTTAAGCTTCTAAAATAAGAATTGTTCTTCCAAATCAATCCCGAATCATCCAAAAACTGAACTTGACCACACACGCAATTTATAATACATAATACGAAGATGCCCGAGACCTTAATCCACCAAACGAGACGCTAATTCTCAAAATGACCGGTCGGGTCATTATATTTTCCCACTCTTAAACAAACGTTCGTCCTCGAACGTGCCAAGAACTGTTCCGTAGTCATCAAATCACTGAATGTACTCATCATACACATACTCGCGGGTTATCCCACGTCACCTCAATCCTTATAATCCTGACATCACCATCTCAACTGAAGATTGTTCCTGCCACCCACACTGATAAGCCTTAGAACCAAAATTTTCACCATCCGATCATTTCCTAAAGACCCGATTCCCGCATTAACACATTGTATCAACCTCAACCAGCTGCAACGGCTCATGAATACACTCACAAGGTATAATCACACGACGTAACACATAACATAGATGCCCATAACAACAACTCTGACCACGATAGCTGCCCACAACCAAATCCAGCACCGGTAAATAATCTTATAACAACTAGGACACTATTCCAAACCTTCACAACACTGACAACGATGGAAGAAACATGAAGATCCCATAACCATTCACTCAAATCAACAAGTCACATCCAACGCCACCTGGGCGCATACCTCACAAGATAAACCCAATAAGCACAACGCGAATACGACTGAATATTGAAAGAGAAAAACATGAGAGAACTATCAACAAGTCAGACATGCATAACTCCCTATCAGTACCATACAATGAATCCATTCCATAAGGGAAAATCAGAACATATGAACTAATCACATGGATCTCTTCCTAATATAACTCCACCGCGGCACGTACCCCGGTTCAAACATATCAAACCACATGAAATACGAGGATCCCATCCTTGGCTGTGAATCACAAGTAGAATACACATCATACCAACCGAAATCTTCCACTAACTCAATTCTCGGGACAAAATCACTGCACGTAATGAACTTCCCATACTAGTAGAGCACCTAAATCACAAATCATAACCAAACCATCTAGGAATCACATCAAAACTTACCGTAATGAGTAACAAAAAGTTCAATCTGTTCTTATAGCTCTCAATGGTGAACAAAACAAAATGATAGACACAAGCTACTACTATAAAATCTCCCAATAGGGATAAACACATAAGCAGAGTATAAGAATCATGAAACTCACCCATATATGAAGCAAGATAAGAGGACTCACTCCGATAAGCATAACCGAATAAAAATATGAATGATGCTTCTTTATAACAATCTGAAACCATACCTGTAACAACACCATCTGGTGCAGCGGCATCAGCCCTACCATGAAAAGCATATCAACGGGCTGGGCTTCCCTTCTAGGGCGCCCTTTACCCGTCTGTCCTCTACCCCTAGCTGGTTGTGCAGGTGGAGTAGCAACTGGAATGGAGCCTATAGCTTGAGTGCTTTGGTGAAATCCGCCTCTCCCGAGTCTGGACAATCTCTCATAATGTGCCTAGTATGGCCACACTCATAACAACCCTTCTGCGGGTATGACTGCTTGTACTGTGTCTGTGCCGGATAACTGGAATAACTGCTATGGGAACTCCATGCAGGTGGTGCACTAAAATATGACTATCCCATACGAGTACCTTGACTAACTGGAGCACCACGAGTAGTCTGAAGTGCGGACTGGACTAGACGAGCCTCCGCCATTATGGATCATAGCTGAAGAGTAAAATCTACTGAATTCTGCGGAACCTCAAGACCTCTAGGTCTCCTTTTCCTCTATCTCCTCACCCCGAATATGCTCTAGCCTCCTGACAATCTCCACAACCTGCTGAAATGAAGTATCAGTCTCCAACTCCCGAGTCATGATGAATCTAAGACCATAACTGAGCTCCTCAATAAATCTGCGAACTCACTCTCTGACTGTGGGAACCAAAGTAGGTGCGTGATAGGATAACTCACTGAACCTGATGGCATACTCTGACACCCTCATGGTACCCTGATACAACTGCTTGAACTCTGTGCACCATGCATCCCGGAGGGTCTGGGAATAAACTCCCTTAAAAATATCTCAGAAAACTGAGCCCTTGTGGTGGTGGTGCATCGATCAGTCTACCCTCCTCATAAACTATCCACCACTGATACGCTGCTCCAAACATCTGAAATATAGTAAAAGCAACTTTGCTCACCTCCACAATACCCATGGTGCGGAGAATATGGTGACATTTCTCTAGAAAGCCACATACATCCTTGGTGGCTGTGCCACTAAAAGTAGGTGAATTGTACCTCTTGAACCTCTCAAGCCTCTTCTGCTCCTCCTCTGATGCTCCTTGCCTGTCCTCAGGCTGAACCAGAATAACAGGCTATACCACCACCACACCCGGAGTATGACCAACACGAGCCTGCTGCTCTGAGTATGGGTAGTGGGAGTCTGAGCTCCTCCCCCAATTTGTGAAGTAGCTGGTGCAACGGAGGTCGATCTCACTTGAGCCAATGTACCAAACATGCTAAGGAACTTTGCAAAGTCTCCTGAAGTCCAGGAGTAACCCGGAGCTACTGGTGGTCCCTCTATTGCTGCCCTGGCAGGTGCTCTAGCTGCGGCATGTGCCCCTCCTTTGCCTGTACCTCGACCCCGGCCTCTCGCGGCTCTAGCAGGGGGCGCGGGTGTTTGCTCAACTAATCCGGTAGCGTGTGTCCTCACCATTTGTGAGAGAATAGAGATACAAAGGCTCAAACTTCGAAATCAACAAATCCGCACGACAGGAATGAAAGAAGTGGAACTTTCCTAATAGTTTTATAGCTTGTCGAAGATAAATACAGACGTCTCTGTACCGATACGCAAGACTCTACTAAACTTACTCGTGACTCGTAGAACCTATGAACCAAGAGCTCTCATACCAACTTGTCACGATCCAAAATCCCACCATAGGCGTCGTGATGGAACCTAGTCTCTCAGACAAGGTAAGCCGGTTACTTTTAATAATTAATCCAAATTTACAATGATAATTCAAAAAAGAGTCTAATATGAATACCGAAACAAAAGTGAAATGAGCCTACGCGGCAATAATCACACAACCTCCCAAGACTAGGTAATACAAAGTTACGAACTCTAGCTGAATACATAGATAGATCTCAAAGATCGAAATATAATATTGTTCAAATAACAAGATGACAGTACAATGAAAGGAAAGGACTCCAACGGACTGCGGTGACCAAATAGCTCTACCTTGAATCCTCGCGATCGATAAACTAAATCTGCCCGAGTTCGATATCTCCATACTTGGCTCTGCAGAAAAATATGCAGAAGTGTAGTATGAGTACCCCATGGTTGGTACCCAGTAAGTATCAAGACTATCCTCGGTGGAGTAGTGACGAGGTGCAAGCAAAAACACCTACTAGTCAAAATAACATATGCATTATAGAAGTATAACACTAATAATGCAAGAAGGAATCAGTAAATGGCAACAAAAATCAACATGTGATATAAATAGTAAAGTAATAAGAACACCGTGAAAGTACCACTGAAACCAAATAAGTAAGACAATAACAACCAACTAATCAAGCCGTTCTGACATAGGTTTCGCAACGAAATTACTCCGAGATACCTCATCTCATAATCTCAAGTCACGGGTCTCAACCCACGAATCATATACTCATGGCACCCTGTTCCCACATTTCTAATCACGGCCGCACAGGCAACTCACGTGCCAATATCTCAATCCGACCGGCATGATCACAGGCTCACAATCACAATCCACCCGAAATGATCATAGGCCCAATATCAACATGAAGCAGATAATACAAGAATAGATGGGCATGGTCAATAGATGTCAAGTTTCATACTTCTGAATTGGTATAAGTGCCATGCTACGGTGTATGCTTGTGCAAGTGTATTATTACAGCCAAGTCGACAAGTAATATCAAGACATCAAGTAGATCATCAAAGCAACACAAAAAGTCACCTAAGGTGTACGACATACACAATGAAAAACACGCCATCACATGAATATCACCAACAAAATGCATCCAGGCCATCACACATCATCTCTGACATTTGCCACCCTTATCTCTCCGATGGCCACCCATATCGCTCCACCCGGACAATATCGTTAGCCACTTGTATCACTCTGACAACCACTCGTATCACTCCGTATTATAGCCACCCTTGACTTTCCACCGGACAATTACATAATAGCCACCCGTATTACTCAGCACAATTAAAAATAGTGAAATGCTTCCCTTATACCCCGCATAACAACAGCAGTGAGATGCCATCCTTATGCTACGCATAACAAAAACCAATCAATAATTCACATGTGCTAACAACACAACAACACAACATATCAACTCGTACCACAAGTGCCCATAGGCCGCAACCTTTCCAAAACAATGATTCAATTATCACCATATCACATAGCCCACGGCTCAACCACAACGTGTATAGAATATCAACACAACAAAATAAACGGGAAAGTAATTCAACAGAGAACAACACACCCTTTAAGCACAACTTCAATTAAACTAGAACAATGGCTTTCAATAACTTCAACTTCAACTAACTGCTTAAGGATAAACTCGCTAATGAAGGGTTTTGCTTGAAATGACAAACTTCGGATTCTAGTATATGGAATAAGCTAACAATGAGAGAGATGGAACGAACTAGAAACTACGTCTAAATACATGAGAATAACCCGGCAATAAAAGGATACAAATTAAATTAAGAATAACTCAACAATAACGGAAATCACATAATGGTAAAAGAGGTAACAACTTCGAATAAAATATAAGAGTAAACTTGAAAAGTAAGGGATATGACATGTACTAACAACTTCAAATAAGGCATGTGAGAGTAAACAAGATAAATAAAAGATATAACATATGCTAACAAGTTCAAACAAATTTTTGAAAGAAACCTAAGAGTCTAAACCGGTCAATTTTCACAAAAGGCCCGAGTACGTACTTGTCACCTCGCGTACATGGCTTTCACATGACACAAATAGCACAAATGACTTAAATACTAAGCGGTAGTTCCCCCACATAAAGTTAGGCAAGATACTTACCTCAAAGAAGCAAAATCAGTACTCTAAATGACCTTCTCGTGTGAAACAAACCTCCGAACGTCTTAAATCTAGCCAAAATAACTCAATATCATAAATAAAAATCAAAGAAAATAATTTCGGATTAATATATACTAAAAAGTCAACTTCGGGCCCGCATCTCGGAACCCGACAAAACTTACAAAATCCGAACACCCATTCCGAACGAGTCCAACCATACAAAAATTATTCAATTCCGATATCAAATCACCCTTCAAATCCTCATTTTATATTTTAGAATGTTTTTATAAAAATTCCTAGTTTTTCAAATTCAAATGACCAATTTAATGATAAAAATAAGGATGGAATCATGAAATATAATCAAATTCGAGTAAAGAACACTTACCCCAATCCAAATCATGAAGAACCCCTCCAAAATTGCCCAAAACCGAGATCTACGACTCAAGATTATGATAAAAATGGGCAAACCCTCGACTTATAAACATTCTGCTAGGTATTACACTTTAGCGGTCACAAGGTCGCTTCTGCGATGGCCACTTTTGTGGCAAAGAGCTCACACCTGTGAGAACTAGTCATAATAACTAACTGCATCTGCGGTCCCCTAAGCACTCCTGGGCTTACGCTTCTCCGACCGCACACCGCAGGTGCGGTTCCGCTTCTGCAACAACACGACTGCATATGCGGTCCCAGCCTTCCAAACCAAAATCCAAACCTACGCTTCCTTTGCTGCTTCTGCGAAGCCGCTTCTGCGGTCCCCCATCCGCAAGTGCAAAAAATCAGCACACAGGTTCTTCAGCAAGTTCTACAAAGCTCAAAATGATCTACAACACATCCGAAACACATCCGGGTCCCTCGGGACCCTGTCCAATCATACCAACCAAACCCAGAACATAACGCAGATCTACTCGAGGCCTCAAATCACATCAAACTACATCAAAACTATGAATCGTACCTCGAATCGAACTTGATGAACTCATGAACTTTAAATTTCTACAACTCATGACAAATCATATCAAATTAACCCGGAATGACGTCAAAATTTGCATGCAAGTCCCAAATGACACAACGGAGCTATACCCCGGTAATTTCCTCTGTACGCTACAAACAGGTTGTTGAGTCAGCAGAGCATCCCATCAATCACGTCGTTCTGACTTCGGACATGTGTCAGTCGCTGGTTGACCATCCTCGAATGCGAAGTGTCACGCATTAAACATTCCCCTTCCATAAAAGCTTCTATTTCCTTTTCTTCACTTTTTACTTTCCGATTTCGAATCTCCTTGAGTTACCTTCGAAACATTTACTTGTTTATTGTTTCCTCAAATCTTCACGAATTGTTCTTCACATCTTCATTTCTTCATCCTTAATCTTCAAATCTTCATATTTCACCTTTTAAATCTTCAAGAAAAATCTTCATACTCATCTTCAAACCTTCATACCCCCAAATGACTATGGCAAAAACTTCAATATCTATGCCTCAGCACACTACTTCTCAACTTCTACCTCGACCACAGATGTTGAAGTGATCCTCCGGAAGCAGCACTGTAACCTCCTCTTAAAAAATTTATCCCCGGAGGCTACTCTATAGACAACGACTTTAAGGTCGAAAAAGCCTCCAAGCAAGGAGATCGAGGTGAGGAGGTGTGGAGGTATATATGCTCCATTACCGAAGACACACTCCCGACTTATCAGGAGGATTTCAAGTGGGAGGGCAAGGAAGTAGTCATCCCTGGCCCCGATGAGGACATTACTACGCACGTAGAGGGGTACTTAAGCATTTATACGTACGCCTTCACGCTTGGACCGATGGACACGATAGTCCTTGATTTCTGCAAAAGGTACGAGGTCTATCTCGGGCAGATCCACCCATAAATCTAAAGGATCGTGATCCTCCTTTGTCATTTTGTCAATAACACAGAGGAGCCCCGATTCACCATCGACCATTTTCTCCGCATCTACCCCCCCTTGAATCTTTTGAGGGGGGTTAATCAAGCTTGCCCGACGGGAAAAGAAGGCTCCCTTCTCAAGCATCGACGAGGACAGGGATCGGGGCTGGCAGGGGAGATTTGTGCAGGTCAAGACCGAAGATCTCATTCTCTCCGATTTTCTGCCATTCCCTGAGAAGTGGAACCTAGAACGTAAGTTCATCTCTACTTAAGTTGTTACAATAATTCTAATAATTCATTCTTTTTCCTCATCGCCCGACTTTCCCATTGTGCAACAGTCGCCTGAGTCCCAATTGTCGTCCCCCGTTTCAAGGAGTGGGTCAAGGGGATCTGTAAACAACTAACATACTCTGAGCGCGAGTGGCGCAAACATTCAAAAGGAAAATGGGAAGCCCGTTCCCATGGTGAGTATTCTTCTTCCCCTGATTGAATTTCCTTTTCATTCTATTGTTATTTTGACTAAGTCCCTTTATTCCTTCCGCAAGTTTCCCCAAGACCACCAAGCTTCGGGTAGTGGATGAGGACGGGGCCTCATCCCCGTCTACAAAACCCTCCACTTCGAGACATCCTACCGCTGAGGCTACTATGGAGAAGGAGGAGAAAAAGGGAAGAAAGAGGTCCCCTGACCCCTCGTACGCTCCTGCCGAGCCAAGAAAAAGAGGGTTACAGTAGGGTCTAAAAGAGTACCAAGAAGAGTACTCAGGCCAAGGTACCGAACCCTGATTCTCTATTCCGGCTCAGGGACTACCCTGAAGATGATGACATGGAGTGTTTCGCCCATAAGCTGGCCGTTGTTTCAAAAGAGAGGCCAACACCGGAGGGAGGCGACCGTAAGGTCGAGCCCTCTTTAGTTCGGGAGCCCGAGGAAAAGCCTGTAGCTACCTCCTCTTGAGAGATTACTCTGGTTCCAAGGGAAGCACCGATGTTATTGACGTTCTGGAGTCGTCCTCTAACACGGAGTCTTTTTTTGCTGAGGCCCGGGCCGTTAGAGAAAAGTCGAATGAGGCATCACGGGACGCAGATGAGGCCCTCAACCTATTTTTTGAAGGTATGGACGTAGGTGCGTAGGAGGACTAATCCAATATTTTGGCCACCTAGAGGTCCCAAGAAAGGACATATTGTCGGGGTCAGATGGGCCGAGCCCAAGCACAAAGGTTGTGAAGCAGTTCCCCGCCGCGAGCGCGTATCCCGATCATAAGAGAACGTTCAAGTTTAAGATACCGGTGGATACCGGGGTGTTATCCGGGCCGATTGGCTCTTTTCATGGTCGGGTCTGACGTAAGCTTTCATAGATGAAAAAACATGTAAGGAACTTACTTTTTATGTACGGACTTGGACTTTTCCAAGCCGTTTAAGTTGGTCGTAGCCTTTCGTGTTTTGGGCCCTGCCTAGTAGGCTCGGTACCTTCGGGATTTGGTAGCCCGAATTCCCCGATCTTATCATCAGGTAGCAGTCCCTGGTTGGGGGAGGACCATAGGCTTAAGGGTTTTGAACCCAATATTTACTCTAAGTAACTTAACGATAATATCGATGGTGCAAATGTGAACTGATAAAATGTAGATGGCGAACTTTTTATTACTTTGAATGTAGAGTACATAACCGAAGGTACAAAAAGCTTTCTGCATGGAGAGAATGAGCTATATGGGCATGGTTCGTTTGATTGTTTCCCTTACAATTAATTCTAATATTCAAGCCTTGGATTTCAATATCGAATAAAAAATTCCTTTTAAATTTCCGAACTCAGGATCTTGACTTAAGGTGATGACCCCCTAGTATTCGAGACTGAACTTATGAGGACTCGAATACTATTGGTCTAATAGGGGTGATCTACAGTCCTAGCCTCAGTCCGGTCTTCAAACCTAGCATAGCATGTTTTACTGTTGCCTCGTTAAAAACCTTACCGTAAAACCCACTTCAGGAAAAAACTGGTCCAAGGGAAAAGGAGTGCAACTAGTGCTTTCATACCTAATTCTCATATTTGACCTCGATTGAGTACCTGCACGTGTTAGTTCAAAGCTTAATAATTACAAAGAAAATTGTGTTCATACCTTAGCAGTAGTACCGCTTAAAGTGTGCCACATTCAATTTGTTAGGTAGTTGTACACCGTTCTCCGACTCGAGCTTGTATGAGCCTTTTTCGGTTATACTTGTGACTCTGTATAGTCCTTCGCAGTTCGAGGCTGGTTTTCCGTCATTCAGGTTCTTGGTATGCAGTGTAACTTCCTCAATACCAAGTCCTCGACTTGGAAGTGCCGAAGGTTTTCCCTTCGGTTGTAGTATCTCCCCATTCGTTGCTTTTGGGCCGCTAACCGGACTAGGGCATCTTCTCATCTTTTATCTACTAAATTAAGCTCATGTCCATAGCCTCATCATTTGACGTCTCCATAGCGTATTTGAACCTTAGGCTCGGTTCTCCTATCTCTGCTGAAATTAGGGCTTCCGCATCGTAGACTAAAGGTAATGGTGTTTCACCGGTGCTGGACTTCGAAGTCGTTCGATATGCCTATAAGACCTCGGGAAAAATTTCTTTCCATTTCCCCTTCGCGTTGGTCAAACTCTTCTTCAGGTTCTGGAGCATAGTTTTATTTGTTGATTCTGCTTGACCGTTCCCACTTGGGTGGTGGGGCGTCGTTTAATTTTTTTCATTTTGTAGTCTTTAAAAAACTTACTAATCTTGCCGCCAATGAACTGCCTTTCGTTGTCGCAAGTGATCTCGGGCGGTATCCCGAACCGGCATATTATAAGATCCCAGATGAAGTCACTAACTTCTTTTTCCCGAACCTTCTCGAACGCCTGTGTTTTGACCCACTTGAAAAAATAATGGGTCATAAGTAATATGTATTGGGCTTTGACAGGTGACTGACGATGCCCATACCCTATTTCATGAACGGCCAGGAGGAGAGGAGCGGGTAAATCATCAGGGCGTGCCTCTGGCATTCATTACACTTTTGAACAATGTCTTTCGCATCTTTTTCTATCTCGTTATAGTAATAACTGGTTGATCAATTTCCGAACCAGGGACTCCGCTCTGGTTTCCACAAGTACCCTTCCCTTATCACATAGTTGGTCTCCCCCGGACCCAAGCACCTTGCTAACGGCCCGAAAAATGATCTTTGGTATAATTTTCCACCAACTAAGCCAAACCTGGCAGCCTTAGTACATAGGGAACTTGTTTCTTGGGATCTGACGGTAAGTTCCCTTTCTGAAGGTAGTCTATGTATTATTTTCTCCAATCCTAAGTTAAGCTTGTTGAGTTTACCTTAGCATGACCTTCTTCTATCACCGAGTTCATCAACTGCACCACCGCTCTAGAATTGAATTCATTAGAGTCGACTAATGACCCTAGACTAGCCAATGCGCCGGCCTCGTTATTTTGATCTTGGGGTATATGCTGTAGAGTTCATTCCTTAAATTGGTGTAAGGTTACTTGCAGATTATCCAAGTATCTTAGTATTTGGTCTTCATTTACCTCAAATGTTCCATTGACTTGGTTAACAACGAGGAGGGAGTCAAACTTGGCTTCGATCACCTCGGCTCCCAGGCTCTTAGCCAGTTCTAGACTTGGAATTATAGCCTTATATTCGGCTTCGTTTAGTCAATTTTACAGTTCTAATATATTGTCTTATTATGTTACCCATAGGTGGTTTTAGTACGATTCCCAACTCGGACCCTTTCGTGTTAGAAGCAGCGTCCGTAAATAAGGTCTGAACCCTCAAGCTAGTCCCCGAGGCGAGTGGTAATTCTTTCTCGACCTCGAGGATCAAGGCTAGCGTAAAGTCGGCTGCGAAGTCTACCAAAATCTGGGATTTTATAGTAGTTCGGGGTTTGTACTCGATAGCATACCCGCTAATCTCTACAGCCCATTTGGCCAGTCGGTCCGAGAGCTCGAGTTTATGCATAACATTTCTTAGAGGGTACGAGGTCACGACATATATGGGGTGATATTGAAAATACGATTAGTTTCCTAGACGCGCTTAATAAGGCGAGCGCTAGTTTTTCTAAGTGTGGATACCACGTTTTGGCATCGCCTAAGGTTCTACTAACGTAATAGATAGGAAACTGTGTACCTTTTTCTTCCCGGACCAGGACACCACTTATCGTTACCTTAGAGACTGCCAAGTAGCGGTATAGCCACTCGTTCACCTTCGGGGTGTGCAACAAAGGGGGCTTGATAGATATCATTTGAGTTATTCTAAAGCCTGCTGACATTCCGGGGTCAAGAAAAGTTGTTGTTGTTGTTGTTGTTGTTGTTGTTCTTCAGCAATGAGAAAAATCGGTGGCTTTTGTATGATGACCTTGAAATAAACCGTCCCAAGGCGGCTATCCACCCGGTCAGTCTCTGTACCGCCTTGATGTTGCTTGGTTGGATACCATGAAACGTGGAACCTACCTGAGCCGACCCCGAAGACACACTTATCTGGATTCAACTTCATATTGTATTTCTTCAGTATGTCGAAGGTTTCTTGCAAATGCTTCAAATGGTCCTTTGCTCATAGGGACTTAACTAACATATCTTCAATATAAACCTCCATTAATTTTTCTATTTGTTCTTCGAACATCCGATTAACTAGGCGTTGATATATGGCACCGACATTTTTTAGCCTAAACGACAGTACGTTGTAACAGTAGGTGCCGAATTTAGTTATAAAAGAAGTCTTTTCTTGATCACTCGGGTTCATCTAAATTTGGTTGTACCCAGAATAGGCATCGAGAAAATGCAGTATCTCGTGCCCGACTGTCGCATCGATCTTTCGGTCGATGTTGGGCAAAGAAAATGAATCCTTCGGACATGCCTTGTTTAGGTCCTTATAATCTATACACATTCTAAGTTTGTTTCCTTTTTTAGGCACGACCACTATGTTAGCTAGCGAATCCGGGTATTTGACTTCCCGAATGAAACCTATTATCAAAAGTTTAGATACCTCGTCTTTGATGAATGCATGTTTGACCTCGGACTGTGGCCTCCTATTTTGTTTGACCGAGTGGAATTTTGGATCCAAGCTCAATTTGTCAGTTGTCACCTCCGGTGGGATCCCTATTGATAGTAGGCTATATAGTAGATATTTACACCTTAATATGACCATGCTTTGTTGTTGTTTTATAGGTAAAGTGCCAACAAAATGCTCTAAATAGTGTTCTTTTGTTTCGCAGGGAATATTATATGTGAGGAAGCAACGCAGAGTGTTTTGGAGGCGATAATGTGAAGAAAACGCCCACTCGAGAAGTACCCGAGCACAAAGGAGCAGAAAATGGCCTGGGCAAGAATTCCACCGCGATCGCGGTGGATTAAAATGTGAGGCAGTAAGGTCAGCTGTCACCGCGGTCGACCGCGGTCCACGCCGCCACCGCGGTGAACTGTTCACGCTGCTGGAAGTCTGGGGACTAAAGTGTATTTTTGGGGAAACTTTTGTAAAACCCTTATAAGCTCTAGAAACTTGCCCAAGTTGTAAAAAAAAGCTTGTTTTATACTACTTTTGGATGCAAGAACAAGTGTGAGAAGATCAACCAAATATTAGAGTTTTTCTATCTCTTTTATTTTCTTGCAATTACCCGTTATGAATAATTTAGTAGTTTATTCTCGTTTTGTCATGAGTAGCTAATTCCTTTGTCTAGGGTTTTGATGGAACCTATTGAAGGATGAACTTCGTGATTATGTTAATATAGTTTGCCAGTTTAATCTCTATTTGTTCAACTACGTGTTTGTTGTAGTTAATTGACAGGATCCTCAATTAGCTGTGCCTATTTAGTGTGCATAACTCGGGAGAGAGTGCATATTTAGGTAGTTGTTGAACAACATCACTCCCAAAGTATAAGAGGGATCTATAACTGCGGGTTTAAAGGCGGGATTAGGGATAACGAAGCCTTGGTTGCAATGTAAAGTGAGCTGTAATAAACAAAGCTATCCAGTGTATCTCGGGAGAGTGCGTCTAGTAAATTATCGTGATTACTCGGGAGAGATTTACGGTAAAAGGAGTGCTCATGATTGATAGATATATTTTGGTGAATCTATATGAAACATAACCCGAAGGGATTCTATCAATAGGGGAAATCACTACCTTAGAACCTTCTCATAATTGTTTACAACTCTAGCTTAGTTAGTTTTCAGCTGTTTATTTACTTGCAGTCTTAGTTATTAGTAATACCATCAACTGTTATTTACAACGTTTGAGGAAGTTGATTTCGTAGAATTTAGTAAGTCCAACGAAAGTAATTGATAGGTTAATTCCCTGTGGGTTCGACTCTGGGCATAAATACTCAGATTATATTAGCAACGTCCGCGTGTCCTTTTATAAGGCATAGTTGGGCACGATCAAATTTTGGCGCCGTTGTCGGGGAATTAACGGTGTTATCAATTACAATTGAAAGAAATACAAAAATTCTTAGTGTGGTCAGTTTTCTCTATACCCAATCTATACATTGAAATTTTAACGTTTGTTGACTTGGTTGCACTGGTGCATGCCTAGAAACTCAACGAGAACTGGTGAAGTATTCGAAGCTCTATCAGATCCCGAAAAAGTTTTTAAGGCCTTGAACCGGGCCAACGGGAAAAGCAAACAGCAACAAACAATTGAACAATCCGAACCGAACATGGGAGATCACGAAAACAATCCACCGGCACCTCCTGTGCCAGAAGCTGCTCTCTATGACTGGGCACAACCCACAACTGAAAATCTGGCCATAGCGATTGTAGTCCCGCAGATACAGGCTGAATCATTCCAAATCACGAATAACATGCTGCACTTGTTGCAAAACAAGGGACTATTTTCGGGGTCACAAGTCGAAGATCCTCAGCAGCACTTGAAGAATTTCCTGTCAATATGCAAAACCCAAAGGCAGCCCAACGTAACTCAGGAAGCAATCAAGTTGTTGTTGTTCCCATTCTCAGTAACAGGAGCTGCCCAGACCTGGCTAAACTCACTCCCCATAAATTCCATAACAACTTGGGAGGAGTTAGTCAAACAATTCCACAACAAGTTCAACCCACCCAACAAGACTGCTCAACAAATTGATGAAATTTTGAGTTTTAAACAGAGACCAATGGAGACACTGCATGAAACATGGGAACACTTTAAGGGGATGCTGGTTGTATGTCCACACCATGGTGTCCCAGATCTGATGTTGGGACAGCGGTTTTACATGGGATTGTCAGATAGTGTGAAGAACATAGTTGATGCTTCAGCTGGTGGAGCATTTTTTAGCAAAACATAGAGAGAAGGCCAGAGTCTGCTTGACAAGATGGCACAGAATTCAGGATGGATAACCAGGAATGCACCTATCACCCCAGTGGTTCACTCAGTGCCTTTAGATCCATCTAACTCTATGGCTGAAAATATGGCCACCTTATTGACTCAGATGAGTATACTCACCAAAAAGGTGGAAAAGTCAGGGCAGAAGCTGCAGGTACACATCGTAGACACTACCAATGGGGCTTGTGTGCATCTTGCATTAGTCAGCCAATTGGTAATCAGTGGAATGCAGAACATGATCATCATCACTATCCTGAAGACATGAACTATGTGTCTAATTATGGAGGCCAGAGATAGGGTGGTCAGAATTGAAGCCAGTAAAATCAGCAGTACAGGCCAGCCCAGCCACAGTTCAACACTGGAAACATGGGAGGTATGAGACCCCCTAACAATATGGCTCCTTACCCAAGGCCACACGGATTTAATAATCAGAATCAGCAGCAGGGGTATCACCCTCCTCAACAACAGCATGATGGAAGGCAAGAAGATGGGTTTGCTAGACTTGAAGCAATGATGCAGCAGGTTATTGGGTCTAATGCTAAAATTAATGAGAGAGTAGATGCAAATGATGCAGCAATAAAGAATATGAAAGTGCAGGTGGGCCAAATT
>NC_031995.1:101625514-101628619 GCF_001879085.1 Nicotiana attenuata | reverse complement strand
CTGCCATTCGGGTGGACCATGGCAGACATAAAGGGGATCAGCCCCGCCTACTGTATGACACAAAATTCTACGTGGAAGAGGGACACAAACCTTCCAGGGAACACCAAAGAAGGCTGAACCCTAATATGAAGGAAGTGGTGAAGAAAGAAGTAATCAAGTGGTTAGATGCGGGAATCATTTTCCCAATCTCTGACAGCAGCTGGGTTAGACCAGTTCAATGCGTACCTAAAAAGGGTGGCATGACGGTAGTTAAGAAAGATAACAATGAATTGATCTCTACAAGAACCGTCACGGGCTGGAGAATTTGCATGGATTATAGAAAGTTGAATCTAGCCACCCGGAAAGACCACTTCCCACTTCCCTTCATTGATCAGATGTTAGACAGATTGGCAGGGAGGTCACACTTCTGTTTTCTGGATGGGTACTCAGGGTACAATCAGATTTCCATTGCACCAGAGGACAGAGATAATACCTCTTTCACTTGCCCGTATGGCATTTATGCCTTTCGAAGGATGCCCTTTGGCCTATGAAACGCACCCGCCACATTCCAACGGTGCATGATGGCCATATTTACTGACATGGTAGAGGATATAATGGAGGTGTTCATGGATGACTTCTCAGTGGTGGGGAACTCATTTGATGAGTGCCTGATAAATCTGACTCGTGTGCTGAAATGGTGTATCGAGACTAACCTGATTCTGAATTGGGAGAAGTGCCACTTCATGGTACAAGAGGGTATAGTCTTGGGGCACCGGGTTTCAAGCAAAGGAATTGAGGTGGACCGTGCTAAAGTGGATGTGATAGCAAAACTGCCCCCTCCAACTTCAGTCAAGGCAATCAGGAGCTTCCTCGGGCATGCCGGTTTCTACCGGAGATTCATAAGAGACTTCTCAAAAATTGCCAACCCTCTCTGTAAGTTGTTAGAAAAAGAACACCCTTTCTTCTTTTCTGATGATTGCAGGGTAGCATTCGAGGAGCTGAAAAAGAGACTGGTCACAGCACCTATCATAGTTGCCCCCGGCTGGGAGCAGCCATTCGAACTCATGTGTGATGCCAGTGATTACGCAGTGGGGGCAGTGCTGGGACAGAGGAAAGACAAGCTGATGCATCCTATCTACTGTGCTAGTAGAATGCTGAGTGGAGCCCAGCTGAACTACACTGTGACGGAGAAGGAGATGTTGGCTGTGGTGTTTGCTTTCGACAAGTTCAGATCATATCTGATTTCCTCTAAGGTAATTGTATATACTGATCATGCAGCTCTCAGGTACTTGATTGAGAAGAAGGAGTCTAAGCCGCGCCTGATTCGTTGGGTGTTGCTACTGCAAGAATTTGACCTCGAAATTCGTGACCGTAAGGGCACAGAGAACCAAGTCGCTGATCATCTATCATGACTTGAGAGAGCTGAAAATTCGGTTGAGGTTGAGGATATTCTGGAAACCTTTCCAGACGAGCAGCTGCTCGCTACTAGTCTTGAGGAAGCGCCATGGTGTGCAGACTTTGCAAATTACCTGGCCAGCAGTATAGTTCCCTATGACCTTTCATCTGTACAAAAGAAAAAGTTTTATCGTGATTGCCGCATATATTATTGGGACGAGCCTTATCTGTTTAGAATATGTGTTGAAAATATGATCCGGAGGTGTGTCCCCGAGATAGAACAATCTTCTGTTTTGCAGGCTTGTCACGCATCGGCATATGGAGGACATTTTGGAGGGGTCAGGACAGCTGCGAAAATGCTAGAGGCCGGATTCTTTTGGCCAACAGTGTTTAAAGATGCGCACCTATGGGTGAAGGGATACAATGAGTGTCAGCGGACCGGGAACACTTCCCGTCGCCATGAGATGCCCATGAACCCGATTCAAGAGGTGGAAGTGTTTGAAGTTTGCGGGATTGACTTCATGGGTCCCTTCGTCAGCTCCTTTGGCAATAAGTACATACTTGTTGCTGTGGATTACGTGTCCAAATGGGTAGAATCTGCAGCGTTGCCCACTAATGATGCAAGAGTGGTGGTGGGATTTTTGAAGAAGAACATATTCACCCGCTTTGGGGCACCAAGAGTGATTATCAGTGACGAGACACTCACTTCTGTAATAGAGCCTTTGAGAAGTTGCTTGCAAAGTATGATGTACGCCACAAGGTGGCTACCCCCTATCACCCGTAGACTAGTGGGCAGGTTGAAGTGTCTAACAGAGAGATAAAGAGTGTGCTAACTAAGACTATGAACGCCACAAGAACTGATTGGGTGAAAAAGCTAGATGATGCACTCTGGGCCTATAGAACTGCTTTTAAAACACCAATTGGTATGTCACCATACAAGTTGGTGTTTGGAAAGGCCTGCCACTTGCCAGTGGAGCTTGAACATAAAGCGTGGTGGGCATTGAAACAGCTGAACTTAGATATGGAGGCTGCGGGCACAACAAGAATCACTGAATTGCATGAGCTCGACGAGTTCAGACATCTTGCTTTTGAGAGCACAAAGTTATACAAGGAGAGAAAGAAGAGGTTGCACGACCAGAACATTGTGGAGCGACATTTCAAACCCGGAGACATGGTATTGCTCTATAACTCAAGATTACGGTTGTTCCCTAGTAAGCTTAAGTCACGATGGTCTGGTCCATTTCGAGTGGTAGAAGTATTCCCTTCAGGAGCTATGGAGATTGCCTCGGAAAAAGACTCTCATACATTTAGAGTCAATGGGCAGAGATTGAAGTTATACATAGGCATGAAAGAGCCAAAGGAAGTGTTTGAGATGAATCTGACGGAACCTCAGAGGTTGAGCGAACCTTAAATGCGCTTGTCTGCGTCGTGCCGCGACGTTAAATCAGGCGCTGCGCGGGAGGCAACCCACGAGTGTGTTGATAGTGCATTCATGTAACTTCATAAAAAAAAAATCAGCGCCAGCACCGCGACCGCGGTAAACCGCAGTGGAAGGCAACCATTCTGCCTCAGGTTTTCAATCCCACCGCGACCGCGGTGAAGCGGGAGTATTCTGCCTCATTTTTTTTAACCCACCGCGGCGGCGGTGGACCGCGGTGGACCACGGGGGCACCAGGTATTTAAAAAAAAAATTATTTTTCTGTTTCTTTCCTTTCTTTTCTTCTTCTTTTA
>NC_031995.1:101534446-101625494 GCF_001879085.1 Nicotiana attenuata | reverse complement strand
CCAGTATTTAAAAAAAATTATTTTCTCGTTTCTTTCCTTTCTTTTCTTCTATTCTTTAACTTTTACTAACCAAACCCCCCCCCCCCCCAAAAAAAAAAACAACCGACCCCTCCCCCAATTCTCAATCTCTCTCTCTCTTCACAACCCTAACCCCCAAATCCCTTCTTCTTCTTCTTCTCCTTCTTCTTCACTCATACTAACATCCCCCACCTCCATTCCTCTCACCCATTTTTCAACTAAGGTATGTACTTGCCTCTCCTCTCTCTTTTCTCTGGTTTTGTGTTGTATTGTTTTGTAGCTTATGTAGTTTTATGTTGATATGATGTTGAATTGTTGATAGATTTTTTTTTTGTAGTTCTTCTTCTTGTTTTTCTATTTTAATTTTGTTTTTGAGAATGTTTAGTGAAGGGATTGTGTAATTAATGTTTGGAATGGTGTTTGTTGGTGGGTGATTGAATGAAGTAAGTGTGGGGTATGTGGGTGTAGTAGCTTATTTGATTTGGGGAAGTTTTTCTAGAGTCACATGGGCTGTGTATATGAAGATATTTATCTTGCCCACAAGGTGTTTGGGGAATTACCCCAATGGAGTTATAAGGAGCTAATGTGACATGGTTGTGGTGAAGTCTGAGTAACCACCCATAGTCACACACTTCACGCACTGACTAATAGGTGTGTCGTTGTTTGACAGGTGTAATGAGTTCCTCCAGGAAGAGCGAAACACCGGATCCTCCGCTAGTGGACCGGGAGGCTCCTCACGAGCTAGAAGCCAATCCAGTGCGACTCAGTTCGATAGCACTAGGTTTGTGTCCAAATCAGCGGAGGAAAGGTACAATCAGAAAGCAGCTAAGAAGTTGCTCCATGAGGTACATATTGATCGGACTGCCCTGGAGATGGAGTGCCCAAATATGTTTAATGAGTTGAGGAGGTGTCAGCTGGACATCTTCTTCGAGGTACCAGAGGAGGCTAATATTTAGCTGGTGAAGGAGTTTTATGCGAACTTGCCAGAACATGAGAATGGGGTTGTGACTGTGCGTAACACCCGGGTTAATGCATCTATAGAGGCCATCCGCCGAGTGTATCGCCTCCCAGCATTCACGGGTGAGATGGATCATTACATAGCTTATCACCGCCCGAGGACTGAGTGGGCACCAATTCTTGATGTAATTTGTATCCCTGGCAAGTCGTTTAAATGGATAACGAAGCTGAAGACTCTGCACTCACAGTCCCTTAATTGGGAAGCAAAATGCTGGCTCACTGTCATCAACACCCGCCTGCTACCATCCAGGAATACCACTGATGTGAATGGGCCACGGGTAGCGATTATCTACTGCTTTATGACACACTAGGATTTTAATGTCGCCCGAGTCCTCCATGATGAAATGTTCATTAGATCGCCTGAGCTAATCAAGGGCCACTACTTCCCTTCGCTAATCACCCGGCTATGCCGTCTTGCTAAAGTCCCTGAAAACCTTCGAGTTGATGGGAAATTGCCTTTGAAAGCCCCATTCCGGGCAAGAAAAATTGGACTCAAGGAAAGAGAGCCGGTGGCGGACAGTGATGACTCTGATGATGATTCAGATGATGATGAGAATGATGCTGAGGTAGCTAAGGTCCCCCCTCCTCCGAGAGTTGATGTGGCAGGCCCTTCACAGCCATACAGGAGCACCCGTATGACAGCTTTGGAACAGGATATGGCTGGGTTGCGTACCTCAATCACTGATTTAGGTGCCCGTGTAGATGCGGTGGCTGAAAGGCAGGCGAAGTCGGAGAAGAAATTCTTGGGCTGGTTGAGAGCTCTGGGACGTGCTTGCAACGTGAACCCAGACACCATCTCCGACCAGGAGTGAACCGTCAGGGAAGTTCCTTTACCTCACTGTTCTTTAAATTTTGAAGCCATGGGGACATGTCTTCGTTTTAAGTGTGGGGTGGGGGATACTTCATTGTATGTTTGTAATTGTAACAATTGACCGTTTGATTTTGTTTGTTTTGTCTTGCTTTGATTGTTGTGGTGTTAGAGTAATAGTTCATTAGGTAAGTGAAAATAGTAAGTGACTTGTCCCGACGACGGATCTCTTTCGGCGGGGTTCTTGAGGGACTAAGTTAGGAAAAAAAAAATAGAAGGGGGAGACTCTTCCTGATGACGGATCTTTTAGATAATTTTCTTGAGGGAAGTTAGTCTAGAGAAAAGACCAAAATGATTTTTTTTTAGGTAGTGTAGTAACTCCCCCTTGGTTTTTCTTTAGGCCACGGTTCTTTTCTAAGGGTTTAGCTTGAACCGGGTATAGGTAGTTTTTGTTTTTGTTCTTTTTAGTTTTAGATTAGGATTAATGGGCTACGAGCTAAAATCGAGGAAAAAAAACCCTTAGAGTTTTTTACACCTGAACACAATAGACACTAGAGTGAAACGCTTAGCTTCAAGGGTGGAATCTTGTTTAAGTGCCTTAAAATTGTATGTTTGTATCTAACTTGAACACTCAAAAGAGAATGTCTTGATAAACTAATACGGAGTGAGTCATGTGCCATGTGTGTGTGAGTTTTACTGTATTCCATGATTCACACTTGATGCCTAGAACTTGCCCTGTGTGTTTGCAAAGCGAAATAGTAGTTTCATTCAGTTGGAGAAGTGATATAGGCATTTCTTTGTTGAGCCAGACACATAAAGTAAACCCACCTGAATGCATTACATCTTAGTTAACCCCGTTGAGCCTATAAGCATGTTTCTTTGGCAACCACATTGCAAACCTTACCCAATTGTTTGAATAGCCTGCTGTTTGAACCCTTTTACCTCCCAATAAGCACTTGAATGGTATTGAAAATATGCAAAAGCAAAAGTGTGGGGTGGTGGTTTGGTTTTTGAGTGGAACCATTGAGATAGAGAAAAGGTACTGAATTTTGAAGCATAAAAGTAGAAGCACCACGAAAAAAAAAGAAGAGAGAAAGTTATAAATAATTATGTGGTTGATACGTGGTAGCTTGTACAAATTGCACCTAATGGATGGGGATGTTTTAAATAAATATGGTGGAGTGTTTGGTTGACACAACTATGATCCTGAAGTTTAATGTAATTGTATTAAAAGTGCTTAGGAAGGGTAGTCACTATATCTAAATATATCCTACCCGTCCCTTAGCCTACATTACAACCAAGTAAAGTCCTATTGATCTTAGACTGAGTGGGCTCGATTAGTAGAGTAATACACTACGGGCAAGCCTATGGTGCATCTTTATGGCATGTGAATGTTCTTTTTGAGAGTGAACGAATTTTGTCTATCTTAGTTCCTAATTGTCCTAAATATCATTATATGTGGAACTACTCTCTTGTGTGATGTGAGGGCATGTGATTCACAAAGGAAAGGTAAGTCTTGATTCTTGTATAGAGTGGTTTGAGTAAGTGCGAATGTTGCATGGTACGAAAGATTTGATTCTTGAGGTAAAGGTTGTTCACTACTAGGTGCAACTTTTGTAAAATGTTCATGGTGTGAGTCGTTAAGGGAAAAGCTTAGGGAAGGAGTATTGATGGAGTAGGGTGGATTGCTCGAGGACTAGCAATGATTTAAGTGTGGGGTGTTGATAGTAGGCTATATACTTGATATTTACACCTTAATATGACCATGCTTTGTTGTTGTTTTATAGGTAAAGTGCCAACAAAATGCTCTAAATAGTGTTCTTTTGTTTCGCAGGGAATATTATATGTGAGGAAGCAACACAGAGTGTTTTGGAGGCGATAATGTGAAGAAAACGCCCACTCGAGAAAGTACCCGAGCACAAAGGAGCAGAAAATGGCCTGGGCAAGAATTCCACCGCGACCGCGGTGGATTAAAATGTGAGGCAGTAAGGTCAGATGTCACCGCGGTCGACCGCGCTCCACGCTGCGACCGCGGTGAACTGTTCACGCTGCTGGAAGTCTGGGGACTAAAGTGTATTTTCGGGGAAACTTTTGTAAAACCCTTATAAGCTTTAGAAACTCGCCCAAGTTGTAAAAAAAAGCTTGTTTTAGACTACTTTTGGAGGCAAGAACAAGTGTGAGAAGATCAACCAAACATTAGAGTTTTTCTATCTCTTTTATTTTCTTGCAATTACCCGTTATGAATAATTTAGTAGTTTATTCTCGTTTTGTCATGAATAGCTAATTTCTTTGTCTAGGGTTTTGATGGAACCTATTGAAGGATGAACTTCGTGATTATGTTAATATAGTTTGCCAGTTTAATCTCTATTTGTTCAACTACGTGTTTGTTGTAGTTAATTGACAGGATCCTCAATTAGCTGTGCCTATTTAGTGTGCATAACTCGGGAGAGAGTGCATATTTAGGTAGTTGTTGAACAACATCACTCCCAAAGTATAAGAGGGATCTATAACTGCTGGTTTAAAGGCGGGATTAGGGATAACGAAGCCTTGGGTGCAATCTAAAGTGAGCTGTAATAAACAAAGCTAGCTAGTGTATCTCGGGAGAGTGCGTCCAGTAAATTATCGTGATTACTCGGGAGAGATTTACGGTAAAAGGAGTGCTCATGATTGATAGAGATATTTTGGTGAATCTATATGAAACATAACCGGAAGAGATTCCATCAATAGGGGAAATCACTACCTTAGAACCTTCTCATAATTGTTTACAACTCTAGCTTAGTTGGTTTTTAGCTGTTTATTTACTTTCAGTCTTAGTTATTAGTAATACCATCAAATGTTATTTACAACGTTTGAGGAAGTTGATTCCGTAGAGTTTAGTAAGTCCAACGAAAGTAATTGATAGGTTAATTCCCTGTGGGTTCGACTCTGGGCATAAATACTCAGATTATATTTGCAACGTCCGCGTGTCCTTTTATAAGGCATAGTTGGGCGTGATCACCTATCATATCTAAGAGGGACCAAAAAAATAATCGGCATTAGCTTTAAGCAAATCAATAAGATTTTTCCTGAGCTCGGGAGTTAACCTCGTGCACAGGTATACCTTTCTATCCGCTGATGCTCGATCAGTATGGCCTGCTCCAATTCCTCGATTGTCGATTTGATGGCGTCGGTATCATCGGGTGCTATAAAGGATCTCGGGACACTGTAATCATCCTCCTCATTTTCCGTGTGCTCCTCCTGTTTCCCCGGCCCGCCAGGGTCAGGACCGCTATTGCTATTTGGTTTCTTTCTCTTCAACTAGTCCCCTGCTTTTTGATGTCGTGACCGCGAGCACCAGGGTCGTTTCCTCGACATTGAACATCTCTTTTGCGGCCGGTTGTTCCCCGTAGACCATTTTGATTCCCCCCCAGAGTGAGAAACTTCAATGCTTGATGTAGGGTCGAAGACACCACTCTCATGCTGTGAACCCATGGCCATCCGAACAAGGCGTTGTTTCTCATATTCCCTCGATCACGTAAATTTTTGTTTTCTGGGTGGTCCTGACAGTGTTTACTAGTAGGGTTATTTCACCATTCATCATCTCGCATGCCATGTTGAACCTGTTTAATACTCGTATTGCCGGTATGATTTGGTCCAATAATCCCAATTGCTCTACGACCCTCCATCGAATCATGTTGGCCGAGCTACCTGGATCAATTAACACATGTTTAACTCGAGATTTATTGATAAGTACGGATATTACTAGTGCATCATCTTAAGGCTGGATGATGCCCTCCGCATCCTTGTCGCTGAACGAGATAGACCCCTCTGGAATGTAATCCCGGGTGCATTTTTCCCTTGTGATAGAAACCTTAGTGTGTTTTACCATTGGTCCTGGTGGGACATCCACTCCCCCAATGATCATGTTGATCACGTGTTGAGGCTCCTGCTTCTCAATTTGGTTGTTGGCGTCCCTGTATTTGAAATGATTTTTGGCCCGCTAACTTAGGAACTCTCGAAGATGCCCGTTGTTGAATAGTCGAACCACTTACTCCCTTAGTTATGGACAATATTCAGTCCTGTGACCATGAGTACCATGGTATTTACACACCAAGCTGGGATCCTTTGTGCGGGATCAGACTGAAGTGGCCTAGGCCATTTGGTCTCCTTGATGCGACCAATGGTCGACATTATACTTGCAGCGTCCACGGTGAAGTTATATTCTGATAGTCTCGGGGCTTCCCTGCCTCCAAGTGATCTGTCAATACCATTTTTGTTCATCTGACCCTGGTTGCTAGGTCCTTGGTCGCTTCTCCTATGGTTCATGGTTGGGTGGCGACCAGATCCGTTTCCCCTTTTGTTCGAAATGTATGGTTGATACTGATCTCGGGCCGTCCTTGGCTCCTTGTCCATAATTATTTTAGATCTGTTGTTCGCTCTGTTGGGGTAAACAGACCCCCGAGGAGGCCCCTAGCTGGTCGTCCTCGACTTGGATCTTCGACTGATACCTATTATGGACCTCGGCTGAAGTAACCAGACTTCACCAAGTAGCTCTTCAATTGCTGAGAAGCAATGGAACTTCAAGAGTTAAGCCCTTGAGTGAATGACTGAACGACCCAATCATCTGAGACCGGGGGCAGGTCCATTCGCTCCATCTGGAACCTCGACATGAATTCCATAAGCATCTCGTTGTCTCTCTGCTTGACTTTGAAGAGGTCCAATTTACTCGTCTCGACCTTGATGGTGCCACCATGGGCTTTAACGAAGCGTCTGCAAGCATAACAAATGAATCAATAGGATTTGAAGGCAAGTTATGGTACCATATCATTACTCATTTGGACAAGGTTTCCCCAAATTTCTTCAATAACACCGACTCGATCTCCTGATCTTCTAGGTCATTGCCTTTTATTGCACATGTAAAGGAGGTTACATGCTCGTTTGGACCTGTGGTCCCATTATATTCGGGAATGTCGGGCATTCGGAATCTCTTCGAAATTGGCTTCGGTGCCGCACTTGGGGGGAAAGGTTTCTGAATAAATTTTTCGAAATCCGGCCTTTCAATATTGGAGGCGCTCCCGAGATATAATCGACCCTCGAATTGTAAGTTTTCACCTTCTTGTAATTTGCCTCTATCTTTTTCTCACCGGACTTCCCTCGCTTTGTTAGCGCTTCGAGCATTTTCATCACCTCAGAAGTTTCTTCGGGTCCGAACTCATCTGGTTCCACGGTAACTTCTTCATCTCTTTGAGCGTTTTCTCTAACCTGCTTGGGTTCGGTCATGTTCTGGGCGTGATTTTGGGTCTGTAGTTGTGCTATCACCACTTGGTGAGCTTGTAACATCTCGAAAATCAATCGTAATCTAACTCCATCACCTTCCCCTTTGGGTGCTTCTCGAACCGATGGTTGGAGTGCCCCGCAAATGCTATTTCGGGATCAGTTGGCAGGTTGATGTTGATGACAACTTGTGAGTTAGCATCGATCGGGTCAGCGATTGGGATACCATTGGGATCAACAGGGGATACGTTATTGCTTGGTACCACGTTATTGTTTTCACCGTGGTGGCCTGACTCGATGTCAATGTTTAAGCAAGCAGACTGAGAATTTGACATTTTAGATTAACCTGAAATCAAACATCAAAGACAATTGTAAAATAGGGTGTGTTATGGAGATTAGTATTAAATCCACTATTATCCTTTACCACACGGTGTGCGCCAAAATGTTTACCCTTAAAATGAGAAACAACTGAATTTATACACAGTTTAAAGGATATGTGGTTCAATCTAACACGAATGAACTATGAATAATATAACTGAATTAAAGGAAATTAGAGCGATCAAACCAAATGTAATGGATGATAAGTCTAGCTTGGCAATGGACGTTCGGAAATCGGTTTCGATTTAGACCTCGGAAGAAATCGGTTTCGATTTAGACCTCGGAATGAGCTCGGTCACAACTTAATAAACAAGCAGCTCATGAACACTTTGAACAACTTATTGCTTTGATATGTGTGCCAACAATGGTCTTAAAATATAAAAATTCTCCCATTTATATAGTAGGAAAATTTCATTCCTAGTACAAGTCTAAATAAGGTAAAAAATCTTCTCTTTCCAGTAAACGCTGATACGCAGTTGATATCGGGCAAGATTCGTGTCGTAATACACGGTTGAGAGCGGATATTTCGGCCCCTTGCTTATCTTGTCTAACTATTTTTTCCCTTAGTCTCGGCTCTTCACTCTGCTCGGGCCCAATGCTCGGCCGCGTCCGGTCTCGGGTGCACTATTTGTTCTCCCCGGGCTTTGAGACGTGAAATCTCTCGACTTTACTTGAGGCCATATCAGGTCGTGCTTTCCTTCCGTTTTCCCGATTTTACTCGTACACAATATAGATTAAGTACAACGATGACAATAAAAAGGTTAGAAAACCGACTAAAAAAACAGGTAAAAATACAATATCAGCTCCTTCTCCTTCTCTTGAACTATGGAACTACTTTTTTGTCACTAATTTACTCATAAAACAGTAAATTTGTAACTAGCTATTATTCATGCTAAATTTTATATTGGTGAAAACTGAATATGCCACCTGTTGCATTAACAATTTGGGGTTTTTTAAATCTAAAAAGAGTATTTCATTGTTCAGTTTTTTGTAATTCATTTGATGAAGAATGCTATAAAAAGAAAAAATAATTTCATTTTGTAGCGCACTTTCTATCTTTAAAAAAAAAAAACATTCTATTCTTATTTAAAAAACTTCATGTTAACGCAAAATGGCCAGGCAAAGTGGCACATTAAGAAGTGTACACGTGGAAGTATTTTTCGCCGTTAACTCATCTGTCTCCTCAATTCTCTCTGGCAATACCGAGACAGTGGCATTTCGGCTAATAACATCAAAACGAGTGTCATTTTAATGCCCAAAGTGTCAACACAACATTGACAAAGTTTCCGAAAGGTGAAGCTAACTTTTACTTTTAGAGTCCACTTCGCTTGCAGAATCACTAATACTTTTTCAATAAAGAATTTATTAATAAGTATTGATGCAGCTCTTATTTTAATCTATACTTATTTAGTATTAACGGTTTTTCATTTAAGTAATTGGTTCATTGTTAAATAACTAGGCATTTGAACAAAGTTGGTCCAAGTTAAAAAAAAAAAGTACTATTTGACAGTTGATTAAGTTTTATATATAAGGATATAAATATTACTTGCAAATATATTTTTGGCGAAAGTTAAAGATGTGTGAGTAAACTTGTTATTTCGTCAATATTCACACTCGATTGCCACATTCATATTTGTAGAAAATTTAAGTTGAATACATTGATAGGGATATTTTTATGTTAATATTGTATTTTAACTTATGGTTTCGTATACTTGTCTTATTTTTAAGTTACAAATTTTAGCAATTATAAAAAAATTTATCGATAATTATTTTTTAGATAACTTGATTACGTAAGGAAGTTTATTGCACAGTGTAGTAAATAAATTCTTTTATTGATTTTTCTTCCGTGTTTGTTATTTTTGAGATCTAACTAATTTGAATTGCATACAAAAAAGTTATACTTCCTATCAAAGATGACTAATTTTTCATCGCTCGAATACGAAATTACTAATAAATAATGGATGGATATTTACAATGGTGGATCTACATTGAACCTTAGAGCTTGTTTGGATGGTTGTTACATGTCGTTTCATATTGTATTGTATTGTATTGTTTGATAAATACAACGTTTGGATAGATTATATTGTTTGCCGTTATTTGATAATGTCACGAACCAACAACATGAAGAACAAACTTGCATTATTACTAAAAAAAATAGGATACATAGTAGAATTATTATATAAATAGTAGGATAAATGATAAAATATGATTATTTAATAATAATGAAGGGCAAGATGAGAGGAAAAAGCAAGGTACGATGCCACCACACTAAATCCGTCATTATATAAAGTGGCCTTTTTCGTCATTACATGACGGCAGATCTAACGATACGATACAATAAAATTTAACATTATATTTAAAGTAACAATACGATACAATACAATATGTAACAACCATCCAAACAAGTTGTTATGGGTGCTTAAGCACCCATCGATTTTAGCCAAACACTATATATCTATATTGGAAACTAGTAATTATATACAAGAATATTGATCGAGCACCCAATCTTAAAAATAGAAATTCCAGTTAAAGACGATTGAGCACCCACGATTTAAAAATTCTGGATCCGTCTCTGGATATTTAGAGCATGTGTTGGCCAAATTGTAAAAGATTATTTATTTTAAAAAGTACTTTTAGAGAGTAGTAATTTATGTTCGACCAATTCATTTGAATAATACTTTTTTCCATACTTGATAAGCAAATTGTGATTAACTAGTTTTTCTAAAAAGTACTTTGATTATTAAATTACGAAAAAGAACAGTAAAAATTTAGTTTGCAACTAATATTTTTTAAGAAGGAGAAATAAATTTAAACATTTATTATAAAAATTCAATTAAAATATAATACATAAAGTAAAAATAAAAATTAGAGATTTTAATAAATATAAATATAATTATCCGAAGTAATAATATTGAATATCTGGTATTACTTATTATTTACACGATGATTTAGATATATCAAACAACATCATTCATTATAAATTAAAAATCTACTCTATAAATTACTACTAATAAAAGAAGAGAGCTATTTACTGTATTCCAAAGAGGAATAAAAATACGATGAATAAAAAAAATGAAGAAGAGAACGTAGGAAAAAAGAGGAAGAAAAGGTTAAATTATTTAGATAATTTTTTAAATATAAATTTATTGCAAGTGATGTTTTGTCTTAAATAAAGTTTTTTTTTTTATTTTTGCTTTTGCTTTTTGGGAAAATTCTCTACAAATAGTACCCTTTATGCCTGATATTACATGGTAAATTTATAACTTGTTCTTAAAACCAGAAAAACTACTTATTATGTTATATTGTGTTGTCAAAAAAAGAAAGATATTATTGCTCAAAAGCGTTTCATCTTGGTCAAACTCAAACATCTCAAATTTTCCAAACACAAAAAGTACTTTAGCCTCCCAAACATTGGCCAAACAAGCTCTTACCTGTTACTCCCTCCGATTTATTTTAATTAATTTTTTAATCCTTTTTTATGATTTATAATATTTAATTTTTTCAAATATCAAAAAAGAATTAATTAGTTTTTTTTGAAATTGTCCTTGAAGTAAAGAGCTTAGGGTATTTGTTGTATTTTTAATGAAAAAATCAATATTAATATAATCAACTTTATTATTAATTAATCTTAAAAAATAAATTTCTTATTATATTTGAAATCAATTAAAAAATTAATTAAAATGAACCGGAGTTAATCTCTTTGTAAATACCGACGTTAAGTGTTTTTCCACAAGACATTCTCTCTCTCTACACACTCTCTCTCTCTCTCTTTCACACAGAAGAGACCACACTACACAACACGCTTATACACCCAACTTTCTCTCCTTCCTCTTCTCTCTCCATTGCCATTTACTGTTCTAGGCTTATCTCCCTTGTTTTTCTGAGCTGAAGTGCTAAACTACTTCTCTCTATAACTTGTGTTTCTCGGCAGAAACTTTCTAAAAAGAAAATTGGCACTAGGCAAATGGATACAGCAAAATATACACCCATTAATGGTGGAAAAACTCTCTTTACAGACCTGAAAGCTCACTTTTCTTTTCTGAAAACCAAAAGAACTGTTACTTGTGCATATGGGTTCATGTTTGTATTCGTTGCTGTTACATTTTTCTTGGCTTTTAGTCCTTCCCCTAACTCATCTTCTCCTTGGTTCACAAACATTTTCTCTTTAAGCAGTAGCACTAGTACTAGTGGAACTATTTCTACAACATCAGCTCCAATTTCCTCTGATCAATCTTATGGATCTCACTTTTCTTCAGTTTATTCTTACTTTTTTCCCAACTCTTCACAGCAAGTTCAAAACTTTACTACTCCCAGATCCCAAAACTCAACATTTGAGCCTCCCAATTTGCAAAAAGAATTGGGTATTGGGAAAAATGTGACTTCAAATAATGACTCACATGATAAAGTTGAAGTCTTGAAAAACCCCTTGAAGCCTTCTGTGAATGTGACAGCTCAAAAATCTTCGTCTGGGTCGAATCAAGAATCATCAAGTGTAAAGAATCAGCCCCAAAGTAAAGATTTTGATGATAAAGTTGGAGTATTGAAGGCAAATCAGAGCTCAAATTCAGCACCAAAATCTTCTTCTGGAACTAATGAAGAATCATCAAGCGCAAAGAATCAGACCCAAAGTAATGATAAAGTTGGAGTCTTGAAGGCAAATCAGACCACAAATTCAGCACCAAAATCTGCTAATGGGAGTAAAGAGAACGAAATTGAGGGAGTGAAGAGTAATTTCACATCTTCGTTTGTGAAAAAACAGAGTAATGGGACTAACTTAGATGTGTCGGCAAAGAAGAAGGATGAAGATGTGGTTAAGTCTTTGTTGGATTGTGATTTCTTTGATGGGAATTGGGTGAAAGATGAGTCTTACCCTTTGTATAAACCTGGTTCTTGTTCTCTTATTGATGAGCAATTCAACTGTTTTCTCAATGGTAGACCTGATAGTAATTACATCAAAATGAAATGGAAGCCCAATGCCTGTACTCTTCCAAGGTAAGATTTTGCTATTTATCCTCAACCTAATTCTAGTTTAAATATTTTTATCTGACCTATGAACTCCAAATTAGATCGACCCCAACTTGTTTGGAACTAAAGCGTTGTTGTTGTTGTTGTTGATGAACACCAAATATAGGCTTCAAGGATCCTATACTTCTTTAGTTTTCCATTTCTCAAGATGTTTCATTGCTTATGGAATGTGGCATTTTCCATTTTCGATTATTATCTGTTAGATTTGATTTCGCTTACAAATTAAACCATGATTTCTTTATCTGAAAGTTGTTCTTTTTCTTCAATCATGTAATCTTAGATTAGTCAAATTGGTATTTACTTCCATATATAAGTATCCTTACAGTTGATTTTTTTGACAGATTGAATGGCACTCATATGCTGGAATTATTGAGAGGAAAAAGATTAGTATTTGTTGGTGATTCACTCAATAGGAACATGTGGGAATCACTTGTTTGCATACTTAGAAACTCTGTAAAAGATCAGAAGAAGGTTTATGAAGAATTTGGGAGACACCATTTTAGGACAGAAGCTTCCTATTCATTTCTATTCGAAGTAAGATATTCATTTCTGCTGTTAAACATCATCATTATATGTTCATAAAAAAAAAAGCAGCCCGGTGCACTAAGCTCCCGCTATGCACGGGGTCCGGGAAAGGGCCGGACCACCAGGGTCTATTGTATGCAGCCCTACCCTACATTTCTGCAAGAGGCTGTTTCTGCGGCTCGAACCCGTGACTTCTTGGTCAAATGGCAGCAACTTTACCAGTTACGCCAAGGCTCCCTTCGATCATTATATGTTCATATTCTTATGAATTGTTTCTTAAATATTCAGGAGTACAATTGCAGAGTGGAGTTCTTTGTATCTCCTTTCTTGGTTCAAGAATGGGAATTTGCAGATAAAAAAGGAGTGAAGAAGGAAACTCTTAGACTTGATTTAATTGGACAGTCTGCTGATAAATATAAAAATGCAGATATATTAGTCTTCAACACCGGCCACTGGTGGACTCACGAGAAGACTTCCTTGGGGTAAAGTTTATTGAGTTTTTCAACATATATGGTCTGTTTGTTATGCTTAAAATAATTAAAACAATGGTGCATGTTACAGGAAGGACTATTATCAAGAAGGAAGTCACGTGTACAGCGAATTAGATGTCCTTGAAGCATTTCGAAAAGCTTTAACAACATGGGGAAGATGGGTTGATTCCCATGTAAATCCCCACAAGACATTTGTTCTCTTTAGAGGTTATTCTGCATCTCATTTTAGGTAATTCTAACCTTGAAACACACCATATTAGATTTACTTGTCAATGGTTCCAACTTCTTTTCTCTGTAGCAGTATCATTATTTATCCGGTTACCACTTAATTATCCGCTATAACAATAAAGTTACAAAACTATTCTTTGTCACGTTAAAGTAACTAACTGAACTATGTGAAAATTGCTCGAAAACTTTTGCTTAAACTATGTATTTTTTTTTTTTGACAGTGGTGGACAGTGGAATTCAGGTGGAGCTTGTGACCATGAAACAGAACCAATCAAGAACAACACATATCTTACTCCTTATCCATCTAAGATGAATGTATTGGAGAGAGTATTGAGAGGAATGAAAACTCAAGTCTCCTATCTCAATGTCACAAGAATGACAGATTATAGAAAAGATGGTCACCCATCAATATATAGGAAACAAAAATTGACCAATGAGGAGAAGAAATCTGAATTGTTGTTCCAAGATTGCAGCCATTGGTGCCTCCCTGGTGTACCTGATGCTTGGAATGAGCTTCTATATGCCAAACTCTTAGTAAATCAACACATGAAAAAACAAGATGACAAAAAGACATAAAGGGGCGGGCTCATTATTCATCGAGTGAGTTTCGAACTCTGCGTTATTGACCCTCGAGGATGGATTTCTCGGTTATGGTACCCAAAAAAACGGGTAACAAGCACTTGGAGAAAGAGTATGTTCATATTGTAAACTATATATGCGAGATTAGAGAAGTTTTCTTTAGGAGAGATATGTGAACTTAGAGTAATTTATTTTATGTGTATTTATAAGAGGAGAGTGACAAAGAGATTTTGACTGTTTACTTATAATCAAACAGTTGTAAGTCTCTGTTACTTGCTTCCTATATTTTACCGAGTCTTAAGGGCTCGACACTGTAAATTTCATAATTACTTACACTATTTATTTCAAATTAATTAATGTTACATACGTTTAATTATGTTTGTTGGATCAGGGGTTTTGTATACATCATTAGTCAACGATGTAGTCCAGAATTTTTATTTTCAATTGTTATACAAAATTGTTGTTTGACACATAGCATTTTCTTAATTCTTGTGCGCAATTAGGGGATCTAAGTCTATATTAATCACGACATCTCTGCTTGGCCATGATTATAGTTGTTTGATGCTTTTGATAAGAGCTTGTCGTCTTGGAGTGCATAGAGAAGTAATTAAGTATTGCTTTGATATTTTAATCCTATTATTTTTCCTCTTCACAATCACATGGGGTGTTCTCTATGTTTTAAGTATTCTAATTGCTTGTGCATTTGAGTTACCTTAACAATATAAAGGGCAGATCGGTGCGCTGTGCTCCCGCTAATGTCCGGGGTCCGGAGAAAAGCCGGACCACAAGGGTCTATTGTACGCAGCCTTACCCTACATTTCTGCAAGAGGCTATTTCAACGGTTTGAGTTACATTAACAATGTTTTTATATTATCGTACAATTTAATTACCTGAGATGTGCGAAAACTGATCCGAACACCATCGTTGTTAAAAATCATCAAATTTAGATCTTTGTGACTTAGTTTAAAAGTGGTACTATGATGAATTTGAAATACCTAAGCTGGGAACATGATACTGACAAATGACTGTAAAGTTCTGAAGATTTTAATGTATTTAGGTTCTTGGATCTTAAGCAAACATTTTTCCACCGTTCTATTTTCACATGATATATACTAGACGGTGCAGGAAAGCTCCACCAATCATGTTTAGTTATCAATTCTTAATTTCATTTTAACTTGTACCCACTTTAAAAAATATTAATTAGTACTCAAAGTGTAGATAACTTTAGATGAATTGGAGTTTAGCTGATATTTAAAGATGTTTCAAATTTTAGATGATTTGGAGTAGTTTTAGGTGTTGAATCGTGTACTGCATTGCTGAAATTCGAAGAACAAATTTCTGTTTCTCGGCAACTTGCACTTCAGACCTATTTGGCCTTATGTGCATGAAAAGATTGGTTGCACTTCATACCTATTTGACCTTAAGTGCATCTTAAGTGTAATTTTTGCACTGTAGATTTATTGACATTAAGTCATTGCACTTCTTACTTTTTTTCTCCTGCAATTTCAGACTCGATAACTTTGAAGTTGATCGTAAAGTGTGTAGACTTGCTAATTTTTATGGGTAAATTTTAAAAATAGCCAGATTTACAACTGGTCGTTCAAAAATAGCACAATTTCAAAAGTAATCGAAATTTAGACACTTTTTATATAAAGATAAATCTGAGCGAAAACACTGTTCAAAACCCGAAAAATACTCCAGTATATTATGCTGGAGTTCCAGCATAAGTATACTTGAACTCCAGCATATTATATTGGAGTTCCAGAATAAGTATGCTGGAACTCCAGCATAGTATGATGGAGTTCCAGCATAAGTACACTAGAACTCCAGCATAATATACTGGAGTTCTAGCAAGTATATTGGTTCAGTATAATATACTGGAGTTTGGAGTACCGGTGCTCCAGTCTCCAGTATATTATACTGGAGCCAGCAAAGTATACCGGTCCAGCATAATATGCTGGAGTTCATACACAAGTGCACTGAACTCCAGTATATTATGCTGGACCGGTCTCTATTGTAGCAAAATAGTGACTATTTTTCATTGACTTGGTAAACGCTGACTATTTTTGATTGACCAGTCCGAAAACTGGCTATACCGTGCTATTTTTACAATTTTTATGCAAAGTGGATATAAGTTCAATGCTTACTCCAAAATTAGGTATAGATACAAATGCTCCGCTTTAATGGAGGAGCAAAATGGGTATAGCGGGACTTCCCATTTTAAGGACCCGGATCCAAAATCTTTGATCAAGTACAAAGAGATATCGTCCCACCAAGCCCGTCGGTCACACATTTTCTATATCTGAAAATTTGGAAGTTGTTATGGAGAAACATTGAGTTACTTTTTCATGCTTGTGTTTATGGACGAATGAGAGAGTGACCCTTGCAATTGAAATAGAGCCATTTATGGTTGCCATCAACAATTTTAGAAAGAGAAGTCCAATGGTCCATTTTGAATTGATTAGTTAATAAGGAACCTAGCAATTTAATGCGGTTAATTGGTCATGAATCTAGCTTAGATTATGTATCTACCAAACATCTCCTCTCTGTATATTTTGCTGGACCAAAATTACACTACAAAATAAATCCGCAGAATGGCCTAAATGGCACCTATACTTATCCCACTTTGTCATGCCGGTCCCCAAACTTAACAATTTGTCAATTGAACACTTACACTCCTTCAAACCGTGTATAATAAACGCTTATGACACGACGCTATCAGTGCGTGTAATACAATCTCCTACACGTAGGACGCCACGTCAAGAAATTAAACCACGTAGGCTCCAGGTCATTTATTATGGCCACATAGGAAAATAAAATAGGAAATAATTATTAACTCCCAACCCAAATTTTCCCCTCATTTTACACTTATTCGCCTAGGTTTAGTCCCTGATAAAGGCGGCGACTTGGGTTGGCGGCGGGAGGTTGTCGGCGACGGTTCCGTAGTTCACAATCAAAATCAAATAGAACACTCATCTAAATTAAACGGATCTCAAAACGTATGGAGAAAGGATTTTCAATTAAAATTTTAGGAATTGTGGCCCTCCTCTGCATCGGCTGCTTCGAAGGTTTGGCAAGCCACGAGTTCCTGCACCTTATCATCTGCAGCAACACCTTCAGGCGCCCCGGTAGCTGGGGCAGCAATAGGTGCTTGCTTGTGGAACTGCTTTGCTAGCTTCTTCAAATTCTCCAAATTATCAGGGCCCAACTAATGAATATTGAGGAAGAATATCCTGCAACTTCTTGGTCGGAGGAGAAAATACGCTTTGGGTATTAAAACAAAATAAGGAGAAAGAGAAAGGTGGGCATGAGGAAGAACAGATCCACCCATTTGCTTCAGTTATTTGGATCCACTCGTTTGCTTTTTGCTTTTTTTACTTATTTTATTTTTATTCTTATTTTACTGATTTTTTCTTCTTATTTTAATTATTTCTGGTTCAAAATGCTCAAACTCACGCTCATTATCCGCGTAAACTACATCACTTTGTCCAGCTCAACCATTATTTTGCCACATGTGCTTGGTCAACGGTCAGAGGGGTTTAAATAATAGGTTTTGATCAAGTTAAAGTGTCTGGATGAAAACAAGTGAAGTTTGGGGACCGGCATGACAAAGTGGGACAAGTATAGGTGCCATTTAGGCCATTCTGCCAAATAAATCAGAAGAAATACACTTCCTGGAAAAGAAGTTATATTGAACAATTACCCATCCTTTTATGGATAATCATCTCTTAAATCTCATCTTAGAGTAGATTAGATACAAGCCTATTCACTAATTTTTTATTTTTATTTAAAAAAACACATGATATGCCCATTCAAAAGGGGTAACCTATAGTTCTAGGCTATGTTGCGTGGACTCTCCAAAAAGTAGCCGCACCGGATCCTTAAAAAATGCACTAGTTTTGGAGGATCCGACACGTTCCTGCCACATTTTTGGGAGAGTCCGAGCAACATAGGCTCTAGGTACACTGGCTAGTGGACAAGCTGCATTATATACCCACCACCAATATATCGCAGGATTCATCATGACAGGAGCTTTTGCTCATGGAGCTATATTTTTCATTAGAGATTACAATCCGGAGAAAAATGAAGATAATGTATTGGCAAGAACGTGCTTTAAAAAAAAAGAGTGGCCTAGTGGTCAAAGAAGGCAAGTAAAATTTCCAGAAACCAATATTCAGATCTTAGTGAAGAGAAGCACATGAGTTCTTCTCATCTGCTTTGATCCAGTAGGGAAAATTATCCTATATTGTGCTAGTTGAAGATAACATGTATTTGAGATACATACAGGTCACTTCAGACACCAAAAACTAAACAAACTCATAATAGAAAGTTGAAACAAAACAAAGATTTAAGGCATAGAGAATGGTATTTTGCAAACAACTTGATCAAGAATGCAAGATAGCCGAGACAACGTTTGAAACAAAGAAGCAACATAACATTGCTCAGATCATATAGATTACGTTTATTTATTCAAAAGCCCAAAAGCTCTTTTGTTCTGTTCTATAGGATGCACAACTGCATAGAAGATTTCCTCAGAAATGGAGAAATATATAGAGTTTCTATACTTATGAAGGGAGGATAACTTCAAATACACCTAATGATTTATCCTTAAGCTAGTGACATCCAAAAACATTATCAGTACCTTTAACCGAAGAATTTGAATGGCAATTCTTCTATCTTTCATCTCAAGATGATTTTTGTTGCCTACATGAGTAAGTACATTCTGGCATTGTGTACAGCCACAATGATAATAGGTGCATGCACCACTTTTCAGAAATATACCAATTAAGCCACTGAAATGAATTATATGGACAAGATATTTGATTTATTGAGGACATCAAAAAGCAGGTATACAAATAAAACTACCATTTGCAAGGTTATTTACAGAGGTAAAGACAAATATAGAAGTTTCTTTTTTTTTTTTTTTTTTTTTTTGCAAATGACTTGCAACTTGAAAGCTTGAACCAGCCAGGTAAGAGAACTAATGGTGGTACACTAAGCAGAAAACATGAAAAGGTTCTTATGAAGCTCTTGAAAGTACATTTCCTACTGATATGCCTAAATAAAAGCTCAGAAGTATCAACGCCATACTGGGGGGGGGGGGGGGGGGTAAGGCATGCTTGGAAGACTGAAAATGCAAATCAGTTTAGCCTCCTCCTCCTATGTGGACGTGAATCTCCACTATCCACATCTGAAACTCTGGAAGTATCATTTCTTCTTCTGGAAGATGATGTAGAGAGGGACACCCTAGAATCTATTTCAGCAGCAGTATCCATTGTCTGACTCTCTGAGTGTATACCAGCGGCAATGCTCGAAACAGAATCTCTATCATCCACTGGTAGAGGCTGTTCCTGATTCCTCTCCACATTGTTACTACGGAAGTATGGTTCAACCACCCTTCCAGCAGAACCAAAGACAGAACCAAGATCGGCAAAATTAGCAGCTCGATGTGAATTTGATCTATGTAGTAACAGAGAGGAAAGACGACGGTTTTCCCACACATCTGAGTTAGTAGGACTGGTTTGTGTCAAGTCAACCACATCATCCGAAGGCAGCACAGGATTCTGTTCTCTGCGCATTCCCCTGGAAGTAAGAATACGGTTGAGCAACGAGCTGTTTCGCTCAGGTAATTCATGAGAACCTTCAGGATTCTGCTGCTGCAGCTGAGACAAATCAAATCTATGGCCAAGACGGCGAATCATTTCTTCCATTGGAATGGTGAATGCTGTCCTTTGAATAGTTTGCCTCCAGCTCTCGACACGTCTTGCTTGAGGCCTATGAGGGATTTTCAGAGTTGAATCCTCTTCAGGTTCCCGTACATTAGTTCCACGGCCATAAATTGGGATTACATTCTTCATAGTCACTTCCCCTTTACAAACAGGGCATTCCTTTGCATCCGAATGGAGATGCAACCATCGATAAAGACAGGCCCAGCAAAACAAGTGACCACAACAAGTCACAACAGGTTCTTTGGACAAGTCCAGGCATATATTGCAATCAAAGAAGCTTCCCTCCTCACTATTACCCTTTTCATTATCTTCCTTTTTCCCCAAAATCTCTGTCACCTCAGAGGCTCTCTCCTCAGTAACAACACTAGCATCACCTGTCTGTGATTCACTTCTACCAATGAATTCCATTGCAATATTTCTAGCTTCTGCAGGGACTGGAATGTTTCTCAAAACTGACCGCCATCTGCTCCTCCTTTGCCTAACAACTTCCCTAAATCGATAACCATCTAACAAATCCTCCAAATTCATATCCTCAATGGGAAATGATGCAGGAACACGCTCTGAATCATCATTAGGACTTTCAACAGGTCCCAAATTCAGATCAAGATTCATTGCATTAGGTGTACCGTCCCCCATGGCAATTCACCAGTTCTCCTAACACAAAAAAGAAACACAAAAACCTCCAATTTCCACGCTAAATGAGGGAAATATCCGACCTTTCTCACTATACCAAATGAAAACCAAGATTCCTCTTTCTCCTAATCAATTTAATGAAAACCCTCAATCTTCACCTTCATCCAATAACTTATACTACTATTCCACTTAGAAAATCAACGCCAAATTCAAGCAGCTAAAATTGAGCAGAAAACCTAACTTTATTAGGCCAGAAGCCAAAAAAATTGAAAACCCAAATAATTTATAAAACAATAAATCAAAAACGAGAGCAATTGACGCAGGATTCTAAAAAAGGTGCAATCTTTTTTAGGGTAAATCGCATTAAGAATAAAAATCAACAATTTATCAAAAGAAAAGGAAAAAACCAAAAGGGCCACGAAATTGTGAGCCCATATGAGAATCAATTTTGATAATTAGCTCAAAATCCATAATTTAGAACCATTTTTTGAGAATTATAAATTAGGGTTTTGGTTTAACTGTTCAAAGGAACAAAGTAAACAAAATAGGAAAGAGAGAGAGAGAGAGAGAGAGAGACCTTGAGCCAAGATGAGATTTTGATGAGAAAAAGCAGCATAAATTTGCTGTTATTGCTATGAAATTGGTGCAGTTTTCTGCGGATTTTTCATCTTGAGTGAATTAGGGATCTGGTGCACTGAGCTAGCTATAGAGATTAGAGAGATTTTTTTTGTGTTAAATGGGTTAAGATCCGGCCCGATAGAAGAGAGAGTGCCAGCTTAGATACAGAAAGGGGAATTTTTCCCTGCATGTAAGCAATTTTGGGTAATTTTCAGTATCCAAACGCTGCTATATTTGACTTTGGGGGTTCAATTCTTGCCATATTATCATCCACGCACCAAAGCGGGTCCCACTTCTTGCTATGCATTTTTTTTTTGTTTTTTATTGGCATTGAATACCCACTAATTTGAATTAGTATCACACTTTAGGTCCATTAAAAGAAAAAGTACTTCCTATCAGGATTTTTTATTTGTAAAACTCGAACTTGTTAAGAATCACAATATTTTCTGTTTACCTCGAAAAATGTGAGTAACAATTAATGGTGATTTGTGGTTTTAAAGATATGTGATTTATTCCAATACTAGTGAATATACAAGTAATATTAGGTTTAAGTAAGAAGGATTGATGAACCAAACCAGTGTTGTTAGAGCAACGGGGACCTCAAGCTCGATTATCTCGGGAGCCTCGAGGTGGGTTAAGAGCAAATAAAGTATGAACAATAAAGTAAAAACAATAAAGCTGAAGAACAATTGTGGAGCACAGTAAACGAGAAAAGCAGAGTAGAATATTCTATTGCAGTGGATGAGATGATGTTTACAAATGATTGGGGTCCCCTTTATATAGGAGGGGAAAATCCTAATATGGTACATTCCCAATTATGGTAAGGAATTCTATTGGTACAGTTGTATAACAACCTAGTACGGACTCGTAATATTCCGGACAAATCTTATCTCTTAATTTATGCCCCGATCCACGTGTCCTTGAGAAATTCCCGCTCTTTCTTGAGTGTCATCGAAATTGTACTGTCCTCGAGGCAAATCATGACGGGTCTCTGATTTGCTTCTCGAGGTGCGTATATCCCGGCCGGGCTCGATTCTTACTTCCGAACTCGAGCTCGGGGTATGATCGAATCTCCGAAATCGAGTTCTCCAATTTAGACCGTATACAAATAGTCCCCGCGTTTCTTAGAATGAAATGATATGAAACGATTTGAATTTCCGAAGTCCTTTATGATGGTATCACTCTTATGACGTAAGCGTTGAAATGACCAAAGCGTCCCATCGGTGCTTTTCCCCAAAAGCATCAAATGCACGTCCGAGCCGGTCGGCCATCAATATTAATGAACCATCGCCGACTTCCTCTATATATACTTGTTTTCTCTTCTCATTAAGAACTTTTCCACCTTGCAACACCTATTTTCCTCTATACGTTTCCTTTTCACCACTGGTTCCTCCGCTGTATTAGCTCAAAACCTCGCCGGTTTATTCATTTCTTCCTTCTTTTTCTAAAGAATCGATGGCATAAACTTCCAAGTTCGTTCCTTAGAAAGAAGGAACCTCCACTTCTACTTCCCGTCCGGCCGGAGGTAAACCGCCGACGCTTCATGAGATCGTACCGAACAATTTTCTTTGAAAAAGGACTTTATAGTCGAGAACCCTCCCGACGTCCCCAGTCATCGAGAGCATGCATCGAGATACATAAGGTCAATTGAGAAAAAACACCTCGATGGTGTGAGGAGAGAGTGTAAATAGGAAGAGAAGGTCATTCTGCAAATACCTTCTCGTGAGGAGGACATCACAACTTACGTAGAGGGGTTCCTAAGTGTGTATACATACCCCTTTATGTTGGGTCTCCTCGACCCGCTCGTGCTTGAATTCTGCCGAAGATATCAAGTCACCCTGGGCCAGATTCATCCGTCCTTTTGGCGGATCGTAATAATGATGAGGTTTTTCGTCGAAAAGGCCAGGCTCGAGTTCACCCTCAGCCACCTCATCCGATTATATCGACCTCAACATTTCCAAGGTTTAATCAAACTCCAACGCCAATCAACCAAGTCCTTCTTCGCCAGTAACGACGAAGACAAGGATCGAGGTTGGATGAGCCGGTTCTTCCGGGTGAGGACCGTTGATGTTATTCCCAAGGAGTTCCTGCCGTTCCCTGAGAAATGGAACTTCGGACGTGAGTGGAATTCTTTGCTTTAGTTCTTTCCTATAAATTTTGCTAAACTTCGCATAATTATTCCTTTCCCTTTTCCGCAGCGGTCCCGTGGATGCCTAATGCGGTCCTTGACCTCGAGGACTGGGTTCGCAAACTAGCTGCTATTTCATCATACGACAAACGCAAGTGGGTAGGACTTGTCGAAGGGCAAGTTGGAAGCGAAACATTACGATATGCGTCATAATGTTTCTTTCCTTATTAAGAATGTCTCCTTCATGTGACCTGATTCCTCTATCACAGGTATTGATGAGTTCTTTGAGATGAGGCCGCCCCGGAAGAAGTAGGATCTCCGGCTCCAAAACCAAAGAAGGATAACAAGAGAAAAAGGTCCGCAAAGAGTGAGGACTCTCAAAGCCAAGCATAGCCCGCTTGGAGGCGCAAGAAAAATGTCGTCATCAATGTGGATATTGACTCGGTCCACCAGTCTATGGACGATGACGGTGACGTGATGGATGGTTCGATATTGGTGACTCGAACCAGGAAATCTTCCGAGGCTATCAAGCCTGCTGAGATCAGGGCCCCTAGCCTCGAGGAATGAACTTTAAAAGAAAAAGGGGATGAAGGCCCTGCATCACCTGACGTGGTAACTGCTTCTCAAACTTCTGGAATTACTCCAAAGGGAGCGAGCTTCGAAGCTTCTTTGCCTGAACAGAGCGCCTCGGGTGATCTCCCGAGGCCATGACAGCAGGTCATTCCTCGTCATTTCCGGCCTTCTCCGAGAATGCCATTAGGGATGCTCTGATCTTGAAGATGTCCGAGCTAGGCGGAGTCCCGAGTGTAAACGACCCCTTCCAGGGTTTCTTTGTTGGGGTCGATGAGGTCGACCCAGCGGATGCGAGCTCAATTTTTGAGGAGGCTCAACATCTTTGCTCAATTGTAAGTTTTTAGTGGTATTGCAATTTCTCCAATGCCATACTTTTCTTCTTTTGTCTAATCGATCATTCCTTTCCTTTCTGTAGGCCTTTGACAAATTGAAGATCGAATTGCATCATTGTGAAGCCGAGTTGCGTAGAGGTTCGAATGAGGAGAAAACCCTTAGGCTTCTCCTTGACAAAAAGGAGGAAGAACTGAAGCATCTTCGATCGGAGTTGACCAAAGCTCGTGAATACGAGAGTGAGTTAGAAAAGCAGGTAACCTCTGTTCTGAAAAAATACGGGCTACCTTTCCCGTCTTCGAAGGCTAATACTTCAATGTCTCAGCTACAACAAAAGCTAGATATGATTGGGCAGCTCCGGGGCGAGGTAGATCAAGTTCGAGCCGAGTGCAATGAATGGAAGGCGAAGATGGACATCCTCGTTGTGGCTAATAATGATGCACTGGCGAAGGTATCGGACCTCGAGGTTCAACTTCAAAATGCTCAAGGGAGCAACTTAGTTCAGGCTGGCAGAATAGCCGAGCTCGAGGCTGGTCTTGCGAAGGCCAAGGCTGAAGTTGTGGAAGTCTGGGCCGAAGCCAGAGAAATACAAGCCAAGGCCGACAGGATGGTGGCCATCTATTTGAAGGATGCTACCGATGCTCAGATGGAGTTAAGAGGGGCTTCCAACTGAGAGAAAATAGGCAATGACTATGCCCAACGCCGATCTCGGAGGGAGGCCCTCGAAGAGGTCCATGCTAAGGGCTTCGATCTTTCCGAGGAGATAAAGCAAGCTAAGGCAGATGAGGCTGATGCCAAATTTGTCCATTCCTCCGACGATGATGATGACGTCGAAGATGATGAAGATGAGGAGGTTGCCGAAGAAACTAGCTCCAGGGAAGAGGCTGGTCCCGGGGGAGTGACAGGTTTCGGGGGGGGGGATGCCCCTCTGGTGTAGGTAGAATTTTTTCTTTCTTTTTTGTAAGTATTTGCTTTGTAGGACTCCCGTGTAATATCTTTTTGTATATATAAAAAGGAAAGGAATTTCCTTGATCGTTTGACTTCAATTTTTCTTTTAAGTTTGCTTGATTTTTGATGCTATAATCTCTGAGTGTTGATTCAAATTCGGGGTAGAGTAGACCCTCAAGTTTTGTGTTTTGATCAACGATTGATAATAGGTTACCACTTAAGGTTCGATCTTCGAGCTAAGTTTTAGCTCGGGACTTTTGAGTCTGAGCTGGGTAAGTTCTCGAGCATGGTGTGCTTCGGCCTTTAAGCTCTTTAAATATTGGCCCTTAGGCTCTTAGGTAGGGCCAATTCGGCCTCTAAAATGGCTATAAATTTTTCCCTCTTTCTGGCTAAAGACTTAGTGAAAATTTTGGTATGCCTTAGCATGTATTTTTTGTATTCATATTCGTTCAATTTTTTCGAAGGTTCGATTGATTGGAACCTCGTTTGTAATTTGATATGCAACTTTAATCGAATACCTCTTGAGGTTTGAAGGCTGATGTTATCGAAGACTTAGCATTATTCGAGGGCTGATTATATCGAAGCCCCTTATAATTTGCTTTTGCCGAGGGTAGCCTGATTTAATTAGTTTTTTCGAAGTATATGAAGGCCTTTTAGTTTTATGGCGGAAGTCCAACATCTCCGAGCCGTATTATTTCGGCCGTAGCCTTTTCATATGACCGTAGTCTTTCATATGGCCGTAGCCTTTAGTCCCCGAGTGTGATGGCCTTGGCCTTATTATCGAGGGGATGCCTCTTTGAGGTCTTGTGAGCTCGAGTGTGCCTCTTTAAGGTCTTATAAGTTCGAGTGTGCCTCTTTGAGGTCTTATAAGTTCGAGTGTTCGATGACTCGATGTGTTGATTGTCGATGACAGTCCCCGAGTATTCGGGTGCATTCGGGGTTTTGGCCCTTGAGCCGTTAAAAGTGAAAATCGTAGACTTCTTTGAGGAACAAAGTGTTTTGATATAATAAGAATGCTTCTTCAAATAATTGATACATGTGTACATGTTTTGCCGCTGGGGGCTCGACTATTCTACATGGACATGGTTTATTTGACCATTTGGCCCATTACAACATTCCCATATCGAGGCCCTCTTTGGCATAAATTGCTTTCTTCGAGAATGCGTCCTCCGAGGGTGATGCCCCCCAGTGTTCGAGGTTGATTGAATAGAAGCCCTGAATACTTGTTGAATATTCCTTAGTAGCATATAGGTGTTGCCTCGTTAAAAACCTTGACGGTAAAACCCATTTGGGATAAAACCCGATCTAAGGGAAAAAGAGTGCAATGCCTGCTTTAAAACCCAAGGTCTTCGAGCTGAAAGGTGCCTCGATGTTTCCAATCGAATATCTGTAAGGATTAGTTTTATATACAAATGGAAAAGGGGAGAAGGTCATACCTCAGCAGTAATAGAGTTTGAGCAATGACACATTCCAATTGTTTGGTAGTTGCTCGCCTTCCATTGTACTAAGTTTGTAGGATCCTTTCCCTACGACTCCGAGGACACGGTACGATCCTTCCCAATTGGGGCCTAGTTTCCCTTTGTTTGGTCTCGAGTGTTGAGAGTGACTTTCCTTAGGACTAAGTCCTCGACTCCAAAATATTGAAGGTTCATCCTTCTATTCTAATACCTTTCTATCCTTTGTTTTTGCGGCCATTCGAATTAATGCAGCCTCATGCTTTTCATCTAGTAGTTCGAGAGAAGTGTTCATAGCTTCCTGATTTGAGTCCTCGGTGGCATGCTGAAACTTGAAACTAGGTTCCCCGACTTCGACTGGGATCAATGCTTCGGACCCGTATACCAATGAAAACGAGGTCTCCCCCGTGCTCGACTTTGACGTCGTTCAATATGCCCATAGCATCTCGAGCAATACTTCTCTCCATTTCCCCTTTGCATCATCTAACCTTTTCTTTAAGTTTCGAATGATGGTTTTGTTTGTGGACTCGGCCTAACCATTTGCACTTGGGTGGTAAGGCGCTGATAGAATCCTTTTGATTTTATGGTCCTCAAGGAATTTGGTCACTTTGCTACCAATGAATTGTTTCCCATTGTCACATACTATTTCGGCAGGTATCCCGAACCGACATATAATGTGGTCCCATATGAAGTCGATGACTTGTTTTTCTCTTATCTTCTCGAAGGCCTGCGCTTCTACCTATTTTGAGAAGTAGTCAGTCATAAACAAAATAAATTTAGCTTTACCTGGTTTCGTTGGTAGGGAGCCGACGATGTCCATCCCCTATTTCATGAATGGCCACGGGGATAGGACCGAATGGAGTTGTTCACCGGGTTGATAGATCATCGGTGTAAATCTTTGGCATTTATCACACCTTAGAACGAACTCCTTGGTATCCTTTTCCATGCTATCCCAATAATACCCCGCTCTGATCACCTTGCGAACCAAAGAGTCGGCACCAGAATGGTTCCTACAAGTGCCCTCGTAGATTTCTCGTAATACATAATCGGTGTCCCCGGGTCCCAAGCACACTGCCAGTGGTCCATCAAAGGTTCTTTTATACAACGTTCCATTTTCATTGAGTGAGAATTGAGCTGCTTTAGCTCGAAGTGTTCTCGACTCTTTTGGGTCCATGAGGAGCTTCCCATGCTTCAAGTAGTCGATGTACTTATTCCTCCAATCCCACATTAAACTTGTTGAATTAATTTCTGCATGGCCTTCTTTGACCACCGACCTCGATAGTTGGACGACAGTCCCCGGGACGATATCATCTTCTTCAATCGATGACCCCAAGTTTACAAGTGCACTGGCCTCGCTATTCTGTTCTCGAGGTACATGGTCCAGTGTCCATTCCTTGAAGCGATGCAATGTCACTTGAAGTTTGTCTAAGTACCTCTGCATTCGATCGTCCCGAACCTCGAAGCTCCCGTTTATTTGATTTACCACCAAAAAGGAGTCACACTTTGCCTCGATGACCTCTGCTCCAAGGCCCTTGGCTAGTTCGAGACCTGTAATCATGGCCTCATACTCGGCCTCATTGTTAGTCAATTTAGAAGTTTTGATAGATTGCCTAATGACATTGCCCATAGGCGGTTTTAAAACGATGCCGAGCCCGGGTCTTTTCACATTCGAGGCACCGTATGTGAGAGGGTCCATACCCCCGATGACGTACCCATTTTTAGCAAGAGTTCCTTTTCTACTTCGAGTACGAGGGTAGGCGCGAAATCGGCCACGAAGTCAGCCAAACTTTGAGACTTGATAGCCGTTCGAGGCTGATATTCGATATCATACCCTCCAAGTTCGATGGCCCATTTGGCCAATCTGCCCGATAATTTGGGCTTATGCAAGACACTTCGAAGCGGGTACGTAGTCAATACATATATAGGATGTCACTGAAAATATGGTTTTAATTTCCTAGATGCGCTTATTATTGCAAGAGCTAACTTTTCCAAATATGGGTACCTGGTTTCAGCATCTCCTAGGGTCCAACTCGCATAATAGATAGGAAATTGCGTACCTTGCTTTTATTGAACCAACACGCCACTTACCGCCACCTCGGACACGACTAAATACAAGTAGAGTGTTTCATCCTCCTTCAGAGTATGGAGCAGGGGTGGGCTTGAGAGATACCATTTCAATTCTTCCAAGGCTTGTTGGCACTCCGGAGTCCATGCGAAGTTGTTCTTCTTCTTGAGTAGGGAAAAGAAATGATGGCTCCGATCTGATGACCTCGAGATAAATCGGCCTAGGGCAGCTATCCGTCCAGTCAGCCGTTGTACGACCTTCACATTGTTCACTACGGTGATTTCCTCGATGACTTTGATTTTATCATGGTTGATCTCGATACCCCTGTTCGACACCATGAAGCCCAAGAACTTGCCCGAGCCGACTCCAAAAGCGCATTTCTCAGGGTTGAGCTTCATGTTGTACTTTCTTAGGATATCGAACGTCACCTGAAAATGGGTCAAATAGTCCTCTACGCGCAGGAATTAACTAGCATGTCATCAATATAAACTTCCATGGAATTGCCTATTTGACGAACATTTTATTAACTAGGTGTTGATATGTGGCTCCTGCATTTTTAGCCCGAAGGCCATTACATTATAACAATATGTACCATACTTTGTGATGAATGAAGTCTTTTCCTGGTTCTCTGGGTTCATTTGAATTTGGTTGTACCCGGAGTAGGCATTGAGAAAAGTAAGGATCTTGTGGCTGGCCGTAGCATCGATCGAACGATCGATGTTGGGCAATGGGAAAGAATCTTTAGGGCATGCTTTGTTCAAATCTTTGTAGTCTACACACATTCTAAGTTTATTCCCTTTTTTAGGGACTACCACTATGTTAGCTAGCCATTCGGGATATTTTACTTCCCTAATGGATCCTATCTTGAGAAGTTTGGTTATCTCTTCTTTGATGAACGCATGCTTTACCTCGGACTGAGGTATCCTCTTTTGCTTCACCGGTTTAAATTTGGGATCGACACTTAGTCGATGGGTAGTTATCTCCGGTGGGATCCCTGTCATATCTAAGTGGGACCAGGCGAAGCAATCAATGTTATTGATAAGTAATTGAATGAGTTTTTTCCTGAGTTCGGGGGTTAACCCCGTCCCCAGGTATACCTTTTGTTTCGGAAGATGCTCGATCAATACGGCCTGCTCGAGTTCTTCGATCGTGGACTTTATCGCATCCGATTCCTCGTGGGAAACGAAGGCTCGAGGGGTGAGGAGTGCTTCTTCTTCGTCCTCGACCACTTGTTCGTCGATCACTTGTCCCTCGGGCTCAACCGAGGGTATGGGCTGTGATTGCTATTTGGTCGCCTGTTTGTCCCTTGACTTTTCCGATGTGAATGGTGTCGATATTGGTGCCAAGTCGTGTACTGCAAACATCTCCTTAGCTGCATGCTGCTCTCCATATACTATTTTCACGCCATCCTTTGTTGGGAACTTTATCATTTGATGAAGGGTCGATGGTACCGTCCTTATGCTATGGATCCACGGCCTTCCTAGCAAAGCATTATACCTCATATCACCTTCGATGACATGAAATTTGGTGTCTTGTATGGTTCCGGCCACGCTGACTGGGAGGATGATTTCTCCTTTCGTTGTTTTACTCGCCATGTTGAAGACATTCAAGACTTGAGATGCTGGTATGATTTGATTGAGCAACCCGAGCTGCTCAACGACCCTTGACCTGATTATATTTGCCGAACTACCTGGATCCACGAGAACACGTTTAACTTGAACTTTATTTAAAAGGATAGAAATTACCAGTTCATCGTTGTGAGGCAGAGATAAGGCCTTGATGTCTTCCTCGCTGAATATGAGGGTGTCCTGGGGAATGTAGTCCCGAGTCCACTTCTCCCTTGTGATGGATACTTTGGTACGTTTGAATATGGGTCCCTGTGGGACGTCGACTCCACTGATGATCATGTGAATAACATGTTGAGGTTCTTCACGTTCATTCTTCCTATTTACATCTCTTTCTCGGAAATGGTTCTTGGCCCGGTCGCTGAGAAATTCACGAAGATGCCCCTCGTTGAACAACCGGGCTACCTCCTCTCTAAACTGCCTGCAATCCTCGGTCCTATGCCCATGAGTACCATGATACTTGCACATCAAGTTGGAGTTCTTCCGAGAAGGATCGGTCTGTATAGGGTTGGTCCATCTAGCATCTCTAATTTTGCCAATGGCTGAGATGATGCCCGAGGCATCGACACTGAAGTTATACTCCGATAATCGGGGTGCCTCCGCCGGTCCTAAGTGCCTATCGAACCCGATTTTGCTCATGAGTCCCCGGGAACTTTGACCTCGATTTGCTCTTCGATTATTCCGACGTATGTTACGCCTTGAAATTTTCCTTCGATCCTCGACGTATGGCTGATATCTTTCATTATTCGACCTTGACCCGCTGTCTGCATTTCCCGACTCCTTTGCTAGTAACCTGCTTGTGTAAACTGAGCCCGAGGGGGCTCCCAACTGATCATCCTCGACCCTAATTTTCGATTGGTACATGTTATGCACATCTGCCCAAGTCACGGCGGGGTACTTGATCAAGTTCTGCTTCAGTTGCTTCGAAGCTATCGAACTTCGTTCATTTATCCCCTGAGTGAAGGCTTGTATGGCCCAGTCATCGGAGACCGGTGGTAACTCCATTCGTTCTGACTGGAAGTGGGAGACAAATTCCCTCAGCATCTCGTTCTCCCTTTGTTTTATTTTGAATACGTCGGACTTCCTTGTTGCGACTTTTATGGCACCGGCATGTGCCTTTACAAATGAGTCTGCCAACATGGCAAACAAATCAATAGATTTCGGGGGTAAGTTATGGTACCAAATCATGGCACCCTTAGACAGAGTTTCCCCAAACTTTTTTAGCAAAACGGACTCAATCTCATCATCTTCCAAATCATTTCCTTTTATGCCACAAGTATATGTGGTGATGTGCTCGATGGGATCAGTGGTCCCGTTGTATTTTGGGATGTCTGGCATCCGAAACTTCTTCGGGATGGGCTTCGAAGCTGCACTCTGGGGGAATGGTTTTTGCACGAACTTCTTCGAGTCCAGTCCTTTCAAAATTGGAGGTGCTCTCGGTATTTGGTCGACCCTCGAGTTGTATGTTTCCACCTTTTTGTCGTTGTCCTCAATCCTTTTCTCTCCTGACTCGATCCTCTTCGTGAGTTCCTCGAGCATTCTCATGACAGTGGGGTCAGTTTCCGAGCCGTTGTTGCTTGATCTCTCCGGGGTCGGCTAAACATGATGAGCGGTTTTTGGCCCAGCCACGCTCGGAGTCTTTTGCTGACTCTGTAATTGGGTGATAGCAACTTGTTTTGCTTGCAACATCTCAAAAATCACTTTTAGACTAACTTCTCTTTCTCCTTAAGCTTGTGTCCTTTGAGGGTTAGGTTGATCCCCTCTGCGTACACTTCCTTCGACATCAGTGTCCAAATCGACGTTCACGGCAATGTGTAAACCAACGTCGACGGGGTTTGGCGCTGGTGCTACCCCAGGGTTTAGCGGTGGCACACCGATCCCTGCAGCTGTTGCATTGTTTTCTCCATAGGATCCGAGACCGTCGTTTCCATGCACGGGTACGTTTGCTGAGCTAGACATATCTTAGCCTGAAATCAAAGAATCTTTAACAAGAAAAAGTGTGAAGAATAACATGTGTTATCAGAAAACTAGCACTAGAATAATCACTATTATCTTTAGCCCCACGGTGGGCGCCAAGCTGTTTACCTCGAAAACCATGAGTAAATATCAAAGGTTATTTGTGGTTTTAAAGATATGTGATTTATTCAAATACTAGTGAATATACAAGTATGAACAATAAAGTAAAAATAATAAAGATGAAGAACAATTGTGGAGCACAGTAAACGAGAAAAGCAGAGTAGAATATTCTATTGCAGTGAATGAGATGAAGTTTACAAATGATTGGGGTCCCCTTTATATAGGAGGGGAAAACCTTAATATGGTACATTCCCAATTATGGTAAGGAATTCTATTGGTACAGCTGTATAACAACCTAGTAAGGAGTCGTACTATTCCACACAAATCTTATCCCTTAATTTATGCCCTGATCCACGTGTCCTTGAGAAATTCCCGCTCTTTTTTGAGTGTCATCTAAATTGTACTATCCTCGAGACAGATCATGACGGGTCTCCGATTTGCTTCTCGAGGTGCGCACATCCCGGTCGGGCTCGATTCTTACTTTCGAACTCGAGCTCGGGGTATGATCAAGTCTTCGAAATCGAGTTCTCCAATTTAGACCGTATACATTTTCAATTCTCGGTGTGAATTGGACAAAGTAAACTAAATTATGGAAGCTATGGAGTCTCACAGAGAAATGTTGAAGAAGAATGCTTTGTGTGTATCGAATCAGAAGAGTAAATTAATGTCCAAATATTTGGACCCTGTATTATTATGATCCGATTCCTACTATAGACCGTGATAGCGTCCAACGTCGTCGTTAGAAAAATCAACAGTGAACTATCCATTTAATTATTCATTTTATTACTTTTAAAATCATGAATTTATTGAATAGAGAAACCAAGTAAAAAAAACATAGTTATATAAAGCATAAAATAAAATATGAGAATGAAACAGTAATATCAATAAACAAAATCATGAACATCTACTATAAATTTCCGAAACCCGGTTCTACAAGTGCACGAACAATCTGGTAGAATATACAAAACTCCATACAACTACTATCTGAAATAAAATAGACAGAAATAGTAAATTCAACAAAGAGGAGACTCTGGGGCTGCAGAACGGGCATAGAAAGCAGCTCATAACCTGGACTCCATATAGTGTGGATGCGCGCCTGATCGGATACCAGATGTACTTGCCTCGTTACCTACATAATTTATGCAGAAGCGTAGCATAAGTACGTAAACAACGTGTACCCAGTAAGTATCTAGTCTAACCTCGAAGAAGTAGCAACGAGGGGTCGATATTATACTTACTAGATGTCAATAAATAAAGTGTAAGAATTTTAAATAGGCAAGAAATACAACATTAATAATGGAATAAGAATCATTAAATAAGTGATTCCTTAACAAAATATCAATTTAAAACAGATAACTATCACATGCCAATTTCAACAAATATGCACCATCAAGTATTTACTAATTCTCAAGTCAAGAAGGAAAATCAAGTACAATCGGACTCCTGGTGACATCACGCACGAGTTATGTCGAGGTCATGCTTCTCGATCCATAATAATCGTGTACATACACTACCGAGGTCGTTCAGCCTGAACCATAGGAATAGGAAAACTCTTCGGACTACGGAACATACGTTTACAACACCAAGATAAGCACATAAAGGAACATAAAGTTTCTATCAATAATCAAATATTCCGCCAAAACTCAAATTAACGAAGCTCGGGCGAACATAATCTCTAATCAAGTTTCACTTATTTATACAAGTAATTAAACTAACAAGTTGGGTTTAAATAATACAATATTGCATAATAAATTTCTATGTCTACCCGGACATAACATGATTTTAGCTACGCACGAACTCTTGTCACTTCGTGCGTACATAGCACCCACAATTATTAACAAATAACAATTTAAAAACCTATGTGGTCAATTCCCTCTTACAAGGTTAGGCATGGCACTTACCTCATTTCCATGCCCTCTTCCCCGTCTTCAAATCACATTGATAGCCTCAAATCGGTGCCGAGCAATCCGAAACTAGCTAAAGGTCGTACAAACTAATCAATATGTGCTCAAAAGTTCATAATTTAACTATTAGATTAATTACCCTACCCAATTTAGAAAATTCCTAAAAGTCACCCTCGAGCCCACGTGCACAAATTCAAGAAATTTTTGTAGATAAACGTTACCCATAACCTTACGAACTCAAATATATAATATCTACTCAATTCCATAATCATTTTCGTGGTCTAACCCCATTTTTAAAATCTATATTTTCAACGTAATCCTATAATTGCCATAATTTACATGTTAAAATCTACCCATAATCTATGTATTAAACTCACATTGTGTAGAAATTACTTATCTCAAGATGCTAGGTGAAAAATCCCCCTCCAAGAGCTCCAAAATCGGCCAAGCAAAATGAAAATGAGAAAATGACCTAAGTCCCATTTTTAACTTAAGTCGCCCAGAAACCCCTTCTTCGCGATCACGACAATGCCCTCTCAATCGTGAAGGCAAAATCTAACTCTTCTAAAACCTGAAATGGGGAAGGAGAAAGAAAGGAAGGACTAGCTATTCGATTGATTTACTTTTTATTACCCCGTCTGCTCTCTTGTTCATATATTGGTTCTTAGATTTGATTCCCCGTATGCTCAAGTATAGAGAAAGGTAGACTTCCCGGAAACCTATCTCCACAGCAAGCTCCTCAATTTGACCCGGTCCGTCACGCTTTGGGCCCAGGGACGAAAGTCGGCCTTAGTGATATGACGGTGCCGAGTGGAAGGGCCGTCGCTCAACGCCCAGGCCTTGAAAATGTGCTTCGCGAACGCGATAGGAGACTCACGAGCGCAAAGGCTTGCCCAGCTAGTGCTTCGCGAATGTCGTCCTCCCTTTGCGAACGCAAAGGATAATAGCCAGCTAAACCCCTAGGCTCGTTCCTTCTACGCGAATGCGATATGGCCATTGCTAACGCGGAGGCCACTGGTCGTCCTAGGCCTTCGCAAACGCGAAACACGAAGTACAAAATACCCAATCCCTATTTTCTTCATTGCGAATGCGAGGCCTTCCCCCGTTCGTGTAGAAGAAAACCAGAACATCAAATTTTTGAAATTTTGGACTTAACTCTAGGTGGTCCGAAACATACCCGAGCTACTTGGGACCCCGTCCAAATGTACCAACAAGTCCATAAATATAATACGGACCTGCTCGAAACCTCGAAACACATAAAAGAACATCTAAACTAAGATTTGCACCTCAAAACCAAATTAATCAACTTATGAACTTCAAACTTCTTGAACTATCTCCGAATGCAACGAACCATACTTCGACAACTCGGAATGGCATCAAATTTTGCGTACAAGTCATAAATCACCATACGAACCTATTCCCAAACTCAGAACCACAAATGGACATCGATATCACCAAATTCAGTTTAAACCAAATGTAAGAAACTCTAAAACCTTCAAGGCGCCAACTTTCAACATTAAGCACCGAAACGCTCCCGGATCGCCCGAAAGTAAATCCGAACACACGCTCAAGTCCAAAATCATCATAGGAACCTATTGGAACCATCAAATCCTGGTTCGAGGTCATTTACTCAAAATATTGACTCAAGTTAAACTTGGCCACATTAGGCCGCTATTAAGGAATTAAGTGTTCCGATTTTCAACCCGAACCCTTCCAAAATCAAACCAACCATCTCCCGCAAGTCATCAAATAGTAAAAGCACATACATGAAGTCATATACAGGAAAACGAGGATCTAGAAATCAAAATGACCGGTCGGGTCGTTAAATTCTCCACCTCTTAAACAAATGTTCGTCCTCAAATGGGTCTAGAATCATACCTGGAGTGCTGAATAAGTGTGGATATTTGTTCCCATGTCCTCCTCGGCCTCCAAAGTCACCTCCTCGACTGGTTGACCCCTCCACTGGTCCTTTACCACTACAATATTCTTAGACCTCAACTGGCAAACCTGCTTGTCAACAATAGTAAGTGGCTCCTCCTCATAACCCAAGCTCTCTTCTAGCTGAATTGTGCTATAATCTAACACATGTGACCTGTCGGTATGGTACTTCTAGAGCATAGACACGTGGAAAATTGGACGGACTTCCGATAGAATGGGAGGCAAGCAAGCTCATTAGCAACCTCCCCAACTCGCCTCAATACCTCAAATGGGCCAATAAACCTCAAACTCAGTTTTCCCTTCTTTCCGAATCTCATGATACCCTTCATCAAGGAGACTTTCAAGAGAACTTTCTAGCCCACCATAAATGATAAGTCATGCGCTTTCTGATCCACGTAACTCTTCTATCTAGACTGTGCTGTGCGATGTCGATCCTGAATCAACCTTACCTTATCCAAGGCATCCTTTACCAAATCAGTGCGATATAACCTAGCCTCGCAGGGCTCAAACCAACCGATGGGGGAACGACATCTCCGGCCATATAAGGCCTCCAATGGAGCCATCTCGATGCTGAACTGATAAGTATTGTTATAAGCAAACTAGGCCAACGGTAATAGTCGATCCCACTTCCCTCCAAAGCCAATCACGCACGCTCTGAGCATATCCTCCAGAATCTGAATTGTCCGCGCTGACTGCCCGTCGATCTACGGATGAAAGGCTGTGTTGAGCTCTACTCGGGGGCCCAACTCACTCTGCACCGCCCTCTAAAAATGTGAAGTGAACTTAGGGGTTGTATCTGAAATGATGGAAATAGGCACATCATGTAACTAGACGATCTCCTGAATGTAAATCTGGGCTAACCTCTCTGAAGAGTACGTAGTCACAACCGGAATAAAGTGTGACGACTTGGTCTGTCTATCGACAATGACCCAAATAACATCAAATTTCCTCAACGTTTGCGGAACCCAACTAAAAAGTCCATAGTGATGCGCTCCCGCTTCCACTCCGGTATAACCATCTGCTGAGTAGGGCACCTGCCTTCTAGTGCTCATATTTAACATGTTGGCTATTTAGGCATCTCGCCACATACCCAAATATGTCCTTCTTTATCCGGCGCCACCAATAATTTGTCTCAGGTCACGACATACTTCGTAGAACGTGGATATATAGAATACCACAATCTATGTGCTTCTTCTAGAATCGTCTCCTTCAGGCCATCAACACTAGGAACACATAGGCGACCCCGGAGTCACAGAACACCATCATCACCGATAGTAACCTCTTTGGAACTACCCTGTAGCACCGTCTCTCTAGGAACAAGCAAGTGCGGATCATCATATTGATGAGCCGTGATCCACTCAAAAAAGAAAGACTAAGCCACAACACATGCAAGAACTCGACTAGGCTCTGAAATATCAGACCTCACAAGTCTGTTAGCTGAGGAATGAATGTCCAGAGCCAATGGCCTCTCCTTTGCTAAAATGAATGCCAAACTACCCATACTCTTAGCCTTTCTGTTCAAGGCATCCGCAACCACATTCGCCTTGCCCGAATGATAAAGAATAGTAATATCATAGTCTTTCAGTAACTCAAGCCACCTGCGCTGCCTCAAATTTAGATCCTTATACTTAAACAAATGTTTCAAACAATGGTGATCGGTGTAGACCTCGCACGATATCCCATAAAGATATGCCTCCAAATCTTGAGAGCATGAACTATCACAGCCAACTCCAAATCATGAACATGGTAATTATTCTCATGGGGCTTCATCTGACATGAAGCATATGCATTGACTCGCCCTTCTTGCATCAATACACAACCTAAGACAATGCGTGAAGCGTCGCAATACACAATATACATCCCTAAACCGGAGGGCAACATTAACATCGGTGATGTAGTCAATGCGGTCTTGAGCTTCTGAAAGCTCGCCTTACAATCATTAAACCATTTGAATCGAGCACCCTTCTTGGTCAATCTAGTCAAAGGAGATACAATAGATGAGAATCCCTCCACAAATCGACGATAGTAACCAGCTAACCCCAAGAAATTCCTGATCTTGGTCGTTGTGGTAGGATGAGGCCAACTCTGAACTGCCTCGATCTTCCTGTGATCTACCTTAATACCCTCACCTGATACAACATGACCCAAGAATGCCACAAAATGCAACTAGAACTCACACTTGGAGAACTTAGCATATAGCTTATGTTCCCGCAAGGTCTGAAGCACAACTCTCAAATGCTGCTCGTGCTCCTCCATACCACGCGAGTAGAACGATATGTCATCAATGAAGACAATGACAAACGAGTCAAGATATGGCCTAAATACCTAATTCATCAAATCCATAAACGCCGCTGGGGCATTATTCAAACAAAAAGATATCGGAACATCCAAAGCACGAATCTTCAACTGATGATACCTAGACCTCAAGTTGATCTTAGATAATACCCTGGAACCCTGTAATTGGTCAAACAAATCATCGATGCACGGCAACATGTACATGTTCTAAATGGTAACCTTGTTCAACTGGCGGTAATTAATGCACATCTGCACACTCCCACTGCATACTCACATCCTTCTTCTTCACAAGCAATACCGGTGCACCCTAAGGCGATAGACTCGGCTTGATGAACCCCTTTGGGAGTAACTCCTCAAGATGTTCCTTCAACTCCTTCAGAGCCATGTAGTACGGTGGAATAGAGATAGCCTAGTGCCAAATCAATACTGAAATTGATATCACAATATGGTGGAATGCCCGGTGGGTTAGAAGGAAATACATCGGAGAACTCCCACAGCATGAGCACTGAATCAATCATGGGAGTCTCCGTAGAAATTTCCCGAACATAAGCCAGATAGGCCAAACAAAACTTCTCGACCATATGTCGAGCCTTAAAGAAATAGATAATTTGGCTAGATTTACTGATAGATGAACCCCTCAACTCCAATCTCGGCAACTCTGGCATCGCTAAAGTAATAGTCTTGGCATGGAAATCAAGAATAGAATGGTACAGAGACAACCCTTCCATTCCTAGAATGACCACAAAGTCGGCCATATCAAGCAACAGAAGATACACTCTACTCTCATAACCATAGAAAGTCATTACACATGACTAGTAAACCCGATCCACAAAAACATAATCACCCACTGACATGGACACATAAACAGGAATGCCCAAGGACTCATAAGAGACATCCAAATAAGGAGAAAATAGAGAAGACACATATGAATATGTAGACCATAGATCAAATAGTATCGAAGCATCCCTACAGCCCACACGCAATAATACCCGTGATCACGACGTCTGAGGCTACTGCATCTAGTCTGACCGAAAAGGCATAGAATAAGCCGGAGCACCACCTACCTGGCCTCCACCTCTTGGGTGACTCCTACTCACTTTCCCTCCACCTATGGCTGGTCAGACGGGGCGTACGGCATATGGTGCGATGATCATGGGATGATAGCCCTACTGTACTACCTTGCCCCGAAACCTGGGGCAAAATCTCTTCATATGACCAAGATCCCCACACTTATAACAATCGATGTGGAAGATGACTGGCCCTGAGTATGACCTTGATGATTCGAATACTCACTGGAAGAATTCTGTATGGTCGGTGGATGGTAGGAGCTCTCAGGAATGGTGCTGAAGTAGGGCTGCGCCTGGGCACGCCGAGCAGTTGCTGGTGGTGAATATGTGGGCTTGTTGGAGTGACCCATCATGAACTAACCTCTACCCCTAGATTGGGCTACACTGAATCCTCCAGCATGTCGAGGCCCCTTCTCCCCCATCGTATACAATCGGCCCTTGCTGTGGATACCCTCGATCCTCCGAGCTATCTCCACAACTACTCGTAAGGAGTCCCCATCTCAACCTTTCGGGCCATAATAACCTGAATACCATAATTCAAGCCCCCAATAAACATCCGCACTCTCTTTGCATCTATGGGGAGTATCATAAGTGCATGGTGATACAACTTAGAGAATCTCGCCTCATAATTGGTCATAGACATCTGACCCTACTAGAGCCGCTCGAACTGACCCCGTAGCTCTTCCCTCTAGAATGGTGGAATATACCTCTCCAAAAAGAGGTGTGTGGACTTGTCCCTAGTCAAGGAAAGTGAAACTGCTGGCCTGCTACAAAGATAGGACTACCACCATCTACGGGCCCTGCACTCCAACTGAAATGTGGTAAAGTCCACCCGTTGGAATCCAATACTCCTATGTTGTGCATCCTGTCCCTGCAATGATCAATAAAGTTCTGTGGGTCCTCATGTCGCTCACCACCAAAGATAGGAAGATGTAGCCAAGTCCATCTATCCAGCTATTTCTACTGCTCAACGATCACGATTGGTCTGTGCTCTGGCATAACTGCTGCAACTGGCTGGGTCCCGCCTGCAGGTAGTGCACCTGGGGTCTGATAAGCGACATTATTGTGACCTGGAGCCTGAGAGGTAGGGGTCTGTTCTCCCCTCTCTATTGAGATGTGGCCGGGTCCGCTGGAAACAATCAATTTGCATCTTAGAATCCATGAATTGCAGCATACGACCTATTACCTCCTGAAATCCTGGTGCAGTCATGAAATTTGCCGGGGCTGGCTCAGCTGCAGGCACCTCATGCTACTCCTCAATCACAGGATGCTCCACTAGATCCACTAGTGGTACAACGGGAGCAACCCTAAGACGCCCTCGTCCTCTAATAGGAGCTACGACCCTCTCGCGGCCTCTGCCTCTGATGGCTTGGGGAACAGCCCCTCTACTGCCGGGTACTACCGTAGTATGCATTCTTAACATCTATGAGAGAATAAGAGAGAGATACTACAACATACAACTGCACGATAAGAGATGAAGAAAAAGAAGTTTCCTAAAACCCTATAGCCTCTCGAAGATAAGTATAGATGTCTTTGCACTGATCCACAAGACTCTATTTAGCCTGCTCATCACTTGTGAGACCTATGTGAACCTAGTGGTATGATGCCAAGCTGGCACGACCCAATTCTCACTATAGGCTGTGATGGCGCCCATCGTCTCTGTTTGGCAAGCCAACGGTTACTATCAATTTAATTATTCATTTTGTTACTTTTAAAATCATGAATTTTATTTAATACAGAAGCCAAGAAAAAAAAAATATGAGAGTGAAACGATAATATCAATAGACAAAACCATGAACATATACTAGAAATCCCCAAAATCCGGTGTCACATGTGCACGAGAAATCTAGAAGAATATACAAAGCATCCTATAACTACTATCTGAAATAAAATTGAATGAAATATAAATACAACAAAGAGGAGACTCCGGTGCTGCAGAATGGAACATGGAAAATAGCTCACCACTAGGCCTCTAGGTAGTATGGATGTGCACCTGATCAGATACCAGATGTACCTGCCTTAGCATCTGCAAAATTTATGCAGAAGCATAGCATGAGTGTGTAAACAATGTGTACCCAGTAAGTATCTAGTCTAACCTCGAAAAAGTAGTGATGAGGAGTCGACATCGACATTTACTAGATATCAATAAATAAAGTGTATGAATTTTAAATAGGCATGAAATATAATAGTAATAATGGAATAAGAAGCATTAAATAAGTGACTCCTTAACAAAATATCAATTTAAAACTCATAAATATCACATGAAAATTTTAACAAATATGCGCCATTAAGTATTTCTTAATTCTCAAGTCATGAAGGAAATATCAAGTATAATCAGACTCCTAGTGACATCAAGCACGAGTTATGCGAAGGTCGTATGTCCCGATCCATAATAATCGTGTACATAAAATATCGAGGCCATACGGCCCAATCCATGGATGCATCTCATTACATATAATTATTGCAGAGGCATTCGGCCCGATCTACAGGAATAGAGAAACTCTTAGGACTACGGAACATCTGTTACAACACCAAGATAAGCACATAAAGGTACATAAATTTTCTATCAATAATCAAATATTCCGCCAAAACTCAACGTAATGAAGCTCGGTCTATCATAATCTCTAATCAAGTTTCACTTATTTATACAAGTAATTAAACTAATAAGTTGGGTTCAAACAGTACAAGTATTATATAATAAAGTCCTACGCTTAACGCAGACCATCACGATCTCAATCTCCCACCATAGGATGTCGTGATCACACCTAATCTCTATGACTAGGTAATACTAACATACATGAAGAAATAAGAGAAATAATAATAAAACTTCAAATTAAACTGACCAGCTATCATAAAAGAACTCCACAATACAACTGACAATAACTCCCAAAATCTGGTGAGACTAAGTCATAAGCTCTACACGAGTATATTGAAACATCCCTAATACATCATTATCTAAATAAGGAGTATTCAGTAGAAAACAAAGACAGAGGGTGACTCCGAGGCCTGCGGATGCTGACAGGTATACCTTGAAGTCTCTGATCAGGAAGCTCTACTCACTAGTGCCTAGCATGGTATGAGGTACCTAGATCTACGCATAAAGATGTGCAGAAGCATAGTATGAGTACGCCACAATGGTACCCAATAAGTATCAAGCGTAAAATCGGTAGAGTAGTGACGAGGTCAGTTCAAGACACCTACTAGGATAATAATAAGAAATTGAACAAGTATAATACATTCTAATAATGTAAACGAGGAGAATGAGGCAATAAGAAATACAACTAGATAGACTGTAACTGGAAGCAAAGCAATAAATGAAACAAGGAAGGAATACATAATAAGAACATCAAGGAAACAATACTGACAATTTCAAGTCAGGTAATTTAGAGATAACAAACAAGAATCACAACTGAGGTACCGCCTCGTAGTCTCATTTCAACATCAAAATCACAATCATTCCTTATATCACCACGAGAGCCTTACATTTGGTTTTGAAATCATTTTTCCTGAAATAGCTACCCCCGTTTTAGCCCACCTTATCACACCACATGGCTTCAAGTAGTTCCCCTACTAGCAACATGCGTATCAAGCCCATCTTATCTCACCGCATGCATATCAACCCCTATCCTTATACCACCACATGCGTATCAATATCACAACATCTCACAACAAGCACCTCAAGTGCCCAAATACCACAACTTGCCAAAAGAATGAATAATATATATGTTTCCACAACAATATCCCATGGCTTAACCACAAAGTGTACAAGAGTATCAACAATAACAACTGAAAGTGGATAGCTCAACAAGAATGGTATTTCAACAATTTATAACTTTTCCTCAATGTGATCACGACTTTTACAACTTTAACACCAAAACTTAACAATAAGATATTCCAAGAAACAACAACTTCAAGTAAAGTAACTTAACGGTTGAATAATTAACAAGGCAATAAGGAAACAATAACTTCAACTAGACATGAGAAGGCAAATAACAAGTAAGAGATGGGACAAGTATTAACAATGTCAAATAGAGCATGTAAGGATAGATTAATGGTGATTCCAAGAGACTTTTCTTCCTAAATTCATTGGTGTGTGACTTTAATACATCTTATTTCAATTCCCTATTATTTTTCATGAGATTTCAACATCAAATTTTGGATTTCCATTGTAGAAATTAGGGATTTGGGTAGAAATTGAGATTTTTGTAAAATTGAGATTTAGACCTCAAATTGAGGTGATATTTCGACTCAAATCACATAATCGGGCTCAGGGGTGAATGGGTAATCGGGTATGGTTCGAACCTTGAGTTTTGACCAAGCGGGCCCGAGGTCAACTTTTGTTAACTTATTAAAAGATGATCAAAATTGAACCTCTTTCATTGTAGGTAGTTTATAAAGCTTATTTTGAACCATTTGATCGATAATTTTCTAGATTTGATTGGTTTGGAGGCTTGTTCAAAAGGAAAAGCCGTGGTTGATTGATTTCTTTGATTGTAAAGAGAGGTAAGTGTCGTGGTTAATCTTGAATTGAGAGATTATGACTTGTTAGTCTATTTGCTATGTGTTTTATGTGTGGGGATGCATATGTGAGGTGACGAGTACCTATGCGTTGTTATTGGGTTAAAGCATGCGGGTGGAATTTTTTTCTTTGTATCTTATTGTTTTGTTAATTTTGTTATCCGTGTTTAGGTTAGATTATTACTTCTTTTAATTATTCGTTTGGTAATTATTGTTCATGCTAAAGATGTTGAATATTTTGGAAGTTGAAGTTTGATATTATGGCTCCATATTTCAAGTGAAATTATTCGCCACCTTGTTTATTATTCGAATTTTTATTATTGCACGGTGAGGACGAGTAAAAGCATAAGGGTAATGCCGTGCCATTACATTATATTATTGCATGGTGAGGACAAGAATAAAAGCACGAAGAGTGATTCCTTGCCATTTTTATATAATTTATTTAATTAATTTTCGGTTTTGAAGATTTACTTGGTTATATTGTTTCTTAATCTTGAAGATGTTATTTCGTGATTTCATACTTTCCATATTTATTATATCTTTTCCTTTTCTCATGTCCCATCTCGTTTAGTATTTTATCATTGTATACAGTAAAAATCAGAGGGCTCGATTTTATGATCACTAGGGCGCCTAAAAAAAGACCACCCCAGGAAGGCTAGAAGTCTAGCTCGGAGTTCGCTCCCGAGGGTTTGTAATGATCGACCTCGAGGCAGTGCAAACCAACGGCAACGACGCACTAGCGGGAAGTTCCCAAGGCATATGATCAAAGCTGACAAAACCTGCAAGGGAAACACTAGTCTATGCCTGACTAGTAAGTAACTGTGCCAGCTATATTTCTTTGTAATAATTACTCATGTACTATGTTGGGATTTCCTTTCATATATAAAAGGGATCCTTGTCATTTTGTAAAAGAGATCTGACACACAAGATACAACACACTATATTCAATACAAGAACATTCTTTGCTCTCTAGCTTGAACATATTCTCTTGGTTTCTTTATTGCTTATGCTCACTGTGTTCTATTAATTGTTCTTCATTTATTGCTCATTATTGGTCATAAAGAGCCGCAATCACAGCTCTCATAACTGTTAATCCTTCATCGACTGCCCTTAACCGGGCATCCGATTCGACCTCGAGGCCCCGTATACGCAAGCTCGAGGCCTCGATTCCCAGCCATTTCGGTTCAATTATTAAGCCATATACAAGCTATTATCTTAATTTCTAATCCTTTACTTAGCATCTATTGCCTAACAACTAGCATAAAAATAGATCGCATATTTTTAGAACCACAAAATCAAATCTAATTGTTATTACCATTTTCAAGGTAAACAATCATTCATCTTGTTATTTTGCTACTTTATATTTACTTGCACATGTTTATTTATTTAGGTGTCTTGTTATAGTCTCGTCACTACCTCGTCGAGGTTAGGCTCGACACTTACGGAGTATATTGGGTTGGCTGTACTCATACTACTATGATGACTCGATAGGTCATTTTGAGATTTAACCTCTATTTTCGTGTTCCGAGACTTTGATTAGCTACATTTAGCGTTTATCAATTTGTGTGCTTAGTCTGTGTCTTATTCTGGAAAGCCTTTATGTGAAAAATAGAAGGAAATGTGAATTTTTTGCTTTAAAGTGGTTTGAGTTGACTACGGTCAACATTTTTTGTAAACAGACCCGGATTGGTATTGACAATTCCGGAGGGTCCATATCATGATTTGGGACTTAGGCTTATGCCGAAATTAAATTCGGAAGTCCCTAACTTGTTTTGACTTATTTTGCCGAAAACTAGCATTTTTGAAAGTTGAAAGTTACTAAGTTTGACTGTAAGTTGACTTCTTAGCTAACGGGTTCGAATTTTGATGTTGGAACTTGGAATAGTTCCGTATTTCTCTTTGAAACTTTTCCTGCAAAATTTGGTTCAATCCGGAATTGATTTGACATGATCCGGACGCTTAAATGTGATTCTAGCGTTCTTGAGTTTCATTTTTGAAATTTCATTTGTTTTGAGGATTGATTCGTATATTTAGATGTTATTTTTCTGATATGATTGCACAAGAAAGTTCGTATGATGTCCCGAGGGACTCGGGTGAGTTTCAGACATGTTTTGGATGAGTTTTTGCAAAGGAAAAGTCTGCTGGTGCAATACTAGTTCTGGTGCAGATCTCGCAATTGCGAGGTCTGGATCGAAATTGCAAGCCTCACTTTTGTGAAGAAACCTTCGCATTTACAAGCATGGGCTAGGTTGGGTGAAACTCGCATTTGCGAAGGAAGCGTCGCATTTGCGATCACTGACCATTTTGAGTGTGCTTCGCAATTGCGAATTTTTTGGTCGCATTTGCGAAGGTAGTCAGTTTGCATTTGCGACTCCTGCTCTTCTGTGATAGGGTTCGCATTTGCGACCCTTGTCTCGCATTTGTGATGTTCACAATTGCGACATCTGTAGTTGGGTAAAAGAGGGGAACAACGGGACTTAGCTCATTTCTCACAATTTCTCAACCCTAAATACTCTAGAGATAATTTTCCAAGAGATGTTTCTTCCCAAATTCATTGGTAAGTGAATTTTAATCCATTTCTTTTCAATTACCTATTATATTTTATGAGATTTCAACATCAAATTTAAGATTTCCATGGTAGAAATTAGGGATTTGGGTAGAATTGGAAATTTTTGAAAAATTGAGATTAAGACCTCGAATTGAGGTCGGATTTTGAAACAAATTATATAACCGGGCTCGGGGGTGAATGAGTAATCGGCTTTTGGTCCGAATATCGGGTTTTGACCAAGCGGACCTAGGGGTTGAGTTTTGTTGATTTTTAAAAAAAATGATCTAAATTTAACGACTTTCAGTTGTGGGTAGTTTCTAAAGCTTACTGAATCATTTGCTCAATACTTTGCTAGATTTGGTTGGTTTGGAGGCTTGTTCAAAAGGCAAGGCCGTGGTTGATTGATTTCTTGAGTTGCGGAGTTTGGGTCTAGCCTTGATTTGAGGAAATTAGGAACCCTTAAACTACATGTTATGTGAATTACGTGAGAAACTTTCATGACCCAAAACCCATAACAAGTCGCGATGGCATGTAATGCCGCCGTTAGGCAAGCCCAAAAGTGAATCTACAATTTAATTACCCCTTTTAACGTTTAAAAAAAGTTTCCATTTTTATGGAACTAATTAAGTAAGATTTCATGCAACCGTACATACTCTTTTCCCTACAAAATACCAGCGTGAGAAATACATCCACTGTAGTGATAGAAATGATAAGTACAACATTACATAAATGCTAAAAGCCCCCAAAATCCGGTGCTATAAGTACATGAGCAATCTAGAGAATATACAAAACTAATACAACTACTGTTTGAAAGGTAATAGACAGAAATAATAAACAAGGTAGAGGAAGAATCCGGTGCTACAGATCGTAGCAAGGCAAGCAGCTGACCACTAAGTCTTCGTAGGAATGCGGATACGTGCCCGTGTGACCACCGCTAGTACCCATCTCAATACTTGCACATTCAGTGTAGAAGTACAGTGTGAGTAAGGAAAACAACACATACCCAATTTGTATCTAGTCTAACCTCGAAGAAGTAGTGACGAGGGGTTGACTTGACACTTACCAGGGGTCAAACAGGAATAGAAATACATAAAGTAGACATGGTGAGTGTAAAACATGTAGCAACAAAGCAAGTAAAAGTAATTACAGTAATTCCACACATGAGTCTATATCAAATCACTAAACATGTCATAACCTGCCTTGAAGGCACAAACTCAACTGTTACCAAACCAAATCCAGTCTCAAATATTAAGCGTGAAGCTACCGAGGCGAATGACTCGATCCCATAAGAATAGTGGTACACAGTACAGCCGAGGCAAACGGTCCGATCCCATAAGAATAGTGTCACCTCACTACTGAGGTGAACGACCCGATCCCATAAGAGTAGAGAAATTTGCCTCGCTCGCGAAAGCACATGCAAGACGAGAAGACAAGGATCTATAGTTTATCAAATATTTCCCAATTTTTCCAAAGTAAGAGGCTAAGTCGGTATCTTTATTAAAATCCTGAATCTCTATCATAATCAAGATAATTAATATACAGTATAGGTATAAATAGGACAATTTAAGGCATGCTGTGAATCTAAGTCTACTCGGACATATCATGAATATAGCTACGTACGGACTCTCGTCACCTCGTGTGGACGTAGCTCTCACAACAAGTAGCACACAACCATTAATACACCTAAGGGGATAAGTTCCCTCTAACAAGGTTAGGCAAGAGACTTACCTCATTTCCAAGTCCACTTTCCAGTCCACAAATCACTTTAAAGGCCTCAAGTCAGTGCCGAACAATCCGAAACTAGCCAAAAGTTGTACAAACCAATTAATAATTGTTCAAAAGCTCATAACTTAACTATTAGAGTAATTACCCAACCTAATTGGAAGATTCCTAAAATTCACCCCGGGCGCATGTGCCTGGATTCCAAAATTTTTTGTAAATAATTGTTACCCATAACCTCGCGAACACAAATATAATAATTTCCACTCAATTCCAACCATTTTGTGGTCAAATCTCATTTTTATCAAAACCTAGATTTTTTCAACAAACTCCTAAAATTTCCGCATTTTACACGTTAAAATCTACTTATAATCTATGTATTTAACTCACATTGTATAGAAATCACTTACCTTCAATAGCTAGGTGAAAACCCCTCTCCAAGAAGCTCTAAAATCGTCCAACAAATGAGAGCAATGAAGAAAATAGCCAAAATCCCTACTTTAATAAAGCCTCTTCCCAGCTACCCCTTCTTCGCGATCGCGAAAAGGGCCTCGTAATCGTTAAGGCAAAGCCTGCCCAGGCCCTGAAGCTCTTCTTCGCGTACGCAATAGGTTCCTCGCGATCGCAAAGGCTAGACTAGCCCAAGCATCGCGAATGCGACCTGTCCTTCGCGAACGTGAAGAGTAATGACCCACAGACCCCTGGCACCATAACCCTTCTACACGAACATGACTAGGCCGTCGCGAACGCGAAGGCCACAGGTACTGAATCTTCGCAAATGCGAAGAGAAAAAGCACCTAGTCCCCAAATCCTTCATCGCGAACGCGAGGGTCGCGAAGAAGGAAACCAGAACATCATTTTTTACAATTTTTGACTTAGCTCCGGGTGGTCTGAAACACACCCGAGACCCCGTCCAAATGCACCAATAAGTACATAAACATAATACGGACCTGCTCAAACTTTCGGAACACGTAAAACACAACAAAATTAAGAATCGCACCCCAAAACCAAATTGAATCAACTTATGAACTTCAAACTTGTCAACTAGCTCCAAATGCGCCAAATCATTCTTAGACAACTCGGAATGACACCAAAATTTGCGTACAATTCATAAATCACCATACAGACCTATTCCAGGCTCAGAATACCAAACGGACCTCGATAACACCAAACTCTACTCCAAACCAAATTTAAAGAGCTAGAAAACCTTCAACGAACCAACTTTCAACATTAAGTGCCGAAACACTCTCGGATCACCCGAAAGTCGATCCGAACACACGCCCAAGTTCAAAATCATCATACGAACCTATTGGAACCATCAAATCCCAGTTCCAAGGTTGTTTACTGAAAATGTTGAGTCAAGTGAAACTTGGCCATCATAGGCCACTATTAAGGAACTAAGTATTTCGATTTCAACCCGAAACCTTCCAAACCTAAAACAATCATCCCCGGAAGTCATAAAATAATAAAAGCACATATGGGGAGTCTCACTTAGGGGAAAGGGATCATGAAAGCAAAACGACCGGTTTGGACGTTACATTCTACACCTCATAAACAAACTTTCATCCTCGAGCGGGTCTAGAATCATACTTGGACTGCTGCATAAGTGCGGATATCTGATCCTCATGTACCCCCCCCCCCCCCCCCCGGCCTCCCAAGTTTTTTCCTCGTCTAGTTGACTCCTCCATTGGACCTTTACCGTAGAAATCTTCTTGGACCTCAACTGGCGAACCTGCCTGTAAACAATGGCAACTGGTTCCTCCTCATAACCCAAACTCTCATCTAGCTGAACCATGATATAATCTAACACATGTGACCTATCAGCATGGCACTTTCGGAGCATAGACACATGGAAGACCGGACGAACTCCCAATAGACTGGGAGGCAAGGCAAGCTCATACGCAATCTCCCCAACTCGCCTCAACACCTCAAATGTGCCAATAAACTTTGAGCTTAGCTTTCCCTTCTTCCCGAACCTCATGATAACCTTCATCGATGAGACTTTCAAGAGAACCTCCTCGCCCACCATAAATGATAAATCACGTGCCTTCTGATCCGCTTAACTCTTCGATCTAGACAGTACTGTACGAAGCCGCTCCTGAATCAACTTTACCTTCTCCATGGCATCCTTCACTAAATTAATACCATATAACTTAGGCTCACCGAGCTCAAACCATCTGATGGGGGAACAACATTGCCGACCATATAAAGCTTCAAATGGAGCCATCTCGATGCTGGACTGTTAACTGTTGTTATTAGCAAACTCGGCCAAGGGCAAAAATCTATCCCACTACCCTCAAAGTCAATAACACATGCTCTGAGCATATGCTCTAGAATTTGAACTGTCCGCTCCGACTGCCCGTCGGTCTGCGAATGAAAGGCTGTGCTGAGCTTTACTCAGGTGCCAATTTGCTCTGTACTGCTCTCCAGAAATGCAAAGTAAACTGAGGGCCTCTATCCGAAATGATGGAAAAAGGTACAGCATATAACATGACAATTTCCTAAATTTAAATATGGGCCAATCTCTCTAAAGAGTACGTAGTCACAACCAAAATAAAGTGTGCCAACTTGGTCTGCCTGTCGACAATGACCCACACGGCATCAAACTTCCTCAACGTCCGCGGCAACCCAACTACAAAGTCCATAGTGATGTGCTCCCACTTCTACTCTGGTATAACCATATACTGGAGTAGGCTACCTGACCTCTGGTGCTCATACTTAACCTGTTGGCAATTCAAATATCTCGCTACATACTAAACTACGTCCTTCTTCATACGCCGCCACCAATAATGCTGCCTCAGATCGCGATATATCTTCATAGCACCAGGATGAATAGAATACCAAGAACTGTGTGCCTCTTCTAGAATCTTCTCCCTCAGTTCATCCATATAGGTGACCCTAGAGTCACAGTACACTGTCCTCGCCAATAGTAACCTTTTTGGCACCACCCTGGACCACCATCTATCTGAGAACCAACAAGTGTGAATCATCGTACTGACGAGCCTTGATCCGCTCAAGTAATGAAGACTGAGCCACAACACATGCAAGAATTTGACTAGGACCTAAAATATCCAACCTCATTAGTTGGTTAGCTAAGGGCTGAATGTCCAAAGCCAATGGCCTCTCCTATGCCAAAATGAATGCCAAACTACCCATACTCTCAGCCTTTCTGCTCAAGGCATCCGCAACCATATTTTCCTTGCCCTGATGGTAAAGGATAGTAATATCATAGTCCTTCAATAACTTAAGCCGCCCGCGCTACCTCAAACTAAGGTCCCTCTACTTAAACATATGCTACAAGTTGTGATGATTGGTCTAAACCTCATAGGACACCCCACAGAGATAATCCCTCTGGATTTTGAGAGCATGAACTATCGCGACAAACTCCAAATCATGTATGGGGTAATTCTACTCGTGGGGCTTCAGTTGACGTGAAGTATATGAAATAACTCGCCCCTCTTGCATCAATGCACAACCCAAGACAATGCGCGAAGCGTTGTAGTACACGGTATACATCCCTGAAACGAAGGGAAACACTAACACTGGTGCTGTAGTCAAAACGGTCTTGAGCTTCTGAAAACTCATCTCGCAATCATCTGACCATATAATGGAGCACCCTTTTGGGTCAATCTAGTCAAGGGTGCTGCAATAGACGAGAATCCCTCCACGAACCGACGATAATAACCTGCTAACCCCAAGAAACTCCTAATCTCGTTCGCTGTGGTAGGACGAGGCCAACTCTAGACTGCCTCGATCTTCTTGAAATCCACCTTAATACCCTCACCTGATACAACATGCCTAAAAAAAGCCATGAAATCCAACCAAAACTCACACTTGGAGAACTTAGCATGTAGCTTCTGTTCCCGCAAGGTTTGAAGCACTAACCTCAAATGCTGCACGCGCTCCTCTATACTATGCGAGTAGATCAATATGTCATCACTGAAGACAATGAAAAATGTGTCAAGATACATCCTGGACACCCGATTCATAAAATCTATAAACTCCACCAGGGCATTAGTCAAGCGAAAGGGCATCAATAAAAACTCATAGTGCCCATACCTGGTCCCGAAAGCCGTCTTTGGTACATTAGAAGCGCGAATCTTCAGCTGATGATGCCCAGATCTCAAGTTGATCTTAGAGAGCACTCTGACACCATGCAACTGGTCAAACAAGTCGTCAATGCGCGACAACATGTACTTATTCTTGATGGTGAGTTTTTTCAACTGGCGATCGTCACGCCCCACGACGTGTGACAACTCTTTTAAACGTGTGTTAAAAGAGAAGAATTGCCACATAACAATTTTTATGGTGCGTTAGGGCACCTATTTTTGCAAATAACTCTGTTTGCTTAGTCTACGTCACCAAAGATCCTTTAAGGTATCAAATTACCTCAAAGAGAAAGTGTTAGGCACTCTTCAAGATCCACAACTGTGGGTCCCGGCCGAAGTTTACACTATGTGGGGTTATCAGATTATAATTATCCTAAGTGCTCATATGAGTGAGGGAAGACAAGGAATTTAAAGGTTCTATCAAGTGTAAAGAAATTTGTGCAAGATTAAATGATCAATACAAGTCTTTAGAGGTTACAAGGTACAACTTAATTGTTCAACGACTAAGTGCAAACAATAACATATAGGGGGGGGGGGTCCTATGTTTTTTAGCCTAAAGGATCACCCGTGCAACATAAATAGTACTTTACAACTTCCTTAAGGTAGGGGTTGCTCATATTATTTAGCGGGCATATACTATCATCTCCTGCTACCCGATTTCTATGCTAAATTTGCTTACTTAAAGTGCTATAACCGTCTACTATGCGTGCGCTACCCATCCCATGCCTATGGTCCAGGAGGCTTTGGACCTACTATTCGGGTGGTTCCAGACTCTACTTAGGATGCTCAAAATGGTAAACCTAGGCGCACATTCAAAACATATAGAACTTAACATAAGGTCAATAAATGGCTCAATTGGCCTCCACACATGAGCAGCAAATTTCACGGAAGAAGATCCATACATAGGCGACAGATAGTTTCAAATTAGAACACATTAAAGTCATTAAGTCCTATAAACATGGTCTCTATGTGATTATGATTTCCAGTATTTTGTGCAGGCGATACTGCAACTTTAGACTAACGAATTGGTAGATTAAAGGTATTGCAGACCCTATGGGAATGATCACTAATTGTTTGCACAATAAGGTGGTGCGACTGTTTGAAAGCTCAGAATTAAAAGCGTTGATTTTATAAACATGCTTCTTAGGCGGGTGACAATATCCAATAGGCAGGATTACTAATAGTTGACAATCAAATTTGATTTTTTAATACTTTATCCCTGTAAGCATGTCATCTAAGTGTGGTAGTACACTGAAGCAACAAAAGTGGTTGATTAATTGATTAAGATCCTACGGTCATGATATCTAGGTGAGTATAGTAATAAAGCAGTAGAAGCGACTAGGTAATTGATTAGTTGAAGCCCTATAGACATGGTATCTATATGAGCATTAGCAAAAGCATGTGTTATTGCATTCTATAGGCATGCTGTCTAATAATTAAGCAAGTCATTTGATTCCTATAGGCATGCTGTCTAAGAGCACACAGTAGTAGACATGGAAATAGGTATAGTAGATACTTAAACTAACATGCTTTGAATAGCGTACAAGTGTTAGACGAGCTAAGCGAAGTGTGTGTGATCCCTATAAGCATGATTTTTATGAGTGTGTAGAATATGAGCACGTCAAACGAATAGCAAACAAGGCAATTTAATCCTATAGGCAAGTCTTCTACCCGCTCATGCGAGAATCAAAATACCCAAGCCCCTTTTTTACTAATTTCCCCATTATTCGTTATCACATGTTATTACACGCCCAAACTCAAATATGCATTATTACATAATGAAACAACTATTGGCTCAATAGAACAGTGGTAGGCCCAATATAGAATAACCTAGAGCTGTTTCTGGGCCTTCAACAACTTTACTTTCATACGACCAGTAGACCCAAATCCCAAGCTCATTGGAACAGTAGAGTAAGCCTGAATCCAACGCTCAAGTCCAAAAACTTATATGGCCAAACACCAGGCCCAAACGAATTTGTTACACCCAAATTAGATGTCAAACTTAACCAGACAAACAACAAACTACACATTGAATTAATCAAATAGAGTAAGAAGTCCACACACTTAGTTCTTAGGGCTGTAACTAACATTAATTCTCACTAAGACATATAGACAAGATCATATGACATATTGGCAGGGCGCATATAAGGCAGGTTCATGCTTGCATTTTTAGAAGCTAAGGTGACATGATTGATCATCATGGGATAGCAAACCATTTCAAATGAAGTTTCTAATAAAGCATGGTCAAAACTAGCCTAAAGCACTTTTAAACAAAATGTTTGATCATGAAAGCTAGGAGAATCAGTAGAGCATAGCCTAAACATGAAGGTTATAACATGAAAACCTAATGAAAATATCTTATTAGAACAAATTTATTAACAAACAATCACTTGACTGTGAAGGGGGGAACTTTAATATGCTAAACATCAGTCACAATACAAGAGGCACGTCAATTTTTGGAAGTAAGACAAACAAGCATCAAATACAACAATAGTTGACCACATATAAGAGAAACCTAGTTATAAAGTTTACTCTGAAGGTTTAACTAGTACTGAGGAATAACACACAATAGAACATAAATTGCATGAGAACGAGTCGTAATGAATGATAGAACCCCAAAAGGCAGCAGGTTAGGCATGAGTGACTTAGCAGAATATTTCCCATACTATCATAACAATCCATAACAAGCCAAAGAAGCAAACTCAGGATTAACCTCAGGTATCAAAATAACACAGCGGAATAAACAAGTTTAGGAGAATTAGAAAATCATTCATTCTATCATATATGCCAAATACATCTCACAACTAGACCGGGCAAGTTGAGTATCGAGGCATAAGAAAGAATTTAGGTCAAGTAAAGTTACAAGAAAAGTGGCGTAGTAGAGCAACCTTTCATAGAAATTTCAGGGCCATGAATTAAGAGAACACATAATACAACCAACGAGAATAAAATTGCTGTGGCCAAAGAGACTTATCGGTCGCGAATGATCAAACGAGAAAATAAGAACAGTCCCAGTAATGCTTCAATGGCAAAGAGAGCTGTAGAATCCCAAAGTTCTCAGTGTGTCAAAGTTTCCAAGTGTCTCAGATAAACCCAGAGCAGTGCGCACACCGAGAAAGGTTAAAACAGTTAGATTCCGGTGGCCTTGGCTTCCAGCCGGCCAAAATTAAAGTCTTAGAATAATAGATGGGTGCGAGAATAGTGGTAACAATAGTAGTAAAAAAATGATAGTCCTTTTTCCACCCCCGAAGGGGAACGGGGAAGAGGGTTTATATAGTAGTAAAAATTGAAAGAACAAACATGGAAAACAATCAATTAAGCTTAAATAAGGAAAGAAAATATCACATGTAAATCAGAATCAATAGAGGAGATAAAGATTCTCAAACTCTAGATGGGTTCAATCTTTTGAAAATAGAACCAAGAGTGAAAATTGCTCCTTGTTGAGCGTATATAGATGGAATACCACCCAAAATCCAAAGATTCAAGTCATTGCAGCCCGATCTCGGAAGCGGTACTTTCCAAAGTTTGGCAAGTACCTAAGTAATACCATAATCGGGTGACCAATAATGAGAGAAGGCTAATAAGGTAAGTAAATCATAGGTAGATTCCACCTCTAGGTCGGAATCAGATAAGAACTAAGTAGTGGCTGCTAGGGTTTGCAAAAGGGGGGAGAAGGTTCAAGAGAGTGTAGAGGCAACTGGTTTGAGAATAGTGGTCTTTCGAGTTGGGTTAATGGGATATAAGGTGAATGGTTAGTTTATTGTGGGCTGTTGATCTTAAGAGATCAACAACCAGGATTAAAAGAAGTCGGGACGGGTCAAGGAAATAGGTTCCGACCGGGTTAGGTTAATGGCGTTGTTTGGTTTGGGCTGGTGAAGGGTAAAAATGAAATGGGCTAAGTATTTGAGCCTGTTATGGTCCAAATATTAGCCCTATATTGGGCTATAAATTAATTATTCAAAGTTTGTTTAAAATAATTTATAAATAATAAAAATATTACTTATGTAGTAAAAATAATTAAAAATAATAGCTTAATATGATAAAAAATATAAATGCTATTTTCATGTAAATAATGTATTTGTGTATAGAATATAGACTATTATTGCAAAATTGTGTAAATAGCTCAAAAATACAAATGTAATTACATGAAATGATAGAAAATGTTATAAAACATATATGTCGGTGTAATAATAAATTTGGATGATTAATCTATCACAAAAATAATCTAAAAAGATAATTAATAAATACTTGGATAATTTAAATGCAAGAAAATAAATTTTTAAAGCTTTATAATTATGGAATATTATAGAAGATACTTATATGACTCTTGTAAATTGAGTAATGATGAAAAAAAAAATATTTTAAATGTATATAGAATATTTTATAAATTATGAGGGCTAAAATGGGTATCAACAACTGCCCATTTTTACCCGAAAATGATGAAATAATTATCGGGTAAAGAAAATTGTATACGGCCAAAATAGGAGAGATCGACTTTGGGCTACTGTGGCACCCCACGCCCGACTTCGAGGAGCTCGAAGTGGGATTTGAAGGCAGACTCCGAGGTGCTTCCCTCGAGGGGGGGTATCGAAGGTCAATCTCGGAGCAGCTCAAGTCGGTGATCCTCATGGAAAGGCGGAAAACCACCGAAGGCACGCGATGAGGACTGACAGAGTGTGCAAGAATAGTACAAATCCGTACTGAGCCGTTATACAACTCTACTAGTAGCATTTCTTCATCATTTATTAGACATGTACTGTGTCGGGATTCACCCCTCCTATATAAAAGGGGACCCTTGTCATTTTGTAAGGACACGATATATTGAATAATATACAATATTCTCTGCTCTTTGCTTAAACAATTGTTCTACACATTTATTGTTTACTCTTTTATTGTTCATTCATTGTTATTCCTTTATTTCTCATTATTAACTGCAAAAGGCCATATTTGAGGATTCATCATCATTGTTTCTTCATCAATAAGCTCACTGCCAACTGCCTTAAACAAGCCTCGAAGCCCCTGCTTCGGCCAGCCCGAGGCTCGATTTTGTGACAACTTTGGTTTGCTTTTCTTATTCCCTTTATCTACGCTTAGAATCTACTGCCTAACAACTAGTATTAAAATAAAACACGTACTTTTAGAACCACAAAATCAAATATAATTGTCATTACCATTTTCAAGGTAAACATTTTAGCGCCCATCGTGGGGCTAAAAATAATAGTGATTGTTTTGGTCCTAGTTTTCTGAAAACACAAGTTATTCTTCACACCTTTTCTTGTCCAAGAATCTCTGATTTCAGGTCAAAATGTCTAACTCAGCCAATGCACGCGAAAGCAACAGTATTGGGCTTCAGGGAGAAAATGGTGCAGACGCCAGTGTACCACCGCAAAACCCAGGGGTAGCACCAACAGATGCCGGTGTACCACCGCAAAACCTAGGGGAGGCACCAGCACAAATCCCCATCGACGTGAGCTCACGCAACGCCGTGCATATCGACGTAAACTCTCTGCTTGTCAAAATGTTGTTTGCTACTATCACACAAAACGGCTCAAGGGCCAAAAATCCTCGAACACTCGGGGACTATCGCCGACAGTCAGTTCATCAAAGCCATTAAAAACTCGAGCTCGTAAGAACTCAATGAGGCAACACTTCTGTAAGACCTCAACGGCATGCCCAATCTTATAAGACCTCAATGAGGCAATACCGAGCTTATAGGACCTCAATGAGGCAATACCGAGCTTATTAGACCTCAATGAGGAAATACCGAGCTTATAAGACCTCAATGAGGCAATACCGAGCTTATAAGACCTCAACAAGGCATACTCAAATTTATAAGACCTTAAAAAGGCATAACCTCGAAGTTAAGGCCAAGGCTATATATTCGAACTTGTAAGACCCCTAAAAAGGCATACCTCAATATAGACGCCAAGGTCACCCCACCCGGGGACTAAAGGCTAAGGCCAAACATAAAGACTACGGTCGAACTTAAAGGCTACGGCCAAATTAATGCGGCTTGGAGACGTCCGACTGCCACCATAAAACTAATGGCCTCCAAATACTTCGAAAAGAACCGGTTAATCAGGCTACCCTCGGCATAAGCAAATGAGCTTCGATAATATCAACTCCGAATAATAAAAAGGCTTCATAAACAATCGGCCGTCATTGAAAAGGCTTCAAAAACAATCAGCCTTTGATGAAAAGGTTTCAAAACTCAACCTTCGAGTGAGCCTTCAAAGGTACTCAACTATCGTCACATATCGACTCATAATCGAGGTTCTCATTTGAGCCATCGAAGAGTCGGACGAACATAAAACATGCCAAGGCATAATCAAAACTTCAAAAGTCTTTAGCCAAAATAAGGGAAAAGCTATAGCCATATTAGAGGTCGCATCGACCCAATCTAAAAAGAGCCTAAGGGCCAATGCGTAAGAGCCTAAGGGCCAGCCTAAAGATCCTAAGGGCCAATGTGTAAGAGCCTAAGGGCTAGCCTGGAGAGCCTAAGGTCCAACGTGTAAGAGCCTTAGGGCCAGCCTAAAGAGCCTAAGGGCCAATATGTTGAAAACCTAAGGGTGAATGAGCCCGAGCCAAAATTTGACTCGAGGAGCTGACATCGAACGATCAACTATTATCAATCACTCATCGAGCATGAAACCTGAGAAGTTTATATCATAAGTCCGACACACCAAACTCGTTATCAACAAGCATTGAAATTTATTCCAAAAGGGAAAAAGGAAAACAAAAGATGACGAAAAGCAAAAATCCATATATATATGACAAAGTTTCATGAAGACGTATTTACAGGGCTCACACCTGGAGCCTTTACACAAAAAAGGAACAAATGAAACCTAATCTACCACCGAGGTTACTTGACCAGATGGAGCTCCCTCAGAAGATGTGCCTTCAACGGCTTGGTCCTCGACCCCTAGAACGTCAACGACCTCATCCCTCTCGGGGATTTCGCCTTCATCGTCATCACCCTCCGAGCCACTGGTCGAACCACTGTCTGAACCATCATCGGAGGAAAGCAGAGCTGCCGATTCTTCCTCTAGGGCCTTCACCTCTTGATCTCAGCAGACAAATTGATGCCCCCTGCATATACATCCTCGAGAGCCTGTCTCTGAGATCTCAGCCGGGCGTGCCACAGGGCCCGAGTCAGTTCAAGCTCGGCCTCTTCAGACACCTTCCTGGTCCGAGCATTTCCAGCAGCAGCATATTTTCGGTACGAGGACATGAGCCCATCAGCTTCGGACTTGGCTGCAGATAGCGCGGTGACCGATTTAGCATAAAGATCCTTATACTTACTACTATCCGCCCTCACATCTTGAAGATGATACTCAGCGGAGATCAACTTCCCCTGAAGGGCATCTCTCTTGGAGGCTATCTCGTCCACACGCTACTTGAGTCCGAGAATCTCAGTATCCCTGGCTCCGAGCCCCTCCTTCATCAGGTCATCTTTCTTCTCAAGCTGCAAAGATCAACCCGAAGGTGTTAAATGTCAAAGTCGGACAAGCACATAAATAAAAACATACGAAAACTGTATTACCTGCACAACAAGTTTAGTCCGCTCTCGAGACACCGTCTGCAAATGAGTCTGAAGGTCATGAAGATCTTCCTCCCTTCTGGTTAAAAGAGCTTTGAGCTCGCCAGCCTCTGATGAGAGCCTCCTACACTCTTCCTCATAGTGGGTTGACTTAGCTTGGGACTTAGTGACAGCCCGATTGTAAAGCCTGAAAGCATGAAAGAACAAAATCAGGAAAGAAGCAAGGAGAGCTGTTGAGAGTGCGGAGATATGGCGAAGAGTAATGAGTAAAGGATTGGAGTATTTATAGGGGCCAGTAATGCGCATTGGGAAAAACCAAAGGACGGCCAATCGTCGTAATCAGTTTGAGGCTTTTCGAGAGCCGTGCGAACGTGAATTTTGAACATCCCTTTTTGTCGCATCAACCGCTCACGTGACGTGACTGACATAACGGTAAAGGCATTGAAGAGTTGGAGAATTCAAATCGTTCCTTTTTGTTTCATTCCAAGGAATGCAGGAAATATTTGTACACGGCCAAAATCGGAGAGTTCGACTTTGGGCTACTGTGGCACTCCACGCCCGACTTTGAGGAGCTCGAAGTGGGATTTGAAATCAAACCCCGAGGTGCTTCCCTCGGGGGGGGGGGGTATGGAAGGTCAATCTCGGAGCAGCTCAAGTCGGTGATCGTCATGGAAAGGCGGGAAACCACCGAAGGCACGTGATGAGGACTGACAGAGTCTGCAAGAATAGTACAAATATGCATTGTTCTTCCTTTATTGCTCATTATTAACCGCAAAAGGCCATCTTTGAGGCTTCATCATCATTGTTTCTTAATCAATAAGCTCACTTCCAACTGCCCTAAACAAGCCTCAAAGCCCCTCCTCCGGCTAGCTCGAGGCTCGGTTTTGTGACAACTTTGGTTTGCTTTCCTTATTCCCTTTATCTACGGTTAGCATCTACTGCCTAACAACTAGTATTAAAATAAATCGCGTATTTTTAGAACCACAAAATCAAATGTAATTGTCATTACCATTTTCAAGGTAAACAAAAATGATGACCAATTTTGTCCGAAATAAGCGAGGATGATGCATTTTGTTGAAAAAGTGGGGGTTGAATCCTGGTTCCTGAGTTTCCTACATATACCAATGTTACGAACATTAGGTCGTGTGTAGTTCTGGATCCAATGGCGAACGAACTGATGTAGTCATTATAAGAATGGTTATATGTTTCGAGGAAAAATATTTTGTATAGGATGCTTCATGAATAACGGATAATTTCGGGTGGAGATATGAATTCGAATTTGAATGTTACGGATACCTGACATAAACGTTTGGGCAGTTATGGGTAATGAATAAGCAATTTTCTGATTATCAGTTACGCTTGATAATCAAGGGATGTGAACGTTGTTAAAGCAAACCGGAGGGAGAATTGCTCCCATTTGTAGAACGATTACCTCCCGAGTTACCTGCAAAACTTAAAACATGATGCACGTGAATATATAGGGTTATTGCGGAAATTAAACATTATGCAAATTCCCTTCGGACTATGAGAGTTGTCTTTTGACGGTGAGGATGATGTCCTCAGACCATGATGTCCTGGGCCATGAAGCATATGATAAGGGATTCGCAAGCCATGAAATGGTGTCCTCGGGCCATGAGGATGGTGCCTCTAGACTATGATGCCTTTGAATAATGATATGTAGTTTCGAGAGATCCTCAGGCCATGGTATGATATTTTCGGGCTATGAGAATGAAGCCTTCATACTATGACGCCTTCGGACGATGTTGCGATGTTTCAGCACATGAAATGCACGGATGCATTGATATTGAATGCTTGTTAGAGGGGACAGGTGTTACTTAGTCATATGCGAGAACGAGACAAGGCATTGTTTTGCCTTGTATGTAATGAGGGCAGTGCTTAGCCCTATGTAGAGGAAGGAAGCGTTTAGCCTTATACAATAGTGGAGGCAGTTCTTAGCCTTATGCGATGCGATAGAGATAGTGCTTAGTCTTATGCAAGGAAAGGCAGAGTTTTGCATTATGTAATAGTGTAGGTAATGCTTAGCCTCATGCAAATGTAACGGAGATAATGTTTAGTCTCATGCAAGGGAAGGAAGTGCTTAGCCTTATGCGATAATGGAGGTAATTCTTAGCCTCATGTAATGTGATAGAGACAGTGCTTAGTCTCATGCAAGGAAAGACAACGTTTAACCTTATGTAATAATGGAGGCAATGCTTAGCCTCATGCTATGTAATGGAGACAATGCTTAGTCTCACGCAAAAGAAAGGCAGCGTTTAGCCCTATGCAATGATTGAGGGCAGTGCTTAGCCCTATGCAAAGAATGAGGGAAGTGTTTATCCCTATGCAGAGAAAGGAAATGCCTAGCCTTATGCAATAGTAGAAGCAATGCCTAGCCTCATGCAATGTAATGGAGACAATGCATAGTCTCATGTAGGGAAAGGCAGCATTTAGCCTTATGCAATGATTGAGGGTAGTGCTTAGTCCTATGCAGAGAATAAGGGTAGTGCTTAGCCCTATGCAGACAAAGGTAGTGCTTAGACTTATGTGATGATGAGGGCAAAGAAAGAAACGATTAAATTGAGAGGGGAAGTGGTCCTTATCTTGATGTGTTTGTGCTTGGTGACTTCTGTTAGTGAAGATAGCATTCTTGTTATATATTTGTGGACATGCTTGTTATGTCTATTATGATCGCATCCAAAATTGTGAGTTTTCTTTTGGGGAAAAGGTTGGTCCGTGCCTTTAACTTCTCATTTCGCCTTTGCTCCTTGCCTTGATGCCTTATTCGAGTCACCCTAGGTAACATCTGGTTACTACAAAAAATGAAATTTTTGAAAATATGCATTTGTGATAAATCATTTGTGAAAAATGCAGTTGTTCAAAATATGTGATGATTTATGAAATAGATAATTTTGTTGAATCGGAGACTGTGACATGTTTCAAGACGTCGCAAGCTTATCAACTTGGAATTTTGAGGACCCTCCTCAAAATTCTGTCCCAATTTAAATATATACTTCCGGCTATACACTTCTTGGCGATCTTTGACATAATAAGATAGACAAAACTCGAAATCTTGCCCCGATTCTTGACCGTAGAGGGGAATGAAGATTTTATTATTATGTGACCAAACCCACAGGGCTGCCTACGTATCCCCTCTTAAATGGGAATCAGGTCAAGCAAAGTTCAGGTTATATCAAAGAGAAAGTGCAAACATAATATTAAACATAATATCTCTTGACTGTGTCCCAATTGAAAGGTTTTAGCCATATTTCTCTATCCATATCTGCAAATATAAGCACTCATCCTGTCAGTACTCGGTGAACCATGTAAGGGCCTTGCTTGTTAGGTGAGAATTTCCCTTTTGCTTCATCCTGATAGGGGAAGATCCACTTTAACTCCAATTGCCCCGGTGTGCATTGCCTCGATCTAACCTTTTTATTGAAAGCCCTTGCCATTCTATTATGATAGAGTTGATCGTGACACACTATATTCATCCTCTTACCGTCAATGAGAGCCAGTTACTCATATCGGCTTTGTATCCATTCTGCATCGCTGAGCTCGGAATCCTGTATGATTCATAGGGAGGGAATCTCCACTTCGACCGGTATTACAGCTTCGGTTTCGTAGACCAGTAGATAGGGGGTTTCCAAAGTTGACGTACGAACTGTGGTGCGGTACCCGATCAAAGCAAATGGCTTCTCATGCCACTACTTGTAGATGTCTACCATATTCCTTAATATCTTATTGATGTTCTTATTGGCGGCTTCCATGAGTCCATTCATCTGCGACATGTATGCTATAGAATTTTGGTGCATGATGTTGAATGTTTCACACGTGGCTTTCACCAGATCACTGTTGAAATTGGCGGCATTGTCGGTAATGATTGACTCAGGTACTCAAAATCAACAAACAACACGATCTCGAATGAAATCCGCTACGACCTTCTTAGTCACAACCTTATAGGAAGCAACTTCAATCCATTTTGTGAAGTAATCTATAACTACCAAAATGAACTAGCATCTGTTTGATGCAGCGAATTCAGTTGGTCCGATGACATCCATGCCCCAGGCAGAGAAAGGCCAGGGTGAAGTCGTTGCATTGAGTTCGTTGGGCGACACCCATATCATATCAACATATACCTGGCACTGGTGGTACTTTTGAACATATTTGATGCAGTCTGTCTCCATAGTCATCCAGAAATATCCTGCCCTTAATATCTTCTTGGTCAAACCAAACCTATTTATGTGAGGTCCACAAGTTCTGACATGTATTTCTTTCGAGCAATATAGATGCCACCTTGGCATAGACACATCGCAGCAATCCCAAGTCAGGAGTCCTTCTATATAGAATTCCTCTGCTCTAAAAGAAATGGTTGGCCAATCTTCAAAGCGTGCGCTGCTATGTGTGTGTAGCGTTCTCCGGATATTCCCCTTTCTCCAAGTATTCCTTTATATCATGGAATCATGGATTTTCGTTAAACTCCTCCTCAACATGAACATGAGCACAATAAGCTAGCTGTGTACGAATCTCTTTCGGGATACGATCGATGAAATTCTTGTCCGAATGTTGTATCATAGAAGACAAGGTAGCCAGCACATCTGCGAACTCGTTCTGAACCCTCGAGGCGTGTTTGAATTCAATCTTCATAAACCTCTTGATCAGATCTTGCACACAATGTAGGTAGACAATATTATAGTGTTCTTGGTAGCCTATTCTCCTAGTACTTGCTGTACCAATAGATCTTAAATCTGATTACCAGTAAATCATGAACATTCATGTCGATGGCCAATCTAAGTCCCAAGAAGCAAGCCTCATATTCTACCATATTATTGGTGCATGGGAACCTGAGCGTTGCGGATATTGGATAATGTTGACCGGTCATTAATACTAAAACAGATCTGATGCCCACTCCCTTGAAGTTTGCTGCTCCATCAAAAACATCCTCCAGCTGTCATATGTTTCGGCAATATCTGCACCTACAAACAACACTTCCTCGTCGGGAAAATGTGTCTTCAATGGTTTGTATTCTCCATCTACAAGTTTCTTTGCCAAGTGATTGGCCAATGCTTGCCCCTTGACCTCCTTCTGAGTCACGTAGATGATGTCGAACTCACTTAGCAATATCCGCCACTTTGCTAACTTACCCGTATGCAAGGGTTGCTGAAAGATGTATTTAATTGGATCATCCTTGATATGAGATATGTAGTATATGCACAGAAATAGTGTCTCAACTTTTGGGCTATCCACGTTAAAGCACAATAGGTGTGCTCCAACAAAGACTACCGGGCGTCGTAAGGTGTGAACTTCTTACTTGGATAATATATCGCCTGCGCTCTTCTCCCAGTTTCATCATGTTGTCCCAAGATGCAACCAAAGGCTCCATCCAACATGGACAAGTACAACAACAAAGGTCTTCCTGGCTCTGACGGGACCAACACGGGCGACTTAGACAGCTACTCCTTGATTTTGTCAAAAGCCTTTTGACATTCTTCAGTCCAGCTCATCGCAACATCCTTCCTTAGAATTTTGAATATTGGATCACATATCACCGTCGACTGTGCTATAAAACGGATGATGTAATTAAGGCTTCCTAGAAAACTCATCACATCCTTCTTGTTCTTCGACGGTGGCAAGTCCTGAATAGCTTTAATTTTTGATGGGTCTAGCTCAATACCGTGACGACTGACGATGAAACCCAGCAACTTCCCAACAGGGACTCCGAAAGCATATTTTGCAGGATTCAACTTCAAAGTATTTTTGATGCTGGTCAAAAAACTTCCTCAGATATGATCCGAACTTCTCTTAGATTTGATGATAACATCATCCACGTACAACTCTCTCTCATTGTGTATCATGTTGTGAAAAAGGGTCGTCATGGCCCTCATGTAGGTATCTTCAGCGTTCTTCAAACCAAATGGAATCATTCTGTAACAATATATCCCCCATGGTGTGATAAAGGATGTCTTTTTGGCGTCCTTTTTGTCCATCCAAATCTGGTGGTATCTTGCGAAGCAATCCACAAAGGACTGGAGTTCATGCTTGGCACAATTGTAGATTAGTATGTGTATGGTGGGCAATGGGAAATCATCCTTAGGACTTGCTCTGTTCAGATCTCGATAGTCAACACACACTCTAACTTTCCCATCCTTCTTTGGAACCGGCAGAATGTTGGCTAGCCAGGTTGCGTACTCGACCACTCGAAGGACCTTGGCTTTGATTTGAATGGTAACCTCCTCCTTTATCTTCAGACTCATATCTGGCTTGAATTTCCCGAGCTTCTGCTTTACTGGCGAACACATGGGGTTGGTAGGGAGCTCGTGAGCTACTATGGATGTGCTCAGCCTAGTCATGTCATCGTATGACCATGCAAAAATATCCTCATACTCTTTTAGAAACCAAATGTACTCTTCCTTCTTCGACGGTGATAGATGAATGCTTATGCGAGTTTCTTTGACTGTTTCAGAATCTTCTACCTTAACTGCCCGGGTTTCTTAAAACTTAGACTTTGGTTTGTTCTCAAAATTCTCTACATCTTTGACAATTTCCTTAGGTATTATATCATCTTCCAATTCCTCCGAATCACTTTCCTTATGTTGCATTATCTCATTACTTGTCACAGTCGCAGGTTCATCAGGATATATAATAATTATGCTAAAAATAATGTAGAAAGATAATAATAAATAAAGGAAAAACAATAATGCATTAATAAAACTTTAGAAATTTTCAACAAGTACGACTCAATGACTCAACTAATTATTTTAAAAAACAAAATACTGAAAATATCTTAAATTCTTAAAAGCAAGTTTAAAATAAATCATGCTAATTCTGCCAAGGCTACCCAGGTATTCGGCGAGCCTAGGATGGTGCAAATGATTCAGTTCTTGAGAACAGCTCCTTCTCCCACTGTCTGAATGTGTAAGGTCTTCCTCCCCCCCCTTTAAAATTGCACTGCAGTCCATATCTTCCACGTCTAGAAACAGCTTCCTATACCGGCCAAAATCTCGTCTTCCTCGAATTCCAAATCACATCAGTCTGGTAAAATGTCAAGTGCAGTGGTGGTATGGGTTGTTCCAATGGATAGCAATCGGCGCACCACAGCGGTGTCTAATCTTGGTGTTCTTGCACAGTATATTCATACCCGAGACCAAAGGTTATGCCATGATATTGTGGTCGTATTGGTTCTATGATACCTTGAAGCTTTTAGCCAAGTCCCTGCCTGGTGCATATCCCAACCACATCAATAAGTTTTATATCTTATTGATCCACCATCGACTCTTCTCAATTGCGTTTACCCGCTCAATGCGGTGGTATGTTTCTCCTCCCAATTTCCTCCTGTTTTTGATAACTGGCACGGTGTGGTTGGTGTAGATATGGCTGCTTCAATCTCTGTGAATAATTACCTCTTGATGATTCCACTTAAACTTCACAACCCGGTGCAGAGTATAAGAAATCGCCCCAGTTGCGTGTATCCATGGTCGCACCAATAACAAGTTGTAGGTGGTAGATATGTCTAGCACTTGGAATTCGACATCGAACCAAGTCGGGCCCATCTGCAGATCAAGGTTGATTTCTCCGATAGTAGCTCTCTAAGACCCATCGAATGCCTTCACATTCATTCTTCCCACCCGTATTCATGCAGGTCTTTATCTAGTCTTTTCAGAGTAGTTAGCGGGTATATGTTCAGGCTCGAACCCCCATCCATCAGAACCCTGGCGATGAACTTGTCTTCAAATTGCATAGTGATAAGTAATGCATTGTTGTGACTCAACCCTTCTGGCAGTAGCTCATCTTCGTGGAAAGTAATTTTATGACTCTCCAGTACCTGTCCTACCATATTGGCCATCTCACCACTAGTGATACCGACAGGCACATAGGCTTTACTTAATACCTTCATCAAGGTATTCTTGTGTGCATCTAAATTTTGCAACAACGATAAGATGGATATGTGGGGGGAGTCTTGTTTAGGTGATCAACAACATAGTATTCCCTCGCCTGTACCTTCCTCCAAAGATCATCAGTGCTTATCTCCATGACAGATGGCATAGATGTAGTCTCTTTTCTTGTTCCTCCAAGATTCTCAAATGTATAAACTCTGCCAGTTCTGGTCATTCCTTGCGCAACACCTGTCTCTTCCATCTTGGAATTCCCTTTTTTTTTCTCGCATCTTCCACATAATCCCATGGGACGGCATCAAACTTATAAGACAGTGTTGGAGTTACCATCACAATGAAGGGCGTAGCTACCTCGACCTTAAACGGTGTCTGGGTTTGCACCATAATCGGTGAGAGTGTGACCGGAGATGTTTAAGGAGTATCTCCCTCTCGAATAAGTTCGATGGATCCCTCCTGATCCTATTCCTAATCAGTTTCTATAGTCACTCCTTTGCCCCTATGATAAGGAAGAGGGTTATTACGGACATTTGGCACGGCCTCTTTTACTTGTATAACTTTGGGTCGATCAGTGTCTGAATCTTCTCCTTCAACATGTGGCATTCCTCAATGGTATGACCCTTCATGCCTGAATGATATGCACAAGTTTTGTTAGGACTAACCCACTAGGAAGGGCTCTCAAAAGCAACAACATAAATGGGGGTGACATAAGCAGTGGCTTTTAGTCTCTCATTCAATTGGGTTGTGGGCCTAGTGATTGGGGTGTATTGTCTGGGAGCTCTGCGGTCTAAGTTTTGTCGCGGTTTTAGGTAGTTTTGGCGAACGGGAGGAGGTGAATGGTAATATGCAGGTTGGGTATTATATGTATGGTAGGTGGTGGCATGGTATTGGTATTTTGGAGGTGAGGGTTGATATGTGGGTGGAGGTGTTTGGTATGTGAGGGGAGACTTAGGGCCTTGGGCTACCATCATGGCACCCACTTCTTTCTTCTTCGAGATACCTCCTGATTGCAAGGCTTTGTTGGTGGCTTGCAGTGCCTCGAAATTGGTAATCGTTCCGCTCTTAATTCCTTCTTCTATCCTTTCCCCTAACTTGATGATATCTGAAAACTTGTGATTCTCAATAACCATCAACCTTTTGTAATACTTCGGATCTTGAGCTCTAACAAAGAACTTGTTCATTTGTTCTTCTTCAAGTGGCAACCTCACCTTGGCGGCTCAGATTTCCAACGAGTAGCATACTCGCGGAAGATTTCTGTCGGCTTCCTCTTGAGGTTCTAGATATAGAAAACGTCTGGTGCATTCTCTGTGTTGAACCTAAATATGTCCATGATATCCAATGCCATGCTCACCCAATTCGCCCACTTCTTCAGATTCTGGCTGATATACCAAGATAGTGCGTCTCCTATAAGACTTCGCACGAATAGTTTCATGCGGATTTTCTCATTCGTACCAACTCCCACAAGCTTGTCATAGTAGGTTCTCAGATGCACCTTAGGATCACTAGTGCCATCAAACATCTCAAACTTGCGAGGTTTGTAACCCTCCGGTAGTTCTACATCTGGCTGGATACAAAAATCTTCGTAGTTTAAACCTTCAATACCCTTCAGCCTTCAACACTCTGGACTCACCTCGTCAGTTTCTTGAGTTTCTCTACCATGTTTCGAATGAGTAGGTCTTTCTTTGATAGCTCAGGTATGTATAGGGTTTGTTACGGAGAATGGGGTAAAGTTTCCACGTATATTGGGTTGCCTTGGTCTGCTCCTAGAATTTTAGTATATGGGTGATCATTGATCAAAGTTTGGGGGTCAGGGGTGAGTTGTGGTGCATTTTGAGGGGTGTTATAAGTGGTGGTTTGCAGATATTGGGTTGGGTTATGGTAGTGTTGTTGAGGGGTTTGCACTGGTGGCGGGTTTTAAAGAGGTGCGGGATTGTGATACTGGCGAATTATGGGAGGATTTTGTGGTGCTATGGGTGGTGCATTTTGGCATTGTGTGTTTTGCAGTAGTGGTTAGTTCTGGGTGGTTGTGTTTTGCTGGTTGATGTCAGGAGCATTTAAAATAAGCGAGAGGTTTGCGAGATTTCGTACCTGCTCAAGCTCACCCTGCAACTCCAAGATTTTCTAATCCAAACGTAGGACCAACTCATTCTGTTTGAGGTTTTAACATTCTCTGCCATGGCAACATTTTTTTTTGGTTACCACTTAGATCATCCATCTTCCCTTTGCCTTTGTTTTTCGCGTCGCTAGGTGGAGAAGGAGGTGGAGGACCTCTGGATCTGGTGTGGTATGCTAATGATGCCAGAATGCACGAACCAACATTTGGGAATGGGGGTAATAAAAAAAAAGCAACAGGTAACCAAGTCAGTAAGACAAAATAAAAGAGTGTTTAGAATATTTAAACGTGTATCACATAAGGTCATGCAATAATTCGCGTCCTAATTTTGGGACCTCATTGTTCCTGGGGTAGGCTTAAGTGACACATAGACTTAGAGAAGGTTCATGCCAACGTTTTCCCCGTTCCATTAATGCAAAAATAAACCAAAGCAATCTTTCACTAAATCAAACATAATAATTATAAAGTCACTAAGGGCATTAAGCCTTATTACATCGAAATCTAATCTCATATAAAAAGCAGTAAAGAACATTATCTTCTAGTCTACTTGGTCCCCAAAGGACCTTCTCCATGCCTGGATCTTTTGACTCCATCAATCACATTCCCCAAATCGCATATGTCAACTAGCAAGTAAGCCTTTGCTAGCTTCCCTCCTTCATCATCGTCTATGCCTTGATAATCCTAAAGCCTCTTTCTCATCTTCCCCTCCTGTTCCATCAATCCTTGCTCTAGATACTCTAACCTCTCTATCGATTTATTGGCAATCTCCTTCCACTCTCATATCGCCTCCATGTTCACTTTATGTTGTTCCAAGTGCTTAGCTTCGGATACAAACACTCTTTTGCATAGCCTCTTGTACTTCACCTGTTCCCCAGCCACCTCATCTATGATTCTATCTTTCAGATTAACCCCCAGTTTGACGTCCCCGACTATGTCATCTTCCAACCATGAGAGATAGTAGTACATATGACCGACGTGATACCTGCCTGGCTCAATAGTCTCTCCCTCCATGATGATCTTTTGGTTCCACATGTGTTGGGCTTCAAATATGAATGGAATGAAATCTCCTTTGAAGTATGCTTTATACCGAACCATGTTGGAAACCCGAGGTATGACTTGTTTCCTTCCAGCTTGCCTCATTACCCTTATAAGAGCGTAAGGGTAGATGCCTCGCAACCCGATCAGTACTAAGTGAGTGGTTACTTTGGACCTGATGATGAACTCATTACTAGGAAACCATTCGAACATCCAATGCGCTTGCTCGTTTGTCAGATTGCTGAAGAAACACACCCCGCCTACAATATTTCAAATCTTTGCAAACCGTTCTGGAATGAATCTCATCTTCTTCGAATGATGATTGCCTATGTAGTCATTCAGTGATCTGTGAGAAGCTTCGGGTCACCCCTCTAAAAGTTTTCCGGCAGCCAAACTTGTAGCAAAAGATTACAAACCTTGAAATGTCCGGATCCATGCTTGCACTGATCCAGAGCACGATACATCTCAGCTAAGATCATCGGGATGATAGTGTACTTCTGACCCTTGATACCCTCCATTAAGGTCCTGGCGACCATGGCCAAGCGAGTATGAATCCTTCCCCCTTGCATTGGAAAGATCAACAAACCCAAGAAGCATACTATGAAGACATAGACCCGGCGGTGCACCCATCCCAAAGAGGTAATTTCTAGCTCCTCATGAAGAAGGCGATATGATTCGCTATGCACATAACGCTCATATAGAAATTCAAAGGGGATGTATGATTTCTTCAGACAGATCAATTCATCATTTTTCTTAAAACGCAGCATTTTCAGAAAACCAAGCGGGGTGCGACTTTTAGGTACCAATAGACCCGGACTATCCCATGGTAATTTGGCGAAACCCCCTATTTCCTCCAGGAGATGATTCATTTCTATGTTTCCTCGACCAGTCCCCTATTTGATTGAATGTTCAGCAAAGATGGCAGGTTACCTAGTACTCTACTCACATGGTTTCTGTCACAGGGTGCAAGGTCGTTCGACTAGTCATTAGCAAAGGCAAAATATTCTGGACCATACTGAACCTGGAGATTTCGTGCTTCATTTTCTGCAAACAAATAAAAGTTAGCCTTATCCCCTCTAGATTCGACTGTTTATGCAATAATGATCAACATGTTGGCACGTTTTCTCCAAGTAATGCACATAATATGATGGTGTCCTATGGGGTTATGGAAATCACGTTGGACTTTGGACAAGGTTCATCTAAGCCGGTTGATGCATCAATGACGCCTCAATCCGAACTAGGTTTAGAATGATGCATGTACATTACAAATCAGAGTGTGGCTTCTAAAAGGTCTAGATTAGTACTCTCAAGTGGACAACTTGAGAGGAAAAGGCACAGGACCATCGATTGCACCGATGATCGACTAGTCTACCGTTAATAAGCCTTCCGGTTTAAAAGGGTAGGAAACTCATCAAGTGCCGCTATGTTGATAATAAGCACCAGTGGAGTATGATGTTGAAAGCATGCTTTATGCAAAAAATAGTAACAGGTTGCCAAATATTCGCATGATGAAAGTGCTTAAAAAGAATAAATAATATGAACTAGTGTCAAGGAATTGAAAAAAGAAAAGAAAAAAGAGAGAAGTCAGTTTAACTTCATGAAAATGTGCGAGAATGCAATTAAATGAAGCAAATAGGGAGATAGGGACGGGAGAGACATGGTATAACAGTCTTAAACAAAAGAAGGAAATAGGGAGGGGACGTACATGTCATAGTAGTTTAATCAAATAAAGCAAATAGGAAAGGGATGTACATATCATAGCAACTTAAACAAATAAAGAAAAATAAGGGAGGGGATGTACATGTCATAACTGTTTAAGCAAATAAAGGAAATAGGAAATGGATGTACATTTCAAAGCAACTTAAACAAATAAGGGAAGTAAGGGAGGGGATGTATATGTTATAAAGTAATCCATTAATCCACATATGTCAACTTCATCATTGTAAGAGCCTAAGTGTAAATCCCCAGCAGAGTCGTCATGCTGTCGCGCCCTGTTTTCTCGCGAAGGCGGGTTTCGACGTGTGACAACTCTTTCAAATAGGTGTTTAAAGAGAAGAGTCGCCACTTAATAATTTTAAGGTGTGTTACGGAACCTATCTTCAAATAAATCGGTTTGATTAGTCTAGGTAACCAAAGACCGGATAAGGGCTCAAATTACCTCAAAGAGAAGGTGTTAGGCACTCTTCGAGGTCCACAACCGTGGGTCCCGACCGAAGTTTACACTATGTGGGATTATCAGATTATAATTATCCTAAGTGATCATACAAGTGAGGGAAGACAAGGAATTTAAAGGTTCTTTCAAGTGTAAAGAAATTCGCGGAAGATAATGATCAGTACAAGTCCTTAGAGGTTACGAAGTACAACTTAATTATTCAATAACTAAGTGCAAACAATAACATATAAAAGAGGGGGGGTCCTAAATTTTTTAGCCTAAAGGATCACACCGTGCAACATAAATAATACTTCGCAACTCCCTTAAAGTAAGGGTTGCTCATATTATTCAGTGGGCATAGACTATCATCTCCTGCTACCTGATTACTATGTTAAAGTTATTTACTTAAAGCGCTCTAATTCAATTCTAGATTATCTCCTATGCATGCGCTACCCGTACCGTGCCTATGGTCCAAGAGGTTTTGGACCTACTATTTGGGTGGTTCTAGACTCTACTTAGGATGCTCAAAATGATAAAACTAGGCACACATTCAAAACATACAGAATTTCACATAAGGTCAATAAATGGCTCAAGTTGGCCTCCACACATAAGCAACAAATTGCGCGCCATGTTTAAATAATTAAGTCCAATAAACATGGTCTCTGTGTGATTCTGATTTCCAGTATTTTGTGCAGGCAATACTGCATCTTTAGACTAACGAATTGGTAGATTAAAGGTATTCCAGACCGTATGAGAATGATCTCTAATTGTTTTCATAATAAGGTGGTGCGACTGTTCGAAAGCCCAGAATTAAAAGCGTTGATTTTATAAACATGCTTCTTAGGCGGGTGACAGTATCTTATAGGCAAGATTTCTAATAGTTGACAATCGAATTTAATTTTATAATACTTTATCCCTATTGCCCTCTAAGTGTGGCAGTACAACTAAAGCAACAAATATAGTCGATTAATTGATTAAGATCCTACGGTCATGATATCTAGGTGAGCAGAGTAATAAAGCAGTAGAAGCGACTGAGTTATTAATTAATAGTCATATAGACATGGCATCTAGAGGAGCATTAGCAAAAGCATGTGTTATTTCATCCTATAGGCATGCTGTCTAATAATTAAGCAGGACGTTTGATTCCTATAGGCATGCTATCTAAGAGCACACAGTAGTAGACATGGAAATAGGTATAGCAGATACTTAAACTAACATGTTTTCAATAGCGTACAAGTGTTAGAAGAGCTAAGCGAAGTGTGTGTGATCCCTATAATCATGATTTCTATAAGTGTGTAGAATAGGAGCACGTCAAACGAATAGTAAACAAGGCAATGAAATCCTATAGGCAATTCTTCTAACTGTTCATGCGAGAATCAGAGTACCCCAGCCCATTTTTATTAATTTCCCCATTATTTGTTATCACAGGTTACTACAGGCCCAAACTAAAATATGAATAATTACATAATGAAAAAACTATTGGCCCAATAGAACAGTGGCAGGCCCAATACAAAATAACCTAGTGCTGTTTCTGGGCATTCAACAGCTTTACTTTCATACGACCAGTAGACCCAAATCCCAAGCTCATAGGAACAATAGAGTAAGCCTGAATCCAACGCTTAAGTCCAACAACTTATATGGCCAAAGACCAGGCCCAAACAAATGACTTACACCCCAATTAGATGTCAAACTTAACCACACAAACAACAAACTGCACGTTGAATTAATTAAACAGAGTAAAAAGTCCACACACTTAGTGTTTAGGACCGTAACTAACATTAACTCTCACTAAGACATATAGACAAGATCATATGACATAATGGCTGGGCGCATATAGGTTAGGTTCATGCTTGCATTTTTAGAAGCTAGGGTGGCAGGATTGATCATCATGGGATAGAACCATTTCAAATGAAGTTCCAAACGAATCATGGTCAGAACTAGCCTAAAGCACTTTTAAACAAATGGTTTGATCATGAAGGCTAGGAGAATTGGTAGAGCATAGCCTAAACATGAAGGTTCTAACATGAAAACCTAATGAAAACATCTGAACAGAACAAATTCATGATCGAACAATCACTTGACTGGGCAGGGGAGAACTTTAATATGCTAAACATCAGTCATAATACAAGAGGCATGTCACTTTTCATAAGTAAGACAAACAGGTATCAGATACAACAATAGTTGACAACATATAGGAAAAAGCTAGTGGTAAAGTTTCCTTTGAAGTTTTAACTAGTACTGAGGAATACAGAGTTGATCATCTCTACAATCACACAATAGAACATAAATTGTGTGAGAATAGGTCGTAATAAATGGTAGATACCCAAAAGGAAGCAGGTTAGGCATGAGTGACTTAGCAAAATATTTCCCAGACTATCATAACAATTCATAACAAACCAAAGAAGCAAACTCAGGATTAACCCTAGGTATCAACATAACACAATAGAATAAACAAGTTTAGCAGAATTAGAAAATCATTCATGCTAGCACAGATGCCAAATGCACCTCACAACTAGAATCCGGGCAAGTTCAATGTCGAGATATAAGAAAGACTTCAGATCAAGTAAAGTTACAAGCAAAGTAGCGTAGTAGAGTAGCGCTTCATAGAAATTTTAGGGCCATGAATTAGGAGAAACATAGTATTTGTGGCCACAGAGATATACCAGTCGCGAATAATCAGACAAGTAAATAAGAAGAACGGTTCCAGTAATCCTTCAATGGCAAAGAGAGCAGTAGAACCCCAAAGTTCTCAGTGTGTCAGAGTTTCTAAGGGTCTCAGATGAACCTAGGGCAGTGCTCACACTGAGAGAGGTTAAAACAGTTAGATTCTGATGGCCTTGGCTTCTAAAATCAAAGTCTCATAATAATAGAATAAGTGGGAGAATAGTGGTAATAACAGTAGAAAAAAATTATAGTCTTTTTTCCACCCTCGAAGGGGAACGAGGATGGGGGTTTATATAGTAGTTGAAATTTAAAGAACAAACATGAAAGACATTCAATTAAGCACAAATAAGGAAAGAAAATATCACATGCAAATCATAATCAGTAGAGGAGATGGAGAGTCTCAAACCTTAGTTGGGTTCAATCGCTTGAAAATCGAAGCAAGAGTGCAAATTGCTCCTTATTGTGCGTATATAGATGAAATACCACCCAAAATCCAAAGATTCTAGTCATTCCAATATGATCTCGGAAGTAGTACTTGCCAAAGTTAGGCAAGTACCTAAGTAATAAACGGACGACCAATAATGAGAGAAGGCTAATAAGGTAAGTAGATCATAGGTAGATTCCATCTCTAGGTCGGAATCGGAGAAGAACTAAGCAACGACTGCTAGGTTTTGCAGAAGAAGGCAGAAAGTTCGAGAGAGTGTAGAGGCGGATGGTTTGAGAAGAGTGGTCTTTAGGGTTGGGTTATTGGGATATAAGGAGAAGGGATAGTTTATTGTGGGCCGTTGATCTTAAGATATCAACGACCAGGATTAAAAGAATTCGGGACGGGTTCTGACCGGGTTAAGTCAATGGGGTTGTTTGGTTTGGGCTGCTGAAGGGTAAAAATAAAATGGGCTAAGTATTTAGGCCTGTTTTGGTCCGAAAATTATCCCTATATTGGGCTATAAATTAATTATTCAATTTTTTTAAAAATAATTTATAAATAATAAAAATATTACTTATGTTGTAAATATAATTAAAAATAATAGCTTAACATTATTAAAAAATATAAAATGCTATTTTAGTGTAAATAATGTAATTGCATATAGAATATAGGCTATTATTGCAAAATTGTGTAAATAGCTCAAAAATGCAAATGTAATTATATGAAATAAAATAAAATGTTATAAAACATATATGTAGGTGTAATAATAAATTTGGATAATTAAGTCATCAAAAAAATAATTTGAAAAGATAATTAATAAATATTTGAACAAGTTAAATGCAAGAATCAATTTTTAAAGCTTTAAAATTATGAAAAATTCTATAAAATACTTACATGACTCTTGTAAATTGAGTAATGATGCAAGAAAATTATATTTTGAAAGTATATAGCATATTTTATAAATTATGAGGGCGAAATTGGGTATCAACAGCGGCAATCAATGCACATCTGCATACTACCATCATTTTTCTTCACAAACAACACCGGTGTGCCCCAATGCCACACACTGGGTCTAATGAACCCCTTTTCAAGCAACTCCTGAAGTTGTCAGGAGCCATGCGATAATGCAAAGTAGAGATAGGCTGGGTGCCTAGCACCATGTCAATGCCGAATTCGATATCCCTATCCGACGACATACCTGGTGGATCACCAGGAAATACATAGGAAAACTCTCATACCACCGACACTGAATCTAACGCGGGAGTCTCTGCAGTAGTATCCCGAACAAAGGCCAAATAGGCAAACAACCCTTCTCGACCATATGTCGAGCCTTCAAGAAAGAAATAACCCGGATGGAAGTACTGATAGACGAACCCCTCCACTCTAATCTGATCAGCTCAGGCATAACCAAGGTAACAATCTTGGCGTACCAATCAAGAATGGCATGGCACGATGACAACCGGTCCATGCCTAAGATAACATCAAAATTAACCATATCGAGCAATAGAATCACTCACAGGCGTGGACACACACAGGAATGCCCAAGGACTCACGAGATACATCTAGATAAGGAGAAAATATAGAGGAAACATAGGAATAAGTAGAACCTTGATCAAATAATACCGAGGAATTCCTACGATAGATAGAAATAGTACATGTGATCATTGCATTAGAGGCGACTGCTTCTGGCTTGGAGGGAAAAGTATAAAATTTGGTTAGAGAACCACCTGACTGGTCTCTACCTCTAGGGTGACCCCTACACACCTGCCTGCGCCTGTGGCTGGCCTGGTAGGCAGTGTGGTAGCTGGTGCGATGGTCATGGGCCGATAGTCCTGCTGCTCAACCTTACTCTGAAGTCTGAGACAAAACCTTTTTACGTGGCCTAGATACTCGAACTCGAAACAACCCCTCGGAGCAGTAGACTACTGACATGAAGTATGAGCCTGACGACCTGAATACCCACTGAAGGAACCCTGAATAGCTGGAGGAAGGTAAGTACTCTCTGGAATGGCACTGAAGTAGGGTCGTGCTGGAGCACTTCGAGCAGGCGGTAGTGCTGACTGCATGGGCCTGCTAGACTGACCCCTCATGAACTAACCTCTTCCCCCAGGTGGGTTGCCACTGAATCCTCCAAACTGCCGGGGCCGCTTGTCCCTCGGCGCAAACTCTCTGTTGCGGTTGCGAATACGCTCGATCCTCTGAGCTATATCCACAACCTGATTAAAGGGAGTCCCTATCTCTGCCTTACGGGCCATAGAAACCTAAATCTCAGGTTGCAGACCTGCAATGAACCTCCGTACCCTCTCTGCGTCTGTGGGGAGTATAATAGCTGCATGACGAGACAAGTTAGTGAATCTCGCCTCATAGTCGGTCACAAACATATGACCCTGATGGAGTCGCTAAAACTGATCCCGAAGGTGTTATGTATTTCTCCAAGAACAGATGTGTAAGCTTATCCCAAGTCAAGGGAGGTGAACCTACTGGCCTGCTAAGGAGGTAAGCCTGCCACCATCTGCTGGCCTTAACCTTAAGCTGAAAGGTGGTGAAGTCCACCCTGTTGGACTCCAATATCCCCATGTTGCGTAGTCTATCCTTGCACCGATCAATTAAATCCTGGGGGTCCTCTGACCGCTCACCCCCAAAGTTAGGGGGGTGAAGTCTAGTCCATCTACCCAACCGCTTCTGCTGATCAATGGTCGCGACTAGTACAGACTCCGGCACAACTGCTGCAATTGGCTGGGCCTCGTCCGTAGGTAGTGCACCTGGGGTCTGATAAACAACAGCAGCATGCCTTGAAGTCTGAGCAATAGGGGTATTTGCTCCCCCTCCCGCCTGAGAAGTGGCTGCGTCCGCTGGAAATAAGTCAGCCTGCGTCATAGAGTCCATGAACTGCAGCATACGGCCCATGACCTCCTGAAATCCAAGTGCAATCATGAAATCTGCTAGGGTTGGCTCAGCTGCAGGCGCCTCATCCTGCTCCTTAATAACAGGATCCTCCAGTGTATCCACTGGTTGGTACAACGGGAGCAACTCTAGGATGCCCTCGTCATCTAACAGGAGCTGGAGCCCTCCCCCGGCCTCTGCCTTCGCCTCCGTCTCTAGCAATGGGGGGAGCAGCTCCTCTACCACCTGGTATATCCGTCGTGTGCTTTCTCACCATCTGTGAGAGATCAATGGAAAGATACTTAGCAAAATATAAACTTCATGATAGGAGATGAAGAAAGAGAAGGTCCCTAACACGCTATAGCCTCTTGAAGGTAAATACGGACATCTCTGCACCGATCTGCAAGACTCTATTAGGACCGCTTGTGAATCCTATGTGAACCTAGTGCTCCAATACCAAGCTGTCACGACCCAAAATCCATAACAGGCCGCGATTGCACCTAACGCCGCCATTAGGAAATCCCGCAAGTGAACCTACAATTTAATTACCCCTTTTTAACGTTCATAAGTTTCCTTTTTTAAAGAACAAAAAAAGCAAGATCTTATGCAACTATACATACTCTTTTCCCAGAAAAATACCAGCATGAGAAATACATCCACTGTAGTGAGAAAAATGATAAGTACAACAACACATAAATGCTTAAAGCCTCCAAAATCCGGTGCCATAAGTACATGAGGAATCTAGAGAATATGCAAAACTAATACAACTACTGTCTAAAAGGTAATAGTCATAAATAATAAACAAGGTAGAGGGAGACTCCGGTGCTGCAGATCATAGAAAGGCAAGCAACTCACTACTAAGTCTCCGTAGGAGTGCGGCTACGCGCCCGTGTGACCACTGGTAGTACCTGTCTCAGTACCTGCACATTCAGTGCATAAGTTTAGCATGAGTATGGAAAATAAAGCGTACCCAGTAAGTATCTAGTCTAACCTCGAAGAAGTAGTGACGGGGGATCGACTTGACACTTACTAGAGGTTAAATAGGAATAAAATTACATAAAGTAGACATGGTGAGTGTATAACAAGCTGCAACAAAGCAAGTCAAAGTAATTAAAGTAATTCCACACTTGAGTCTATATCAAATCACTAAAAATTTCATAACCTGCCTTGAAGGCGCTAACTCAACTGTTACCAAACCAAATCCAGTCTCAAATATTAAGAACGAAGCTATCGAGGCGAACGACCCGATCCAATAGGAATGGTGCTACTCAGTACTGCCGAGGCAAACTGTCCGATCCCATAAGAATAGTACTACCATACTGCCGAGGCGAACAACTCGATCCCAAAAGAGTAGTGTACCATACTACCGAGGCGAACGGCCCGATCCCGTAAGAGTAATTTATTTCAATGCCGAGGTAAACGTCCTAATACCATAAGAGTAATGTATTTCACTACCGAGGAGAAACGGCCCGATCCCATAAGAGTAGATAAATTTACCTCGCTCACAAAGCACATGCGAGATAAGAAGACACGGATCTATAGTTTATCAAATATTTCCATATTTTTTCAAAGTAAGAGGCTAACTCAGTGTCTTTATTAAAACCCTCATTCCCAGTCACAATCAATAAAATCAATACACATGATAGGTAAAATGGAACGGTTAAAGGCATGCTGTGAATCTAAGACTACCCAGACATATCATGAATATAGCTACGTACGGACTCTCGTCACCTCGTGCTTACATAACTCCCCACAACAAGTATCCCACAATAACTAATACACCTAAGGGGATAAGTACCCTCTTACAAGGTTAGGCAAGAGACTTACCTCATTCCCAGGTCCACTTTCTGGTCCACAAATCACTCTAAAGGCCTCAAGTCGGTGCCGAACAATCGAATCTAGCCAAAGGTTGTACAAACCAATTAATAATTGTTCAAAAGCTCATAATTTAACTATTAGAGTAATTACCCAACCCAATTGGAAGATTCCTAAAATTCACTCTCGGGCCCGCATGCCTGAATTTTGGAATTTTGTAAAAATAATTGTTACCCATAACCTCACGAACACAAATATATAATTTCTTCTCCATTCCATAACCATTTTCGTGGTCAAATCTCATTTTTATCAAAACCTAAGTTTTTCAACAAACTCCTAATATTTTCATATTTTACCCGTTAAAATCAACCCATAATTTATATATATAAATCACATTGTATAGAAATCACTTACCTTCAATATCTAGGTGAAAACCCCTCTCTAGGAAGCTCTTAAATCGTCCAACAAATGAGAGAAATGAACAATATAGACAAAATCCCGACTTTAATAAAGTCTCTGCCCAGCTTCCGCTTCTTCGCGATTACGTAAAGGGCCTCGTGATCATGAAGGCAAATCTTGCCCAGGCCCTGAAGCTCTTCTTCGAAAACGCGACAGGGTCCTTGCGATCTCGAAGACTAGACCAGCCCAAGCATCACGAACGCAAAGTGCAATGACCCACAGATCCTTGGCCGCATAACCCTTCTATGTGAACGCAACTACGCCATCGCGAACACGAAGGCCACAAGTCCTAAAGCTTCGCGAACGCATAGATCAAAAGCACCTAGTCCCCAAATCCTTTATCGTGAATATGAGGGTCCTTCCGCGTTCGCAAAGAAGGAAACCAGGAAAACATTTTTTGCAATTTTTGACTTAGCTCCGAGTGGTCCGAAACACACCCGAGCCACCTGGGACCCCATCCAAATGCACCAATAAGTCTATAAACATAATATGGACCTGCTTGAATTCTCAGAATATGTAAAACAACAATGGGATTAAGAATCGCACCCCAAAATAAAGTTTAATCAACTTATGAACTTCAAACTTCTCAACTAGCTCCGAATGCGCCGAATCTTACTTAGACTACTTGGAATGACACCAAATTTTGCTTACAAGTCATAGATCACCATACAGAACTGTTCCTAGACTCAGAATCCCAAACGAACCTCGATAACACCAAAGTCTACTCCAAACCAAATTTAAAGAACTAGAAAACCTTCAATGAACCAACTTTCAACATTAAGCGCCAAAACGCTCTCGGATCACCCCGAAACCCGATCCGAACACATACCCAAGTCCAAAATCATTATACAAACCTATTGCAACCATCAAATCCCAGTTCCAAGGTTGTTTACTAAAATTTTTGGCTCAAGTAAAACTTAGCCATCATAGGCCACTATTAATGAACTAAGTGTTCCGATTTTAACCCAAACCGTTCCAAACCTAAACCAACTATCCCTGAAAGTCATAAAATAGTGAAAGCATATATGGGGAGTCTTACTTAAGGGAACAGGGATCCGAAAAGCAAAACATCTGGTGGGGTCGTTATAGAAACGATGTATATGCGAGGTGACGAGTGTATATGTGCCTTTATGTACTTGCTTATATGTTTTGCTACTTCGTAACAAATATTGTTTCATGCCTTAATTGATACATGCTTATTTGACTTCCATGCCATAATTATTACTTATCATTTAGTTATCTTGTATTAAATTGACCATTTCTTCCATGACTCCATGCTTATTTGCTATTTGACTACTCTTGGTTTACTTGCATATTTGAATTGTCATATGTCTTAATTGTCTTATAGTTATAACATAGTTTCACTTGTATGAGTTGTTAATTGGTAGATATTGATGAGTTGGTAAAGCTGAGACATTCGAATTGTTAGAGGTCCTTGGATTATTATGTGATTCTTCATTGCCTCGTACATTTACTCTCTTGATATAGAAATTCTTGTAAAATTTCGGTTTTTGAATTGCTATTACTGAATGAATTGTTTGGGTAGCAGGTTGCACGTCGCAATAGAAATTGAAAGGAAATGAATTAAAATGGTGGAATAAGGACGGATTATGATGTTGACAGATGATATGGTGGGATTGGGTTGCACGCTGCAACAAATTATATAAGTTGTATTCGTTTGTGATTGTTGGATTTGCCTTGGTATTTGAGACAAGGTTATAAGACCTGTTATTCTGGATTCTATAGTAGTTGGATTTTGAGTTTGTTGTTATGGCTTAACTGCTTTATTTCCATTTCTATCTTTTCTTTTATTATTATTATCATTTCGTACAGGTTATTCTATGTGACCCGCCTTAGCCTCGTCACTACTTTGTCGAGGTTAGGCTCGACACTTACAGAGTACATGTGGTCGGTTGTACTCTTACTATACTCCCAGTTGCGTTGAGTGAGGTTTGCTCAGATCTAGCTATCAGTGGAGACTTGATGTATAGTTGCACGACGTTTGCAGCCCTAAAATCCCCTTTCTACATTGTTTTACCAATTATTTTGTTTCAGACAGTTATGTTTTGTTCATACCATTACAGTACTCTAGACGCTCATGTATTCGTGACACTAGTTCTAGGGTTATATTTTTATTTTGTCGTTTATTTATTTATTATGTTATTTCTGACTATTCAATTTTATAGTTGCAGTTTGATTTAAATCATTATAAAATGGTTGGCTTGCCTAGCAAGTGAAATGTTAGGCGCCATCACGGTCCCGAGGGTGGGAATTTCGGGTCGTGACAAATTGGTATCAGAGCACTAGATTGACTAGGTCTCACGAGTCATGAGCAAGCTTGGTAGAGTCTAGAGGATCGGTATGGAGACTTGTGTACTTATCTTTCAGAGGCAATACGGCTTTAGGAAAAATTTCACTTCTTTCTTTCTCCATCGTGCAGTTTATTTCCATTATTGAAATTTGAACCATTCTACTCTTGTTCTCTTGCAATGGTGAGAACTTGCACGCCGTCTACAACCGGGGAGGAGCCAGATCCCTCTGTTGCAGCCATTACCAGGGGTAGAGGCCGGGACCGAGGCAGAGGCAGAGCTCAGCCTAGAGTGCAAGCAGCAGCAGCACCCATGGTGGAGCCTCAAACTGACCATAAGGAGAAGGTCCCAGTTTAGAACGCACTAGTAGGACCCGCTCAGGTCCCAGAGGGATTCATAGTCACTCCCGTACTTCAGGACTCTCTAGTCCGCTTAGTTGGACTCATGGAGAGTGTGTCTTAGACCAGAGCATTTCCTAAGGCACCAACCGTCTCTTAGGATGGGGGAGGAGCACAAACTCCTGCCACTCACACTTCGGAGCATATGGCTCCCCTATACCAGACTCCAACAACCCATCTAGTTGGGATAGTTTAGCTGGTTGTTGTGGCACAGGCCGGGGAGAGGCCTACTTTATCTCTGAGGCCTTGATGAGGTTGGATAAGTTCACCAAGCTCTTTCGTGTTCATTATAGCGGTGCACCCTCTGAGGAACCACATGATTACTTGGACTGTTGCCACGAGGTGTTGCGCCACATGGTTATTGTTGAGACCAATGGGGTTGACTTTGCAGTGTTCCAGATAACTGGCTCTGCTAAGAGGTGGTGGCAGGATTTTGAGCTGAGAAAACCAGTTGATTCACCTTCACTTACTTGGGATCAGTTTTTGGAGCTATTTTTGGAGAAGTTTATTCCTTTTACTTTGAGAGAGGAGTATCATAGGCACTTTGAGCGCCTTCAGCAGGGTGGCATGATCGTCACCCAGTACAAGACTAGATTTTCGGACCTGGCCAGTCATGCAACTATGTTGATTCCTACAGATAGAGAGATTGAGGAGGTTTATTGATGGTCTTACCTTCAATATCAGTCTCTAGATGGCCAAGGAGATAGGGGATGATATTTCTTTCCAAAGGCCTCTGGAGATTTCTAGACGAATCGAGATGGTTCGTGGTCAGGATAGAGGGTCGACATCTGAGAAGAGGCCCAGTCATTTCGGTGGTTTTAGTGGTGCCTCATCTGGAGGCAGGGGTTCTTTTGGTAGAGGTCATCCTCATTGGCCGATTCAATCAACTTTTCAGGTAGCTCACAGTGCTTCGGGCGATCATGGTTCTTATGGGCTCATCCTGAGCAGCCAGCATTCAGTGAACCATTAGCTCCTATTAGTGCACCACCGCTACTGAGGTACTACAACGTCTATCCGGGATGTCAAGGTTAGTCTCAGCTTCAGCAGCCGAGGGAGTGCTTTGAGTGTGGGAACATAGGTCACATCAGGAGGTATTGCCCTAGATTGTGGAGCAACAAACCTTAGCAGGGTTCTTGTGCCATCATGCCGGCACTGGTTTTATCCATCTCCCACACAACCAGCTAGAAGTGGGGGTCAGGTTGTTAGGGGTGCAGGTCAGGCCATTAGAGGTGGAGGCCAGCCAACTTGGGGTGGCCTGAGGGGTGGAGGTCAGAATGGTGGGCCCCAGCCCCATATTTATGCGTTTCCATCTAGAGGAAGAGTCATCTCACGTCATCATCACAAGTATTGTTCCAGTTTTCAATAGAGATGCTTCAGTTCAATTTGATTCGGGCTCTACTTATTCCTACGTATCATCCTATTTTGCTCCATATCTGATTGTGCCTCGTGATTCTTTGATTGCTCCTGCATATGTGTCCATGCCTGTGGAAGATTATATTTGGCCGAGAAGGGATATCTAGCATATTTGGCCTATGTTCATAATTCTAGTACGGAGCTCCCTTCCATGTATTTAGTACCTGTTGTGCGTGAGTTTCCACAGGTGTTTCTTGAAGATCTACCAGGGATGCCACCCGATAGAGATATTAATTTTTGTATTGACTTGGCTCCAGGCACTCAGCCAATTTCTATTCCACCATACCTATGGCGCACCCTGAGTTAAAGGATTGAAGGAGCAGTTGTAGGATTTGCTTGATAAGGGAATCATTAGACCTACTGTTTCGCCTTGGGGTGCATCCGTGTTGTTCGTGAAGAAAAATGATGTTTGATGATGTGTATAGATTATCGGCAATTGAACAAAGTCACTATCAAGAACAAGTATGCCTTGCCGAGGATTGATGACTTATTTGAGCAGCTTCAGGGTGCCACAGTGTTCTCAATGTTGATTTGTGATATGGCTACTATCGATTAAATATTAGGGCATTGGATATCCCTAAGACAGCCTTTTGGACTCGAATGGGCATTATGAGTTTCTAGTGATGTCATAAGGCTTGATAAATGCCCTAGCAACATTTATGGATTTGATAAATCGGGTATTTAAGCCCTATTTTTGATTCTTTTGTCATTGTATTCATTGATGATATTTTGATCTAGTCCCACAGTCGAGAGAAGCATGAGCAGCATCTTCGGATTGTACATCAGATATTAAGAAGTAGCTAATTATATGCCAAGTTTTTAAAGTGTGAGTTTTGGCTAGACTTGGTTGCCTTTTTGGGGCATGTTGTATCGGCCGAGGGCATTAAAGTGGATCCTAAGAAGATTGAGGCGGTTCAGAATTGGCCTAGACCTACTTCATCGACAGAGATTCGGAGCTTCCTGGGTTTGGTGGGGTATTATCGCTGGTTTGTGGAGGGGTTTTCATCCATCACAGCCCCATTGATTAGATTAACCCAAAAGGTTGCCCCATTTAGGTTGTCGGATGAGTGCGAGTTGACCTTTTAGAAGCACAAGACTGCCTTGACCACATCTCCGGTGTTGGTATTACCTACTGGATCAGGATCCTATACAGTGTATTGTGATGCATCGCGAATTGGGCTCAATGCAATATTGATGCAAGATGGCAGGGTGATTGCATACGCGTCACGAAAGTTAAAGGTTCATGAGAAGAATTACCATGTTTATGACTTAGAGTTGGAGGCTATTGTTTAAGCATTGAATATTTAAAGGAATTACCTCTATAGCGTGTCATGTGAGGTATTCACAAACCATCGGAGTCTACAGTATTTGTTCAAGCAAAAAGATCTCAACTTGAGGAAATAGAGGTGGTTAGAGTTGTTAAAAGACTATGATATCTCCATTTTGTATCATCCCGGGAAGGCCAATGTGGTGGTTGATGCCATGAGTAGAAAGGCTCTGAGTGTGGGTATCCTTGCATATATCCAGTTGGCGAGAGACCACTAGCATAAGATGTTTAGGCCTTGGCCAATCAGTTTGTGAGGTTAGATGTTTTAGAGCCTTGTCCTGTTCTAGCTTGCACAGTCTCTTGGTCTTCTTTGTATGAGCGTATCAGAGAGCGTCAGTACGATGACCCCTATTTTCTTGTCCTTAAGGACACAGTGCGGCACGGTGATGCCAAGTAGGTTACCATTGGAGATCATGGGGCTTCGTGAGTTGATTTTTGAGGAGGCCCACAGTTCATGGTTGTTGATACCCAATTTTTTCCTATGTATTTTTATATATACTCAAAATATTCTTAAGATAGTATGTACATGCATATATAAGCATACCCAAGAGTTTTGGTATTTTTCCTTATTTTAAAGATTTTTTAAAATCACTTTGTTGTCTATTTTAATAGTACAAAATTCAATAATTATTTCCAGACTATCATTTTTGGTGAATAATTTATCTTATTCTCATATTTACACCCAGATATAATTAAGGTGATTTTTTGCATATTTTATATAATTTATTTGGTATTTTTAAAGCTAAATTGCTATAATTGTAATTATAGCCTATTTTCCGATTAATAGTATTTTATAATTACAAAATCGCTCCCGGTATTTTTTAATTAACATTTATATGTTATTAATCAATTTAGTGCTTTTAATTGGTTTTTAAAACTATTTTAACTATTTTTATTAAAATAAAAAAAGGGAAGAAATGGCTATTTAACATTTAGCCTCGTTCATTTCAATTATAACCCCTTTACATTCCAATTTTAACCACAAATTGAACCCCCAATTTCAACCCCAAAACCCCCTACCCAGTCCTCAAATCATCCGACCCATACCCGATTTAATGACCCGGTCCAGCTTTAATCTAATCTGAGTCGTTGATCAAGTGAGATCAACGGCCCGGGTTTTATTTCCAAAATTAAATATAACAACCCCCCCCCCCAAACCCCTTATGTCAGAGACGGTCTCTCTCTCTCTTTCTCTACACTGACTCTTGCTCTCCCTTTTCTCTAGAACCTTCTGGTTCTCTCTCTCATCTCCGATGAATCACCGCCTCTCCGGCCACCTCCAGCCTCACTTCTCTCGACCACCAGCCGCCGTGAAACCTTGTCTTGTTGATTCCCTCCATTTTCAAGACTCCAGAAGCCTCCACCTTACAAAATGGTCATCGGAAGCTCTGCCTGGCCTATCTCCGGTTTTTCTCCGATGGGTTATAGTTCGATGGTGCTACGAGCATCATTATTGACGAGTTTCACAGCCAGGTTCCCTACCTCTCACTGGTTTATTACGAAACCCTAATTTTCTTAAAACCTTGACTTTTTAAACGATTTTTAACTTACTCTTTTGTGTTTTACACTACTCTCTACTCGATCTTTTTGATTGTTCAAGTTTTCAACGTTTTGTTCTTCTTTTAAAACTAGGGTTTTCTGAACCCTTTCAAAATCACTATATCTTCTGATTTTTTTTGAGTATTATGTGTTTATGTTTGTGTTATGTGCTTGTTGGTGTGATCTTCTGGTTACTCTCCGAGTTCCATGCTTTAATTTTGCTATTAGGGTTCCAGCCCTCTATTGATTCTGTGATTTCTTGCTTAGGGTTCTCTGATTTTCATGCCTATTGTGTTTTATAGGTCTAATTGTTCATCGTTTACCAAATATCCTGCTAACTTTGTGCATCTCTACGAATCCCTGACTTGTATATGTTTTCCTTAGAAGTTTTACACTGATTTTTGAATCACTTCCTTATTTGTGAAATGCTCTCCTTACTTAGTAATGATTCCTTGTGATTTTCAATTTCATCCGTGATTCTTTGAACTAATTCGTGTGCACAATATGCTGTCCTTATACTTTCCTTACTTGAAATATTCTGTATACTTTTACTACTCCTATTATGGAAATACCAGTCTTGCAAATAATAATTTTCCTTATTTGATACAATTTGTACCCGTTTGAATTATGACTCCTTAATTGAAGGGAGTCCGAGTTTTTAATTGATTCTAATTGGTATTATTTTCATAACTATGATCAGTCTATACGTATTACCTTATTTTCACTTAATTTGAGAGCTATAAGTACCCCCATTCTCTTTTGCATTACACACTGATACATTGCACATCATACACAAGAACAAAAAGGTTCATTGCTCTGAACTCTCTCTTACACACATAAGCATACTCAGTGTGCTCTCTTATTTTCTACACATCCTCTCACGCTTTCCTGTTGATTACTGATTACTCAGTAGGCTGAAAGCCAAAACTGATTGATCTTTGGGGGCTGCTCCATTATTCTACCGCTCTATACATTGTTGATTGTTTGGTCTGCATACTACTGCTCACTTCCCTGCACACTACTGCTCTACACTATCTCATCCTTGACTGGTATGCCCTCTATTTGATTTGTAGCATCTAAAATAATATGCTTTTATACATGCCGCACTTTATTTTGTTTCTTCTATGCTTTTACTTATGGTTCTGCTGTCCTTATTGCAACTAGCATGCCCCCTGTGTGACTATCCCCCTATTAATCCAGCATGCCTACTGGTTTGCTTAATGTATGTTCTCTCCTACTCCCTAGCCCCAATACATTCTCAGCATGTGATCATGAGCCCTTTTGGTTGAAACCTGTTGACTGTCTAGTCTTGAAATGATTTCCTTTGGTATCTAGGTGCAATTGTGTTGTTACATGTGAACTATTTACCCCACTCCCCTTTTCCCTGTTTGTGTTTACTGCCCGGAACTATATGAGGTATTTTGGTTCTGAGTTTTGTGAAAATTGTCCCATTGTTTTTCTTTCAAAGCTGGTTCTACATGGATCATTTTTTTTAAAACTGCTTTTCAACTCAATTTCTTTAAAGAAAATTCTATCACTCTCACTACTCCTAGAGTTTAGGTTCTATCCCCCTTCGTGTAAGCATTGCCTTGGGCACCTTTGAGTACCCATTGAACTTTGATGCACAAGGCTGGTAATTCCACACTGCACTTGTTCAAACATTTTTGTAATGTTTGGGTGCTGGTATTGGCTAAGGACCCCCATTGGGCCCTTAGGGAGCTTTGCCGCACCCAAACCATGTTCAAGGCTGTGAAACTCGAAAGAAGTGAGGTTGGAAGATTGGGCCTGGTTGAAGGCTCCCTATAGAGTAGCTTTTTTTTTTTCATTATGTAATTCAGCTATCATGGTTTGTAATAATTTGTAAACAACTGATTGGGGTTATAGTGAAATTGGGAGGGATTATGCATGCTTAGTTTAATTAATGGGTAGAAAACATGTCTATGGGGCTTTACTTACCAATTTGTGCAATAGAAGCCATGCGTAGGACATGCATCTTACACCTAGATATCCTGTTTTAGGCTCTTTACTTTCAGATTGTTATACTCACTTATTGATAAGTTAGTAATCAGCAACTAACTGTTATGAAACTACTACCGCATTTAGAGACCATGCTTTAGGAGCTTTATGTGAATTAGACATCATGTTATTTAGGGTTGCAATTGCTGAACGCCTCACTAGCTGTCTAATTTAACAACACAAGTTTGTTTGACTGCGTCTTCTCTTTAAAACTGGAATCAATATGCATGTTCACCACTTTTTTTAAGACAAGAAGGCAATACATACATCGCCTAGGCAAGCTTTCGGCCCAATAATAATAAAGATGATTGATTTTGTTTTACTAGTTTCAAACTACTCAACCTTTTAACTTTCCCAACTCTTTTATCCGTCTCTCTGAAGTCCACTCTTTTACTGAAAATCTCTTTATCTGGAAACCTGTTTCGTATTTATATGCTCTCACTAATTTCCTGATTCGTGCTCTATTAAGCTTT
>NC_031995.1:101502407-101528879 GCF_001879085.1 Nicotiana attenuata | reverse complement strand
CTCACCGGTTAAATTTACAATATTAAGAAGCCAAGGCAAAATTGTGTGAGGTCCAATATGTTGTTCCAGTTGCTACCGAGCGCGAGGCTGCCTCTACTGAGAGACTGAATAATTTAGAGGTAGCCTTGAACTCTAAAGTTGAAGAGGCTGCTGTTGCTAAGGAGAAGCGTGCCCAGATGGAAGAGAAGTATAAGAGGGTCATGGAACACAATAAGATACATATCTACACTATCTGTGTCACGACCCTAAAAACGACCCGGTCGTGATGGCGCCTATCATGAAACTAGGCCAACCGACACAATTCCAATCGAACCATTATTCCATAAAAGTCATTTTTAAGCCATTAATTAACAAAATATCTCACAATATAAGTTTAAATAAGCAGTGCGAAAATATGACACAAGCCCGACATCGGGGTGTCACCAGTCATAAACAACTACAAACCCGTCTAAGAATAAGAAAGGCTAACATAGTCCGAAAATAACCTACTAAGAAAATCTAAGTAAGGTAAGAAGGAGAAGTGCAGGGTTGCGAACGCCAAGCAGCTACCTAGCCAACTCCGGAGACCTGCTGGAAGGCTAATCAGCACTCACTATCGCGTCCCGAGACTCCTGGATCTGCACACAAGGTGCAGGGAGTAATGTGAGTATGCCAACTCAGTAAGTAATAAAAGTAAAAGCAGCTGAGCAGTAAGAAAATAGATAATCTCACATCATAGCACTACAGCAAATATAGTACATTTCCAAAACAGTCCACAAATCAACTATCTCGTAAAAACAAACTCGGTTTCAGTAAAACCTTTTTCTTTTAAAACATCTTTCAATAGTTTCATCAAGTGAATAAAACGATGAGTAAAATCATAGAAACGTAAATAGCCCCTCTGGCAAAACATGTACCATAAAACGCCCCTCGGGAAAAATATCAATAGAAACAGCCCCTCGGGCTACCTCACAATCGCTCGTAATCAGCCTCTCGGGCAACAACATGAAACAACAATAGCCCCTCGGGCAATATCACATCACTCACACTGGGTACCCGCGCTCACTGGGTGTGTACAGACTCCAGAAGGGCTCTTACAGCCCAAGCGCTATCATAAGCCATCTCGTGGCATAAAAAATCAGGCCCTCGGCCTCTCATATTTCACAAATCAGTACAACATGCTGCAGCACATAGCCCGATCCCATAATATCCTCACAACACAGGCCCTCGGCCTCACTCAGTCAGAAACTTCTCAAGCTACTCGGGCAATAGAAAAACCAGATACTCAGCCCAAAATATCATTTAAAGTATCAAAACGGAGTAAATACGGCTGAGTTATGAAATCAGTAAAATACAGCATGACTGAGTACAGATATTGAGTCAAAACAGTGAGGAATAGTAGTAAAATGCCCCTAAGGATCCAAACAGTTGGCACGAGGCCCAAATATGGCATTCAGCCCAAAACATGATAATACTTTCAAAAATACAATAATATCAAACAGTTTCCAATTAAATACGCGACTTAATAGTCGTACGGGATGCACCAAGCCACAACCCCCCAATGGTGCACGACCCCACGCTCGTCATCCAGCGTGTGCGACACCTCAAGGTAGCACAACCATGTGAAATCCGGGGTTTTATAACCTCAGGACAACATTTACAATAATTACTTACCTCAAACTGGTCAAAACTCTAGCTCACGATGCCCTTGCCTCTCGAATCAGCCTCAACTCCCCCCGAACAATCCAAAATCAGAATCATAACATCAAAATAGGCTAAAGGAACAAAGCCCACGCAAAAATAATCAAATTACAACGCAAATCCCGAAATTGGCCAAACCCGACCCCCAGGCCCACGTCTCGAATTTCGATAGAAATCACCTCACTAGAATTCTCATCCTCCCACGAGTCTATACATACCAGGAACATCAAAATCGGACCTCAAATGGCCCCTCAAATCCCCAATAGAAACTCTCCAATACCAAGCCCTAATTCTCCAATTTTAACCCTTAATTTCCAATAATTTCAAGCCTAATCAGTAAAATAATGCCATAGAATCGAGTATTGAGTTCAAAAATCTTACCTCTAAGAGTCACCCCTTGAATCCCTCTTCGAATCCTCTCAAAAAGCTCCAAACTTGCCTAAAAAATGGAGGAAATAAGCTGAAAACCGCAAAGATGGCCTTTTGTACTTTCTGCCCAGGCATCTCGCACCTACGGCTCTCTTTTCGCATCTGCGGACCGCTTCTGGCTCAAAATAACCGCACATGCGGTTTTTCACTTAAGGCCCAACTTCCGCACGTGCGCCCATGGCTTCGCACCTGTGGGCTCGCATGTGCGGTAAACCATCCGCTCCTGCGACTAAATCCGCTCCTGCGGCTGCCTCCACGCACCTACGATCATCGCACCTGCGGTCCCCAATCCGCAGGTGCGGAAACAACAGAAGCAGCAAATTCTGCAATACAACTCCAAGTCCAAACTTTTCGACAACCATCCAAAACTATCCCGAGGCCCTCGGGACCTCAATCAAACACGCCAACAAGTCACGTATCACTATTCAAACTTGTTCCAACCTTCGGAACACTCAAAACAACATCAAAACACCCTCGGATTCAAGCCTAAGGATTCCAAAACTTCCGAATTGCGCAATTGATCAAAAAGTCTATCAAACCTCATCCGAATGACCTGAAATTTTGCACACACATCCCAAATGACAAAACTGACATACTCCAATTTCCGGAATTCCATTCCGACCCCGATATCAAAATTTCCACTACCAACCGGAAAACGCCAAGATTCCAATTTTGCCAATTCAAGCCTAAATCTACCACGGATCCCCAAAATACATTCCGATCACGCTCCTAAGTCCCAAATCACCTCACGAAGCTCTCCGAACCATCAGAATTCACATCCAAGACCTTCTACCCATAAATCAACATCCGGTTAACTTTTCTAACTTACGCTTACTCAAAAGAGACTAAGTGTCTCATTCCTCTACACAACCACTCTAAACCAAAACCAAACAACCCGATACCACATAATACAACTAAACAACACATAAAGGAGCAGAAATGGGGGAAATGGAGCGGTAACTCATGAAACGACCGGCCGAGTCATTACATCCTCCCCCTCTTAAACAAACGTTGGTCCTCGGATAAGTCAAGAAACATACCTGAAGCCTCAAATAGGTGAGGATATCTGCTCCGCATCTCCTGCTCGGTCTCCCAGGTAGCCTTCTCCACGGGCCGACCTCTCCACTGCACTTTTACTGAAGCTATATCCTTTGATCTCAACTTTCGGACCTGCTGCTCCAAAATAGCCACTGGCTCCACATCATAAGTAAAATCACTTTCTAACTGAACCGTGCTGAAATCCAAGACATGAGACAGATCGCCAATATACTTCCGGAGCATAGAAACATGAAATACCGGATGCACACTCGACAAGCTAGGTGGCAAAGCTAGCTCATAAGCCACCTCCCCTAACCTCTGAAGCACCTCAAAAGGCCTAATGAACCGAGGACTCAATTTACCCTTCTTCCCAAATCTCATAACACCCTTCATGGGTGAAACCTTCAATAGAACCTTCTCCCCAACCATGTAGGACACATCACGAACCTTCCTATCGGCATAACTCTTTTGTCTCGACTGTGCTGTACGAAGCCACTCCTGAATCACCTTCACCTTGTCCAAAGCATCCTGCACCAAGTCTGTACCCAAAAGTCTAGCCTCACTCGGCTCAAACCAACAAACTTTAGATCTACACCGTCTCCCATATAAAGCCTCATATGGAGCCATATTAATACTCGACTGATAACTGTTGTTATAAGCAAACTCCGCGAGCGGTAGAAATTGATCCCACGAACGCCCAAAATCAATGACACAAGCGCGCAACATGTCCTCCAATATCTGAATAGTGCGCTCGGACTGCCCGTCCGTCTTAGGGTGAAAAGTTGTACTCAACTCAACCTGAGTACCCAACTCTCTCTGCACGGCCCTCCAAAACTGCGATGTGAACTGAGTACCTCTGTCTGAAATGATGGAAACTGGAACCCCATGCAAGCGAACAATCTCTTGGATATAAATCTCTGCTAACCGCTCTGAAGAATAGGTAGTATACACAGGAATGAAGTGCACGGACTTGGTCAGCCGATCCACAATCACCCAAATAGCATCGAACTTCTTCAAAGTCCGTGGGAGTCCAACTACAAAGTCCATGGTGATCCGCTTCCACTTCCACTCTGGAATATCTATCTGCTGAAGCAAGCCACCCGGTCTCTGATGCTCATATTTTTCCTACTGACAGTTGAGACACCGAGCTACAAATCCCACAATATCATTCTTCATTCTTCTCCACCAATAATGTTATCTTAGATCCTGATACATCTTCGCGGCACCTGGATGGATGGAATACCGCAAGCTATGGGCCTCCTCTAGAATTAACTCCCGAAGTCCATCTACATTGGACACACATATCCGGCCTTGCATCCCCAATACCCATCATCACAAATAGTCATATCTCTGGCATTGTCGTGCTGAACTTTGTCCTTAAGGACAAGCAAATGAGGATCATCATACTGGCACTTTCTGATGCGATCAAACAAGGAAGATTGAGAAACCACACAAGCTAAGACCCGACTGGGCTCCGAAATATCCAACCTCACAAACCGATTGGCCAAGGACTGAACATAAACTGCAAGAGGTCTCTCCCCAACAGAAATATATGCCAAACTACCCATACTCACCGCCTTCCTACTCAAAGCATCGGCCACTACATTGGCCTTGCCCCGATGATACAAGATAGTGATATCATAGTCCTTTAGAAGCTCCAACCATCTCCACTGCCTCAAATTGAGATCCTTCTGCTTAAACAAGTGCTGGAGGCTACGATGATTAGTAAACACCTCACAAGACACAACATACAAATAATGCCTCCAAATCTTCAACACGTGAACAATGGCAGCCAACTCTAGATCATGAACAGGGTAGTTCTTCTCATGGGGCTTCAACTGACGAGAAGCATAAGCAATCACTCTACCGTCCTACATCAGCACACACCCAATACCAACTCTCGAAGAATCAAAACACACTGTTTGAACCTGAAGCTGATGGCAAAACTAACACTGGAGCTGTGGTCAAGGCAATCTTGAGCTTCTGAAAGCTCGCCTCACACTCATCCGACCACCTGAATGGAGCACCCTTTTGAGTCGATTTGGTCAAGGGTGATGCAATAGATGAAAATCCCTAAACGAATCGACGGTAATAACCCGCCAAACCAAGAAAGTTGCGAATCTCTGTGGCTGAGGACGGCCTGGGCCAACTCTGAACTGCCTCTATCTTCTTCGGATCAACCTGAATACCCTCACTGGACACCACGTGCCCCAAGAAAGCCACTGAACTGAGCCAAAACTCACACTTGGAGAACATTGCATAAAGCTTCTCCTCCCTCAATCGCTGCAATACAACTCTCAAATGCTCGGTGTGCTCCTCCTAACTACGCGAGTACACCAGAATATCATCAATGAAAATAATCACAAACGAGTTGAGATAAGGCCGTAACACGCTGTTCATCAAATGCATGAACGTTGTTGGGCCATTGGTCAGCCCAAATGACATCACAAGGAACTCATAATGACCATATCGGGTCTTGAAAGCTGTCTTAAGAATATCCGGGTCCCTGATATTCAACTGGTGATACCCTGAACGGAGATCAATCTTGGAGAACACTCTTGCTCCCTGAAGCTGGTCAAATAAATCATCAATACGAGGCAAAGGATACTTGTTCTTGATTGTGACCTTGTTCAACTGCTTGTAATCAATGCACATCCTCATAGTGCCATCCTTTTTCTTCACAAATAGAACATGCGCACCCCACGGCGACACACTTGGCCAAATAAACCCCTTATCAAGGATTTCCTGAAGTTGTTCCTTCAACTCCTTCAACTCTGCCGGTTACGATACGGTGGAATAGAAATGGGCTGAATGCCCGGCACCAAATCAATACCAAAGTCAATATCCCTATCCGGTGGCATGCCCGACAGGTCTGCAGGAAACACATCAGGAAATTCCCTCACTACCGGGACTGAATCAACGCTAGGAGTCTCTACACGGACATTCCTTACGAAAAATAAGTATCAAAGACAACCTTTCCCAACCATCCGTTGGGCCTTCAGAAATGAAATCACCCTACTGGGGATAAAATCAGTCGAACCTCGCCACTCAATTTGTGGCGCAGCCGGCATAGCTAACGTCACTGTCTTAGCATGACAGTACAAAATAGCACGACATGGAGATAACCAATCCATGCCCAATATCACATCAAAATCGACCATACAAAGCAACAGAAGGTCCACTCGGGTCTCCAAACCCCCAATAGTCACCACACACGACCAATATACACGGTCTACAACAACAGTATCGCCCACCAGAGTAGATACACGAACAGATGAATTAAGAGACTCACGGGGCATATCCAAATAACGAGCAAAATACGATGACACATATGAAAAAGTGGAACCAGGATCAAATAACACAGAGGCATCTATGTGGCAAACTGAGACAATACCTGTAATCACAACGTCTGAAGCAATAGCATCGGGTCTAGCTGGGAGTGCATAGAAATGGGCCTGACCACCACCTGACCGACCTCCCTCTCTGGGGCGACCTCTAGCTGACTACCCCCCACCCCTAGCTGGGTGGGTGGGTGGTGAAGTAACTAGGGCTGAAGTTGATGGTTGACTCCTCTGCTGAGACGAACCCCCAAGACGACGAGGACACTACCTCCATATATGCCCCAACTCTCCAAACTCATAACAACTCCCTGGTGCTGGAGACAGGGACTGAAGGGAACCCCTAGCACCGGGATGACTAGCAGAAGAACCTGGCATAAAAGAGCCCTGAACTGATGGAGCACGGGACGAACTCAGGGCTAGAAGGGCACTAAGTGAGGAATGACCCTGATGAGAGCTGTGAGAACTATGGCCCGATGATGCCCCACGATAAACTAGGCGAGCTGACTGAGCATGCCTGAATGGACGGCCTATGCCGTGCTGAAACTGACTCCCATGCGAAGTACCACTGAATCCACCATGACCAGGAGGCTTCTTAGCCTCCCGCTCAAACCTCTCCTGACCATGAACCATCTCAATTTGTCGAGCTATGTCAACAACCTCATCAAAGGTAGCACCAGATACTCTCTCTCTCTGGTCATAAGCAACTGAAGCTAGAAACCGAGGCCATCTATAAACCTCCTGATCCTCTCTCGATTTGTGGGAACCAACCAGACCGCATGACGAGCCAACTCGGAGAACCGCATCTCATACTGTGTGACAGATCTATCACCCTAATGAAGTTGCTCCAACTACCTGCGCAGCTCCTCTCGGCGAGACTCAGGTACAAACTTCTCCAGGAAGAGAATGGAGAACTGCTGCCAAGAAAGGGGCGCTGCTCCAACCGGCCTATGCCTATCGTAAGCCTACCAGCAACTAAGTGTAGCCCCGGAAAACTGGAAAGTAGTGAATGAGACCCCACTGGGCTCCAGAATACCCGCGGTCCGAAGCATCCTCTGATACTTATCCAAAAATCCCTATGCATCCTCACCCTTAGCACCACTAAATATCGGAGGCTGAAGTCTACCAAACCTCTCCAACCTGTGCTGCTTGTCCTCTGGCATAACAGGAGCTACATAGTCCTGAGCAACTGCAACCGGTTGGGCTGGATGTGTCCCCGACGTCTGAAGTCCCTGCACGACCTGCTCAGGGGTGCGAGCGGCGGGAGTCTGAGCGCCTCCCCCGGCCTGAGAAGTAGTTGCGGCTGTAGTAACTGAGACCGCCTGAGCCAGGCCAGTGCACACTGATAGAATCTGGGCTAGGGCCTCCTGAAGGCCTGGGATAACAATAGGCACAGCCGGTGCCTGAGCTGGTACTGCTGGAGCGTCCGCAACTGGTACATGATCCTGAACTAGGGCGGCTGGTGGATCTGCAGGTGCTACCCTAGCTGTTGTGCGGGCTGCACCCCTGCCCCTACCACGACCTCGACCGCATCCTCGGCCTCTAGTGGCCCCAACTGGTGGTACTGGTGGTCGTCCGTCCTGACCGATAGCACGTGTCCTCACCATTTGTGAGAGAATAGAATAACAGAAGTTTCGTACCAGAATCAACAGATTCGCAAGACAGGAATTCAAGAATGTGAAGTTTTTCCTAAAGGTTCTGCAGCCTCCCGAGGATAAGTACAGACGTCTCCGTACCAATCCGCGAGACTCTACTAAACCTGCTCATGACTCGTGAGACCTATGTAACCTAGGCTCTGATACCAACTTGTCACGACCCTAAAATCGACCTGGTCGTGATGGTGCCTATCGTGAAACTAGGCCAGCCGACACAATACCCAATTGAACCATTATTCCATAAAAGTCATTTTTAAGCCATTAATTAACAAAATATCTCACAATATAAGTTTAAATAGCAGTGCGGAAATATGACACAAGCCCGACATCGGGGTGTCACCAGTCATGAGCAGCTACAAACCCGTCTAAGAACAAGAAAGGCTAACATAGTCCGAAAATAACATACTAAGACAATCTAATAAGGTAAGAAGGAGAAGTGCAGGGCTGTGAACGCCAAGCAGCTACCTAGCCAACTCTAGAGACCTGCTGGAAGACTGATCAGCACTCACTATCGCATCCCTAGACTCCTGGATCTGCACAAAAGGTGCAGGGAGTAATGTGAGTACGCCAACTCAGTAATTAATAAAAGTAAAAGCAGCTGAGCAGTAAGAAAATAGATAATCTCACATCATAGCACTACAGCAAATACTGTACATTTCCAAAACAGTCCACAAATCAGCTATCTCGTAAAAACAAACTCAGTTTCAATAAAACCCTTTCTTTTAAAACATCTTTCAATAGTTTCAACAAGTGAATAAAACGATGAGTAAAATTATAGAAACATAAACAGCCCCTCGGGCAAAACATGTACCATAAACCGCCCCTCGGGCTACCTGACAATCGCTCGTAATCAACCCCTCGGAAAACAACATGAAACAACAACAGCCCCTTGGGCAATAACACACCACTTACACTGGGTACCCGCGCTCACTAGGGGTGTACAGACTCCAGAGGGGCTCCTACAGACCAAGCGCTATCATAAGCCATCTCGTGGCATAACAAATCAGGCCCTCTACCTCTCATATATCACGAATCAATACAACATGCTGCGGCGCGCAGCCCGATCCCATAATATCCTCACAACACAGGCCCTCGGCTTCAGTTAGTCGGAAATCTCTCAAGCCACTCAGACAATAGAAAAACCAGATACTCAGCCCAAAATATCATTTAAAGTATCAAAATGGAGTAAATACGGCTGAGCTGTGAAATTAGTAAAATACAGCATGACTGAGTACATATATTGAGTCAAAACAGTGAGGAATAGTAGTAAAAAGCTCCTAAGGGTCCAAACAGTTGGCACGAGGCCCAAATATGGCATTCAGCCCAAAACATGATAATACTTTCCAAAATACAATAATATCAAACAGTTTCCAATGAAATACGTGACTTAATAGTCGTACGGAATGGACCAAGTCATAACCCCCAACGGTGCACGACCCCACGCTCATCATCCAGCATGTGCATCACCTCAAGGTAGCACAACGATGTGAAATTCGGTGTTTCATACCCTCAGGACAACATTTACAATCATTACTTACCTCAAACCGATCCAAACTCTAGCCCGCGATGCCCTTGCCTCTCAAATCGGCCTCAACTCGCCCCGAATCTATCCAAAATCAGAATCATAACATCAAAATAAGTTAAAGGAACAAAACCCATGCGGAAATAATCAAATTACATTGAAAATCCCGAAATTGGCCAAACCCGACCCCCGGGCCCACGTCTCGAATTTCGATAATAATCACCTCACTAGAAACCTCATCCTCCCACGAGTCTATACATACCAAGAACATCAAAATCGGACCCCAAATGGCCCCTCAAATACCCAATGGAAACTCTCCAACCAAGCCCTAATTCTCCAATTTAACCCTTAATTTCCAATAATTTCAAGCCTAATCAGTAAAATAATGCCATAGAATCGAGTATTGAGTTCAAAAATCTTATCTCCAAGCGTACCCCTTGAATCCCTCTTCGAATCCTCTCAAAAAGCTCCAAACTCATCTCAAAAATGGAGGAAATAAGCTGAAAATCGCGAAGATGGCCTTTTATACTTTCTGCCCAGGCATCTCGTACCTGCGGATCTCTTTTCGCATCTGCGGACCGCTTCTGCGGTCAATATAACCACACCTACCGTTTTTCACTTAAGGCCCAACTTTCGCACCTGTGCCGATGGCTTCGCACCTGCGGGCTCGCAGGTGCGGTAAACCATCCACTCCTGCGGCTGTCTCCACGCACCTGCGATCATCGCACCTGCGGTCCCCAATCCGCATGTGCGGAAACCACAGAAGCAGCAAATTCTGCAACACAACTCAAAGTCCAAACATTCCGACAACCATCCAAAACCTTCCCGAGGCCCTCGGGACCTCAACCAAACACGCCAACAAGTCACGTATCACTATTCAAACTTGTTCCAAGCTTCGGAACACTCAAAACAACATCAAAACATCCTCGAATTCAAGCCTAAGGATTCCAAAACTTCCGAATTCCGCAATCGATCAAAAAGTCTATCAAACCTCCTCCAAATGACCTGAAATTATGCACACACATCCCAAATGACACAACAGACCCACTCCAATTTCCGGAATTCCATTCCGGCCACGATATCAAAATTTCCACTACCAACCGGAAAATGCCAAAATTCCAATTTCGCCAATTCAAGCCTAAATCTACCACGGACCCCAAAATACATTCCGATCACGCTCCTAAGTCCCAAATCACCTCACGAAGCTATCCGAACCATCAGAATATACATCCGAGACCTTCTACCCATAAGTCAACATTCGGTTGACTTTTCCAACTTAAGCTTACTCAAAAGAGACTAAGTGTCTCATTCCTCTACACAACCACCCTGAACCCGAACCAAACAATCCGATACCACATAATACAACTAAACAACACATAAAGAAGTAGAAATGGGGGAAATGAAGCGGTAACTCATGAAACGCTCGGGCAGGTCGTTACAATCTGTGACCTTGATCTCGGCCTTAAGCCACTAGATCTTACCGGAATAGCCTTTTTACCGAGTTTGAGTAGCTAAAGTCAAAACTCTAGCTCTGAATGGATTCCCTCACTGTTGAGAAAAACCATTTTATTTATAGAGATGAGGAGAAAAACGAAGAAAGACGCTAAAGCGGGGGTCATTGATTTTGATGTCGAGATTGCCAAGACCCGTGAGCTGGAGTCAATCGCCCGAAAGTGCCTCCCGATTCAAAACGATGCAACTGACTCTTCTGGTTTCATTTTTGAGTTCTCGAGAACTGAGGAGGAACTTGAAGGGTATGATGATGAAGGCCAATATCATGAGCCAGTGGTAGATCCGCCTACTTCTTCTGCGACGCAGACGCTTCTCTTCCCCCCAAGTTATAAGGACGTTGTAGTTTAGTTTTTTGCTTTCTTTTCCATTTATTTTTCTTTTCATACTTTTGTACTTGTGCTACTTGGCATGTTTGTTATATTAAAGTGCTTTTTCATTTAAGAATTGTGCAAAGTTTACTTTTTTCATCGAATTATGCAAGGCTTTAGGTGTATTTTTTCCCGATAGCATTTGGGTTCCAGGAATAAATTCTTCCGGAAAAAACCTTTTACTGTGAGGGTTTCATAGGAGAGGGCCCTCTTATTTTTATGGTGCTCTTGAAGAGGACATATCCTGTTCATTCCGGCACTAGCATTTAAAGTACTTGATTAACTTTCAAATGATAAAATTAATTCATTATTTGGACAAGAAACATGATAAATTAAAAGGACTTTACTTTATTCCTCCCATTTAAAAAAGTACATAAGCATTCGTTGTGCTGAAAAGAAATTTCCATTAGTTGTGGCTAATTTGTACAACTTGTTTTTACGGGGCTGGCCGCGTAGTCCCTAGTCCCGATGATATATTCTTGTTCTCAGATTTCGTACCCCGATTTCTGTGGCAATTAAGTTGTTGTATTCTCATATTCTTTCCGCTGCTTCCTCGTTAAAAACCCTTGCCAGAAAATCCAATTGGGAAAAAAATTAGACGAAGGGAAAAAGAGTTCAGTACATACTTTCAGTGTATGTGGTGCTCATTAGTAATATTACCTTTTGAGGTATGCCACATTCCAGTTGCTTGGCAATTTTACTCCATCTTGATTTTCCAGTTCATATGATCCTTCCCCAATAATATCTGAAACCCGATAGGGGCCTTCCCATATCGGACCTAGCTTCCATGCGTTGAGCTCTTGTTGAGTTACTTTCCTTAAAACCAAGTCTCACACTTTGAAATAACAAAGATTGGCTCTTTGATTATTGAATCTTTCCATTCTTTGTTTCTGGGCCACCATCCTTATATGGGCCAAGTCCCTGTGTTCGTTGAGAAGCTCCAATCTAACCAACAACGCTTCATTATTTGCTTCTTCTTCCGCCTGGAAGTATCTCATGGTAGGTTCTCTCACTTCCACTAGGATTAGGGTTTTTACGTCGTATACGAGAGAGATAGTTGTCTCTCCCGTGCTTGACTTTGTCATTGTTCGGTATGCCCATAACACTCCCTGTAACTATTCGGGCCATTTGCCTTTGGCTGCCTCCAATTTATTTTTGAGATTTCAAATAATTACCTTATTTGTCAATTTCGCTTAGCCGTTTGCACTCGGGTGATATGGCAAAAATCTATTTCTTTTGATTTTCAAGTCATCAAGGATTTTTGTGACCTTTGCGCCTGTAAACTGTGGACCATTATAGCAGGCTATTTCCTTCGATATTCTGAACCTACAAATTATGTTCTCCCACAGGAAATCGACCACTTCGCACTCGCTGATTTTCTGGTAAGGACCTTCAACCCATTTACAGAAGTAATCAGTTAAAATCAAAAGGAATCTTACCTTACCGGGAGCCGGTGGCAGCGATCCAACTATGTATCCCCCATTTCATGAATAGCCAAGGTAACAATACCGAATGCAATAGTTCTACTGAACAAATGCCTTGGCGTTTTGTTCCATCTGTAGCTAGTACCATTCTGCCCTAATTAACTTTAATACTAGAGATTCTGCCCCTGAGTGATTTCCACAGATTCCTTTGTGAACATCTCTCATGACGTAATTAGCCTCAAAGGCTCCTAAACATCGGGCCAATGGGCCTTGGAAAGACTATCTATACAATAGGCCTCCCTAGAAGCAGTAATGACCGGAATGCCAGGGATTCCTTGGGATCTTTGGGTATTTTTCCGTGCTCAAGATAGTCGATGATCTCATTTCTCCAGTCCCAGACCAAATTGGTCGCATTTACTTCATAATAATCGTCCACATCCAATACCGAATGCATGAGCTGTACGACCGTACCGGAGTCTGATCCCTTCATTTTCGTGGATGAGCCCAGATTGGCCAAGTCATCTTCTTCTGCATTTTCTTCTCTCGGATTGTTGGTGATTGACCATTCCCCGAACTGTCCGAGCAGAGCCTGGACTTTCACTACATATTGTCGCATGCATTCCTCTTTGGTGTCGAAGATCCCGTGTACTTAATTTACTACCAGTTGGGAATCGTATTTGATTTTAATGACCTTGGAGTCTAGTCCCCGAACCAGTTCAAGTCTTACAATCAAAGCCCCATACTCGACTTCATTGTTAATCAAAGGAATAGTTCTTTTGGCCTGCCTCAGGTTTCTCCCTGAGGGCGTAATTAGTACTACCCCGAGCTCGGACCCTTTCACATTGAAAGCTGCATCGGTGAACAAGGTCCAAACTCTTTATTTCATTTTTGACACCATCACCGCTTCATTGATGGCCAAAGGCAGCAATCCGGGACTGAAATCGGCCACGAAGTCGGCCCAAACTTGCGATTTGATCGCAGTCCTAGGTTTATACTCTATGTCAAATTCACTCATTTCGACTGCCTATTTGTCCAGTCGACGTGACAGTTCAGGTTTATGAAGGATATTCCATAGGGGAAAGGTTGTCACCACAGCTATCGGGTGATTGAAAATAAGGCCTAAGCTTTCGAGTAGTGACTACGAGAGCTAAGGCAAAAAAATTCAGGTGTGGGTAGCGAGTTTTGCTCTCCCGTTAAAATTTTACTAACATAATAAATGGGAGATTGTGTACCTTCATCTTCACGGACTAAAATGACACTTACCGCTACCTCTGAGACCGCTAAGAAAATTAGTAAATGCTCGCCTTCTTCTAGTTCCGATAATAACCGAGGGCTCGATAAATACCTTTTCAAATATTTCAAGGACTGCTGGAATTCCAGAGTCCATTCAAAGTTGTTCTTCTTTTCAGAAGTGAGAAGAAGTGATGACATTTTTCTGAAGACCGAGAAATGAACCTACTTAAAGCGGCCAGTCTTAAAATTAACCCTAAACCTATTTCACATTTGATAGCTGGTCGGGGATGTCCTCGGTGTCTTTAATTTTATCGGGATTGACTTCGATCCCCCTTTGTGACACCCAGAAACCCAAGAACTTACCAGAGTTGACTCCGAATTCACACTTTTTGGGTTAAGCTTCATGTTGTGCTTCCTTAGATGTCAAAGGTCTCTTGGAGGTGCTTGAGATGATCACCTACATTCAAATACTTAACCAGCATATCATCTATGTAAACTTCCATTGTTTTCCCTATTTTCTTTTCGAACATTTTGTTCACAAGCCTCTAGTAAGTGGCTCCAACATTCTTAAGCTCGAAAGGCATCACATTGTAGCAATATGTGCCAAAGTTTATCATGAACGAAGTATTTTCCTAATCCTCCGAGTTCATTTTGAATTGGTTGTAATCGGAATAGGAATAGAGGAAACTCATCAACTTGTGCCCGGCTGTCGCATCAATCATTTGATCAATATTTGGAAATAGGATTGAGTGTTTTGGGCACACCTTATTCAGATCCTTATAATATACGCACATGCGGAATTTATTATTCTCTTTAGGAACTACTACTACATTAGCTAGCCAGTCGGGATACTTTACCTCCCGGTTTGAACCGATATTAAGAAATCGAGTCACCTCTTCTTTGACGAACCTGGTTTTGACCTCGACAATAGGGCATTTCTTCGGCCTTACCGGAGGAATGTTGGAGTCCAGGTTAACATATGCACGGCCACTTCTAGCGGAATACCTGTCATATCTGCATACAACCATGTGAAATAACCAATACTAAATTTAAGAAATTCTAAAAATCCTAACCTGAGCTCGGGGTTTAACCTTGTCCCCAAATGGAACTTCCTCTCCAACAACTTCTCGAACAATGTGACTTGTTCGACTTCTTTTGTTGTGGATTTGGTTGCGTACGTTTCTTCAGGTACCTGGAAATACCTTGGTGCTTGATAATATTCCGTCGACTTCTCCCCTTTTTCGACTTTGTTTTGCTCAGGAGCAGATGTCGGTTCCTATAATTGCTATACCGCATGTTCCTTCCCTTTACTACTGGAAACCGAGACCGCGTTCATCTCCCTTGCCGCCAATTGATCTCCTATTATTTGTTTAATTCCCTCTAGAGTTGGGAATTTCAGAAGTTGATGGTATGTTGATGGCATAACCTTCATCTCATGTAGCCATGGTCTTCCAAGAATAATGTTGTAGCCCATGTCACCGTCTACTACTTTAAACAGGTTTATCTTCATGACCCCTTCGGCATTTGTGGGCAGTGGAATATCACTTCGGGTTGTCACACCTACTAAGTTGAACCCGGCGAGGAGTTTTGTGGCCAGAATGTTGCTTCCGATTATCTCTGTTGTTCTAGCACTCTCCATTGAATGATATTAGCAGAACTTCTTGGGTCCACCAAAACATGTTTAATTTTAATATCTAAAACATTAAGAGAAATTTCCAGTCATCGTTGTGCGGTAGTAGGAGTCCATCTGCGTCCTTCTCCGTGAAGGTGAAATCATCCTCAATGACTTCCCAAAGTCTCTTTCTATGAGTCACTGATACCTTTATCTTTTTTGCCGCTGAAAAGGTTACACCAATAATCTCGTTCCCCCCGAAAATCATGTTGATAGTTAGATGAGGATCTTCTCCTGTCTTCGAGGGTTCCGCGTTATCTCGGTTGCGGTCGTAGCTATTTTTATCTCGTCGCTTAAGAACTCTCTAAGATGGACGTTTTTCAGCAATATTCCCACCTCCTCAGGCAGATGTCAGTTGTCCCTGGTCTGGTGGCCATTAGTCCTATGATATTCATACATTAGGATCCCACTGACAGGGATAGGATCTCATCGACCTCAGGAATCGTGCTTCCTTAATGTTCCTCATCGTCAATACCAGTTCCACCACGCTGACATTGAAATTATACTCAAACAATCGGGGATAGGTGGAATCTCGGGAGCCTGATATCTCTTTTTCCTGCAACGATCTGTTATACCGACCACGGTCAACTCTCCTATCGATAGTGAAACTGTCTGCCAACCGGAAACCTCTGCCGCGTCCGTCAGCCCTTTCATAGGGCAAAAACCGACCATTAGAAGGCCGTCGTTCTGTGTCAAAATTATCCTTCAACTTTTCCTTATTCTTCTCTCGATCCTGACCCTTGGTTGACACCGAAAAACCAAGCTAGTAATCCTCTATTCTTATCTTAGATTTGTAGCGGTTGTGGACATCTGCCCATATTGTTGCCTAGAACTCGAGCGGACTTTCTTTAAGTTTCCAGAAAGCATCAGAGCTCCTCGGGTTCAGCCCCTTAGTAAATGCCTCACCTGCCCATTCATCTAGCATGGCCTGTAGTAGCATCCTTTCCTTCTGAAATCTAGTCACGAACTCTCCCAGTTATTCAGACTCTCCTTGCACAATTTTGAATATGTCGGCCTTTCAGGCATGTACCTTCCTGAACTCGGCGTGGTCCTTGATAAAAGAATCCACGAGCATCTCAAGGAATTTATTGACTACTCGGGTAAAAGTGAATACCATGTTAGGGCCCCCTTTGTGAGGGTCTCCCCGAACTTCTTTAGCAAGACTGACTCAATGTCATACGGAGCTAAGTCATTTCCTTTCACCGTCGTTTTTTATGTGGTGATGTGCTCCTAAGGATCCGAAGTCCCATCATATTTTGGCACATCCAGAATTTTGTACCCCTTCGCTATTAACTCCGGTGTCGTGCTGGGTTTGAACGGCAACTGGGTGTATTTCTTTGAGTCTGGTCCTTTCAACACTAGTGGTGTGCTCGGGATTTGATCTATTTGGGAATTTATTTACCTCATAAACCGCATAAGTTCGGTATTAAAGGGATCATTCTCGTTATTGCTACCAGATCCGTTGTCGTTCCCCCAACCCCATTGAAGATGACCTCACCCCTCGGGGTGTTGTTATCAAACCTTTGCGATGTTTGGTTTGCGGGAGCATTGAGAGGAATTGGACCTCTTCCATTCGCGTTGTTAGAACCACCTGACATCACTTGCCTCAACTAATTCATGGCCTAATCTTGTCGCGGGAGATGGCCCATAATGGCTTTTTGTTGTTCCCTCAGGATTCTCAACATTTCCACAACGTGCTCATCTTCAGCATCATCAGGAGTTGCCTCCCGAACATGTCGTGGATATTTCCTGCCATGGACCAGTGTGGCTGTATCCTCCTCGTTGCAGGTATCACTGATTGAATCTTCATGTTGAGACTGATTTCCTTGGGCCTCAACGTTGTGTGTGATGTGGACATCGTTATCTACCATTTTTACGATTTTTTGCAAAAATGAAGAAGTAAACAGCTTAGTAATAGATGAAAGTATCAACTCAATTACGCAGCTGTCTAAGCCCCACAGTGGGCACCAAATTATTAACCCGTAAAATGGTACCGTTGAATTTGTAATGTGGTTTATAGACAAGCGAATCGATTTGATCCAATAATGATAAATAAATTAAGTAAAATGAAAGACATATCGTTGCAATCGAGGTAAGAAAGCAACTAGCTTGGTTCTGGGAGCAGAGCTTTCGAAAGCAGTAATAAAACTATCAATAGATAAGAAATAAATGTTATTGAGCTTAGAAGAATGTGTCGCATAAGTTTGTCAGAAAATTTGTCCCTTATAATGGTTGTTGTAATCATAACTTATAGTTGCGCCTAGAGAAAAGGTCCTAGGATCAAGCCCCTCTTAAATGACAATTATGGGCGCCATTGATGAATGTGTAACGGCAAGCTATGAGCCAAACTTTTCCGTAACGGATTGTGTATTTAATACTGAAGAATATTCTTCATTAAATGTCATTGGGTGGCAAACATTGGTTTGTCTTCATTAGTAATATACCCTTCGGGGTCTGCCCGGTGCCTACTGAAGATTCTATCTCCGGTCTTGGTTTCCACTTATCTCGCTCTCTATCTGTCTTCGGTTTCACGTGTCTCTCTATCATTCGAGTATTTAATACGAACCAATTTTACTCTATACATATATCACTTCAAATACACCTCGTACACTTGTTATTATGTTCATGGGATATCTTTCATATTATTAATTAACACTCGCATGCAAATAAATACAATTAGCACACGTCGGACCTCTTAATGGTCTTATAACATTTTGAAACTTTTTCTGGACGCTACATTCTCCTACACTTAAGAACATTCGTCCTTGAATGTTTTATAAGTTATTCTTACGCAAGAAGTTATCCTTCTTTTTTCTTAAATCACCATCCTTAATCATTCATTGCTTCATATTGATTTTACACTTTATCTCCAAAATCTCGACTCCCTTACAATTCAAAATTTAGCTAACCCTTCAAATTCATAAAAATTTTGGCAGAGTTTTCCCTGTAATTGAGACTATACAAAAATTCCAACCTATCAAGAATAATCTCCCACACGGGCACCAACAATAACATAATTTAACAACCAATAATATACAACATAATGTACCATCTTGGCTCCACTAGGCCGTACATATACCACAAGTGCATCAAATGCAAGTCCTTGAAACTTTTTAACTAGTAATATATATGAATATCATTCAATATCAATAATACCTACTATACATAGCTCCCATATCACTATTATACATGCCTGCATTTTTCTTAGTCATGCATATGTCAAGTTGTACCAAAAAAGCATCTTCAAATAAATAAAATATCTCCCTGTGATTGAACTTTCTTAATTTTTTTTTCGAGATAAAAAAATAAACTAATTTTCATGTTGCCTTAATTTCTTTGTTTGCTCGAGGCTATAGCTCATGCTTGATAAGAGCGAAGCCATATTGCCCATTTGGTACCTGCAAAACTTGTCCATTTCGAATCGTAGACGTGAAATTCTTTCATAAATAGTACTTTCAAATAAGTTTGTTTCCTTTCATTATTTTTGTTACCAAGCATGATTTTCCCACTTAGGACTCTTGATGTTCTCTAACCATTAAAATTACTCTGGAATGTTCTTCTATTCTTTCCAAATACTAATGAGACATGTGTCCTAGATTCATCCATCACATGGCAATTAATACCCCCGCTTTCACTCGTGACTTCAGAATTCCTGAGGATCCCAACTTGATAACTATTATTGCTCACAAGTTGGCTGCATAAAAATATCCATCTCAGTTTCATTCATTTTATGTACTACTCTGCCATCCATTCTCGAATACCAAGGTTTAAGTTTACGTTTCTTAACTTTAACCAACTCCTAATCTATCGAGTTCCTTGTGATGTTCCTCTAACAAAAATTTGAGATTTTATCTACTTTTGGGTGCAAGATAGACATACTACCATAGCCCGTAAGCTTCCAACACTTGCGTATCAATGCTATCAAGATGACACCTACACCTTTTAAGATTAGTGTTCTTCCTTAAACCCGTGATTTTTACTGGAATACGTTGTTTTGGCATACAAGAGTTCTCATTTAAGAATAAGCATTGCATTACCCCTTTCTATTTTATTCCGTACAAAGTGCGCACATATTAAAAGTACTCCCTTACTTCATAAAATTACACGAATAATTGAAAGTACTCCCTCGTTTCCCTCCAACACTTGAATTTAATATGTCACTAAGTTGTAAGAATGTATTTGAGTTGCCCAATAAATATGTGAATATTAAACATAACTTTTTAACATCCTTGATGCAGAATACCCTTACTATTGCTTGTAATGAGTCTTTCATTCCCTATAAATACTTTATAATATTTTTACCCATTTCATCATGAAGTTACTGGAAATTTCCTCTTCATGTTGACTCATGTAAATAAAAATCTTATTTCCCAAAACATCACCTTTGAGGTAAACTCTTCCTATTCCGATGCTCCCCTACTTAAGATAAACCCAATTCAAACTGTTACCTGTCACTTGAAGTCTTTATTAAACTGCCATCTCACGAAAAACTTCTCATTGACTATCTACATGCACACCCACTACTATAAGCTCCTCATTCCCCAACTAGAAATTTCTATTTTACCGCTTCAAACTTTCATCATACCTTGACTTTCATTTTATCATTAAGATGATATGCTCATAATTCTGATAATAGGATAGATTGGTTATACTCATAAGAACTTTCTTTGTTCATTTTCGTATCCAAGTATCACGTCGCTACTAGCTGCAACATATATTGCTAAGTGCCATTATTTTCCGCTCTTATGACATCATTATAGTTAGCACTTCACTCTTTCATGTTCACTCTACCATTGAAATATATTCTATCATTTCACCTTCAATTCATGCTCTAGTACAGTTGTAACAAGTATGACTACCTTGCGCCTCTTATCTCATACTTAAATATGTTGAACAACTTCGACTCCCTTAGGCTAAATTCACATATTATTATATAATTTTTCACAACATATACCATCTTCACAATGCTAAATGTAATAAATACACAACCTTTCTGTATGTCACCATATATATATATATATATATATGCACACGCAATCTATCTTTAAGCCACCATCATGAGATTCTATAGTATATATCTCTGAAATTATATTTCTTGCTCTTAAGTCCTTTCATAAACTTTATTTTGATGGTATCTCACCTAGTAGGCTAATACTTCTAATAAAGATGTAATGCTTGTAGGGTCTTATTACCTTATGTCTTCATCATAATATGAACTCTTCCGGCCATAGATAATACCACATCTTTACACCATTATGTTTCATATAATAAATATATACTTGCACATTTTCCCACTCTTCATGGAATCTAGTCTATGGGTACACGATCATTCGATCGTCTAGCTAGGGAACTCTTCATCAGACGATTTCTCATATGATTATTTTCGTGAATTCGACGTAGAAGAAGTTCGACTATGGAAATTACTTTCGTATCTCCAAGGTATAATTGACCTCATCCACATACATATAATGTTAGGGATTTGTGACACATTATCATGTAGCCTTAGAATTCTTGTAACTTCTCAATTTCCAAATTGGTACCATAACCGTTTTCAAAAAAATTTGAGCCTTACGTCGTACACATTGTATGTATAACTTTCCAACAACTTTAACTTATCCCATAAGCCTATTTTACTATTTATTCATAAGTATCCGTTAAATCACAAGTTAACTTCTTTTTTTGGGCACATATAGAGTTGCTTTGAGCTTATTCTTAAAAATTCTCAATTTTCATCATTTCAAAAGAACTAAATAAGACATACCTCGACTAGACAAACTCAATGTTATCATTCCACGTCATTTTTGTCTTTCTCTAACAACCTATATTGCTTCTTATAACCTCCAAGATTATGCCTTTTGTGCATCCCATGCCTTAATATTTTCAGACTTACCCATTTAAGTTTACATACTTTATCCTCGCATACCTTGATATGCATCATTAGATATTGACTTTTATTTGTATCACATTCATCATCTGGAGGAATTCAAGGTTGTCATACCCAGCTTTTACATATTACATGCTTCGGCTATCCTCAACTCGTACTCATATGTGGCCCTTTATTTCTTGAGTGTCACTTCTATTACATATGACACCATCATTTAAAATAACCTATCATGCTCAGGGGAAACCCGATTAATAGTAGAATTAAGGGTCATCTCTCTCGTCTTGTAACATTCCCTTTTCGGATGATCAAGAAAGTCTTTTTCTTATCTTTTCTTTTGGGAAGGTGTCTTTGGTCACTATTGACATTGTCTTAACTATGCCATCCTTCTTATGAGTTATACTATGTTCGGCACAAACTTGACTGATTCACATTCACTTATCAATTAGATCCATATCACTTCTTATATCTTGTCATGATAATTTAAGATGCAACCTCTGCATTTACAATATTTTTCTTAACGAGTCATTAGTATTCAACTGATTATTCTTATTCACTACAATTATATGACTTGACTAAATCAATCCAATATGTTCTCAACCTTAGTTCACTTCGGACAATCCGACACTTTTTAGCTATTTGCAAACAATTTGTATTATAACTTGAACCTTCAGTTTTGTGCTCGTCACTTCTATATCATCCACGATAGGTAATCAACACAATCGAGAATACTGACTCTCACTTCAAACACAAACGCATGATCTAGAGTGAAAAAAGTAAAACACTCCAGATGTCATTGTAGCCTCCCCGATATAAGTAATGGCCAGCAACACATCGATAAAAGGGACTCTACTTGACATGGCTCCATAGACTTCCTAAGCCTCAACTTAGAACCTAGTACTCTGATACCAAGTTTGTCACGACCCAAATCCACGTAACCGGCACCCAGTACACTACCCAATCCGAGCGAACCAACCCATATGTCAAGACCAAGTATAATTACGGAAGCCAATTGAAAGTCTTGTACATTTTCAAATCAAGTCAGAAAATATTTTTCATTTCCAAAATCATACATGAAACTTTTCATAAAATAATATAATTAAATTAAATAATTATTCCTTTATGAATGACATCCAAAATACCTCGGCTGGATGTACCTAGATCTGTACACGAAGTGTAGAGTGTAGTATGAGTACAACCGACCCAATGTACTCAATAAGTAATAACACTAACCTTGCATTGAAAGAAGTGACGAGCTCAAAAACACAGTCAGATTCCAGCTCGTTCTCATTCAGGAATTTAGGCATGCTTTCAAGTATAATAGTTTAAAACACAACATGGATAAAGTAGGTCAATTACCAGTTAGCATGAGAAAAGTACATCTCTATGCCTATATGTTAAGTAAACACGTAAATCAATAGTATCACGGTAGATCCATCAATAGTATTTATACTTAACACTGTACGGGTACCTGGCATAACTGTCCATCATCAAGCACATATATGAAACACTATGTCTGCGCCCACTGCTGGCATGTCAGACTCCGGAGGGGTGAATCCTGCCCAAGCGCTAATTTTAATCACTTAGCCCAATAATGAGGCCCAGTGCACGCGTCGCCTCAAAACAATAACACTCAGCCTAGTATGGGCCTAGCGTACGCGTCAACTCAAAATTAGTACCAAATCGGCTCTAGGGCCCAAACTCAGTCATTTACCGTTCAAATCTCATATGAACACATCTCAAATATTTAATTAAACAGTTTTACCCTTAAGCGATATCAGCAACATATGAGTAATCAGATAAGAAGTACTGAGACAAAGGTATCATACGCGGATATAGTATCATGACTGAGAACATGTGTGCAAATAAGGTATATGACTTAGAAACAGCAATAATAGCCCTATCAAGTCTCAAACACTTACCACGTAGCCTAGACATGATGTCTAACATGATTGACAGTTCAAATAATCAAACAAGTAGAGGGGGACGCGAGGTAACATGGTATGATAGCAAAACAAATCGGGTATTAGCCTAAAGGCATCCCCAAACTATGAACAAATCGGTGCACGCAGCCACGCCCGTCACCAAGCGCGTACGTCGCCCCAATATCTTTTACATAACGTAGTCCTTAGGATTAAATACCCTCAAATCCAAGTTTAGAATTGTTACTTACCTCAAACTGCATAAAGCACAACTCCAACAAGCCCTTCCCGCGCATATCGTCCTCCAAACAAATTGAATCTAGTCACAAACAACTCAATATCAACAAATAATGTCGTAAGAAAAAATTTCAAATAATAAAGTTTCGATCTTTATCAAAATCAAAAACTCAACCCCTGGCCTATGCCTCGAAACCCGACAAATCTACAAAATCCGAACACCCGTTCAATTACGAGTTCAACTATACCAAAAGCATCCAATTCCGGCCTCAAATCGGCCTACAAACCTCCATTTTTTATTTTTGAAAAATTTTCCACAACATCCCACGTTTCTTCACTTTAATTCACTATTTAAATGCTAAAAATGAAGATGGAATCATGAAATACTAACAAATTCAAGTCAAACACACTTACCGCGTTCCAAGACATAAAATTCCCTCCAAGATCACCCAAAACCGAGCTCTACAACTCAGAATATTAAAATGGTACTCTAACCCTCGACTTGGAATTAAATATATGTTGCCTAGAGATTACACTAGGCAATCGCGGAATTTCCCACGTGATCATGAAGAACAAAACCTTCAGTAGCCAAAATCTTTTACACGAATGCACACTCCAGGTCGCGAACGCAGTGACTAATTTCCCTGACCTACGCAATCAGTGCAAACTCACGCGATCGCTTTGAACGACGCGTGGAAATTCCAGGCCTCTTCTTCCTTCTTCGCGAACGCGTCTCCTCCCTCACGATCGCGTAACACAACTCTCTCAAGGCATTGCGATCACAGCCTTAACCACGCGATTGCATAGAACAAATTCTCACCTTCTAAACCTTAACCTCCACCATCGCGTCTCTCTCCTCGCGATCGCGAAAGAGGAAACCAGAAGCACAGATATCAGCAATTCAACAAAGTCCAAAGTGAGTCCGATCTTCATCCGAAACACACCCGAGGCCCCCGAAAACCCATCCAAACATACCAAGAGGTTCTAAAACACTATATGAACTTAATCTAAGCCTCAAATAACATCAAACAACACTGAAATCATGAGTCGCACCTTAATCCAAGCCTAATGAACTTATGAACTTCTAGCTTCTAAAACTAATGCGAATTATACTAAACCAACTCCAATTGACCTCAAATTTTGCACACAAGTCATAAATGACACAACGAACCTATTCCAACTCCCGAAACTAAAACCTAAACCCAATATCAACAAAGTCAACTCTCAGTCAAACTTCTCAACCTTCCAAACCTTCAACTTTCCAACTTTCACCAACTCAAGCCAAAATGACCTACGAACTTCTAAATCAACATCCGGACATACGCTTAAGTCCAAAATAATCATATAAAGCTATCGGAACCATCAAAACTCTATTCCGGTATCGTCTACATAAAAGTCAAACTTCAATCAACTATTTCAACTTAAGCCTTCAACCTTGGAACTAAGTGTCCCATTTTACTCCGAAACATCCCCGAAACTAAACCAACCACCCTGGTAAGTCATATAACCATAACTAAACATAGAAGAAGCAAGAAATGAAGGAACGGGGCTACAATACTCAAAACGACTGCTCGGATCGTTACAGAATAGTGTCTGGGATATTGCGAGTAAAATGATCTTTATATTTATAGTGGATTCTTTTCACATGTGATTGAGCTCCTACATTGAGCTTCAGTACAACCTTAATGGGTTTGAAATACCATACATCTTGATGCTCGCAAGTCGCACAAACTATTTATCTGCATGAATTATGTTTGTTATTAACATGATATGGGTTTGGCTCTAGCCCAGCACGAGCAAAGTGGGAGATATTAGATGTTGGGGCTAGGTTATGGGTCACTCTATGTGGGTAGACTTGACCCATTTTTTTTATTAAAGGGCTCGGTGAAATAACTTCTCAAAAGAAGTTACTACACGTAAGTGTAGTGGGGGCAGTTTTTATTGATAATTGCTATTTGACTGCTCTTAAAAATAGAGGTTCTGCTCTTTGAAAAAAAGTGAGACACAAAAGGGAAAACAGAGAAATAAGTTCTCTTCTCTTCTACCACAATGACATATAAAAAGACATTTAGTTTGTGGTAATTTTGCTTTATTTTCAAGAAATTCAAAGTGGACTTTAGAGTAATTTTCTGGATTGAATTTTTACTCCACTGCATTAACAGGTACATAAATCTTGATCTTGAAATAATCCCATCAGGAAGCAATCGTGACGGTAAATGGTTTTTATGATGGATTGAATTGGGGCCGTCTAGATATAACATAGGCCAGTTGTGTTAAAGGCATATTTCTGAAAGCTGCCTACACGTGAGAATTTCTTGCCATGAGTGAAAAATATTAGTTAGTTGTATTTGTTAGATTGTAGTGAATAGAAATAGACAAGTATAAATCTACATATATTTGTACGAAGTCAAAGGCACGGTATAGAATCAATACAGCGAGAAAGAAAACTTTCTGAATATTCCATTCTCTAAATCCAACAATAGGGCCCTTTCTCTCTATGCATTTTGCTTTACACAACACATTTTTTTTTTTTTTTTTTTTTTTTTTGTTCTTACTTTACT
>NC_031995.1:101492795-101502387 GCF_001879085.1 Nicotiana attenuata | reverse complement strand
TTTTTTTTTTTTTTTTTTTTTTTTTTGCTTTACACTATTTGATACATGGGTTTTCTATTTGCCTTAATGTCGACCCATTTAAGAATACGGTGATAATCATTTTCGGAGTTTGACCCCAACTTTGTTTAAAAATTTGCATATTCTACATATATGAATTAAGATCATCGTCCAAATTTCTAATTCTCTCTTTGAAAAATAAAATATTATTAGATCTGAAAAGGATTAAAAGAAAAGGTGTTGTGGTAAGAAGCTGGATCTAATTAGCTTAAAGTTTTCTAAATCAAAATATTTGTTTTCCTAGTTTCTTTGTCCTTTCCATAAGTCATCTTAACCAAATGTTAAATATTTTGGCCAGAGAGATAGTATTAATTGTACAAGCTGTGTTATGCTAAATGTATCGTATCCCACTTACTATACAATACTAAAATATTTCTAATCACCATTTACTATGTGCTAGACAACTGTTCGTTTATATTCAGCAATTATATTTTTAATTTAAGTTACACACATCGTGTAATCCAACCTATGTTAGTAACCGGCTATTTGTATTATTTTATTAGAGCACTTCGATACATGATTGTGGAATCCACTAAGGGTGTGTTTGGTACAGGAAACATTTTTCGAAAAATATTTTTTAATTTTTTCATGTTTGGTTAGCTTAAATGTTTTGGAAAACATTTTNATAGAAATATTATTAATTGTACTTTCATTTTATGTTATAGATAGAGTACTTTTTTCATTTCAACAAATGGGTATTTTCTTTTCATGATATAAAAAAAGTATTTTTTTTTTATTTTAACAAAAAAATTACTTTCTTTTCATGATGTAGAAAAGTATTTTCTTTCATTTCAACAAAATAGTGTAGTAAAAAGCATTTTATATCATTTCAACAAAAAGAGGATTTTCTTTTTATGATGTAGAAAAAGTATTTTCTTTTATTTCAACAAAATGAGTATTTTGTATTCATGATGTAGAAAAAGTATTTTCTTTCATTTCGACAAAAAGAGTACTTTATTTTCATATTATAGAAAATTATAGTATTTTCTTTTCAACCAAAAAAAAAAGAGTATTTTCTTTTAGTTATGGGGCACAAATTTCAATGTTGTTTTTGTGTAAAAAAAAAAATAAAGCAACACATTAGTTCTTTGGGGAAGAATAATTAAATTCTTGAAAAAAATAGAGTCCTAAAAACGTTGGGTATTTTGTGGAGAAGAGGGGGGGAGCAGAAGAAATATGTGATAAAATCACTCATTTTTCATGAAAATATTTTCTAGGAAAACATTTTACTTCGTACCAAACACACCCTAATAGTCAATAGTTTTACTCAAATCATTAATTTCTGTCGAAGGTGAATTTCACAATTACAAAAACATAGCTAGGATGTAGGCACAGAACAAAACCTGCTAACTCGACCTAATGAATCTCCTTATTAGGTTGAAATAATCTAAACAAAGATTGCTTTAATTGACTCTCTTACAATCTGATCTAATTTCTCCATTGGTCCCTGTTAATGGACTAATATTTCCCATATTAATCATTGACTGCACAAAGCTCTGAAAGAAGGCATTTTGGCTACTGCTAAATGTGTTAACAATGGAGATTGTTGCTGTACCAGCTGTTGAAAATAATTCTTGATCTGACTGCAGAAGACCTTGTTTATTCTGCAAATTAGCAAAATAATTGTTGTCGAATTTATCTGGAGTCGTAAAATCAAGACTAGCCAAGGCAGTTGCACTTCCATTTTTAGGACATATTTGCCTTAAATTGGCTACATAAGTAGTGTTTAAGGTGGAATCGGGATTTCCTGTGCCATTGAAATTGTAAAGCCTGCCACTGAATACGCGACATTGTGCACGTCCAAATGTGTGAGCGCCTAATAGAGAAAAAAATAGTGTTAACAATTTTTGCATATGTATATGACCAGTGCCGGCTGAAGCCTAAGGCCACTAAGACAATGGCCTTAGGCCCCGGAATACTTAGGGCGCCAAAAATTATAAACAATATGTATATACAACAACAACAACAACAACAACAACATATATACTCAGTATTATTTCACACTGTGGGGTCTGGGAAGGGCAGTGTGTACGTAGACTTTACCCCTACCTTTCAAGCTACTTTGATAAGTAACTACTAAAATTCGTCCTTAGCATTGAATGACTCTTGAAGCATAGTAGTTACTACGGTATTATTTACTTCAACTTATAGTTAGAATTAAAAGTGTTAAGAGAAACTGTATAAGTATAAGAATACTCTAATTGACAAACTCAATTAGGTAAAAAGTATTAATTCAATTACCGTTAATAATTTTTATATCAGTTGCCTCGGTTGAAAAAAAAAATTCAAAACCAAATCAATAAAATTCAGCATGATAACAGAAAAGAGATTAAACAAATTGAACATTGCCAATAATTAAAGCTGACTATAATTTCTTTAGATTTCGATTAATTATAAGAGTAAAAAAAAATAAGTAAAAAAATTTAAGGCCTCACTTTTTATTTTCGCCTTAGACCACATATTATGTCGAGCCGCCCCTGTATATGTCTAGTGACAGAATCAGGAATTAATTCAAGCAAGAGGATTTTAGAAAGGGATATTGATACAAAAAGATCACACATGAAATTTAAACCTATATATGCCTAGACCCTAGAGTATTTTTGAACCTCTTTTGCCGTTATATATAAGGGAAAAAGTTCGCTGTTGGCCTATTTATCACAGTATGATTTGTCAATGAAGGGAATTCAATTAAAGTCTTTGTATCCACGTAGCTTTGCCCATGTCTGTTTCATAGAGCGGACGATTTATATAGTCAACCTAAATTGCTTATGATTAATTAGTTGATAGTAGTATATACTAATATATTATAGGATTTAACTTATGTAGAATAATAATGTATTAATATTTTAATTTGTTGTAACAGGTAATATGTCTTACTTTCTCGTTTTAGTTAATCTGATACTTTAAATTTTTTACACTGCCAGTATATATTTTATTAACGCATTTATAGGTAGTAGCAAGGGTAGAACAGTATTTACCGGATAAGGCGACTAGATCAGTAGTGTTAAGGCCAACAACACAAAACTTTGCAGTAATGTTGTCTATGCCTTCAAAAGGAGAAGGAAATAGAAGTATTAGCTCCTGCTTGATTTGCTATTCTGCTGTCTCTTCTCCCTAACAATACATTCCATGAAGGACCGCCTGCCTGTGCGCCGGCCACAAAAAGAACGATCATTACGCGTTTAATTTGGACAATATTTGGTCGAAGTTGAGAAAAGAGTTTTTGAAGTTAAAAATTAAAAAAGAGTAGGATAAGTGAATAATGTGACACCAGAGAAACTGAGGCTTCAGCAGCAAGAGCAAGAATGTCAGCACAGGAGACACCACCAGGGCAAGACTTTTCAATAGCAGTCTTAATGTTATCAACAACATTGAAACCCCTTATGGAATTAGCATTTGGAGCTGCATCTTTCTCACTTTTTATATTGGCTGTTGCATTATTATCCAACAATATTGAAGCATCACAGCCCTGATCATTCACATGCAAAAGGAAAAAACGATTAGTCGCGTTAAAACCATAAAACTAGTTCAAGATAGTACCAATAAGCAGTGACAGATTCAGAATTTAAACGTTGAGAGAATGAGTTCTAAGATGTATATACTAATACTGTATATGAGTTCACGTATTTATTCTAACTCGCAAACTCATGATTGGATCCGTCATTGTCGGTAAGAAAGAACTAAAAATTGACAAGAAATATTGGCAACATTACATTAACAAAACAATCATGGAAATGGAGTCGAATGAGGCTAGCGCCAATACGTCCATCAGCTTGCAAAGCTTGCTGAATTACATTTCGGACAATGTTGGAAACATTTGGACATGTATATGAATAAAAATTGGCATTCAACGTCTGAGCATTTGATTTGGAGTAGCTGAAAACTACAAGCAAAATGCAAACTACTGCTAAGGAATTTAAAGAAGACCAAGAAGAAAAAGAAGCCATTTATGTTTGATTTTCTTGTATAGCAGAGCAAGATATGAAGCTAGACAATGTTTTGCTTCTTTTCAACTGGCCTCAATAGCTAGAGACCTGCGCACTCAATATATATATATATATATATAGAAAAATTATTTAACTTGTATACATTAACGATGTTGACAACAACAATTATTGTACCTCAATTCCAAACAAGTTGGGGTCGACCTATTATATGTATCCTTACAGACCATGTTTTTCCCATTGAAATTCATTTCACGCCAGCATTATATATATTGACATTGTGTTTTAACATGTTTTCCACTAGTGGATTATACTGGGTTGTTGTTGTTGTTGTGTTTTAACATGTTACAATATGTAACATGTCTTGTTTTTTACGTTACTAATTTCATTTTTATGGACGAATACCTATAGTTATTTTTAGGCAACGCAATCAGAGGCGGAACATAATCTGAAATTTATAGGTTATGAACTTGCCACGGTACCCATATCACGTCTTAGTTATTGAATTCGGAATTAAAATATTTAAACATATTTAATAATTTTTAAGGTATATGCAAAAGCTATTGCTTCGTCTGAACCCATAAGTAAAACTATAACTCAATAATGTAAAAGTTATTTTACGCTGTCAAAACATCGGAAAAAAGTGTCTTGCTTTAATTTCATCCTTTTATCTTGACAATTTCAGACGTTATACTCAAAAAAAGAAATTGGTGATCTTAGGATGTTATTGCTTTCTCTATGAGTACTGTATCTCTCGTGATACTAATGCAACAATTACTGTTCCTACAATGTTTGTTGTGTTGTTAATCAATGGCAAGAAAACAAATGTACTACTAAGTATTAGCAATATGAGACTTATTCAACATTAAGTAACATCTTAACAGCCTCTTCAAATTTTAAATTTTATGAAACAAGTAACCATCAATTTGAATGTCTCAAAATTTTAGCATAAAGTATTGAAAGATTCTCCATAATTAAAGGAAAATCAAAATGTGGACTTTACATGATTGGATTGGACATTACTGAAAGTAAGATTAAGTTAAAAAGATAGATTTGTAATTCACAGTTTTAATTACCCTATTTGGGTAATGATTACCCTACAAGCTCACGTGTAGGCTCTTTTTTCTTTCTTTTTTTTTTAATTCCCTCCCTCCGCGAGTTTTCCCACCTTACTTTTAGGGTGACTCAAACTCATAATCTATTGATTGGAAGTTGAGAACGGTCGAAACAACCCATTCTAGTTCACGTGTACACTCTGTACATACTTTTATAGTTTAAAAGTAAATTTGATTACAAGTGCTTAGTTTTTGTCTAATCGCATACACTTTAATGATAGGTTAAAAAAGAAAAAGAAAAATGAAAAAAAAAACACCTTTTCTGCCTAGAATTGAATTGTTTCGCGTTTTCGAGGTCTTAACCATGATTAAATAATGAACTACATATGAAGGACCTTCTCATGCACTCAATGCTTTGATGTATGCACCGAGTGCAGCCAGAGGTGGACCCAGGATTTGAACATAGCGGGGCACCATCGTTGACCAAAAGAATGTTCAAAAATATAAAAAACTTAGTCAAATAAGATCAAGATTAAAGGTCTATTAAGCAATTCAAGCAGAGTCTCAATTACTGTCGTTGAATCGATGGATGTTTGCTACTTTGCCGGAGTGATCCTTGAAGGCAGAAGGGTTTTTAGAGTTTTTGATTACTGTTTTTGAAAAAAATTTGGTGAACTACTTATTTTTATACATGTCAAGAATTTGATAATGCTTATAAACATAGATATAAAGATAAAGAAGGTAATTGGCTTCTTGCTAATGGAAAATCCTATCCCCTTCTATGTACTAGTACTAAATTATTGTTCATTAACTAGAAAAGATAAAGGGAAAAAAACAAGTTGAACACTAAATACAGGATACTATACTATGTTGAATTCAAAGAGGAAAACAAATAAAATGAAAAAGAGAACTGATGTTGGGTCTCGAACCCAGGTCACCTATAGTGAGGGAGGACATAAATACAATATGTTAAACCAACGGAGCAGTTTAGCTTTTCTATTTGAGCGGGCACATCAAAATTATTTGAGGGATCCTTAATGTATATACAAATATACATAACTAATTAATTCAATCACAAATAGGAAAGTTGAGAAAAATTGAGTATAGAAACATACTTTGAATGTCTCTTCACGTGGAGAAGGAATGTATTTTTTTATAATTTTCTCGTCGTCAGTAAGTGTAACAACTTACAAGACTTTATCTTAATTCTGACCGTTGGAACTCTTAACCTCAACTTTAAACATGTACCTTTTTTCAAATAAAAGATAGGAAAGTTGAGAAAAAAATAAAATAAAATGAAAAATGAAGAAAAATGTATTGAAAAAACTTATGACTATTTATACGTTGGGGTAAGTTAAAATATAAAATAAAGTAAAATAAATTATTTAACATATTAAAGATCTGTATAATGAGAGGCTTTTGTCCGTTGACGATCATCTTACCTCTCTCCTACGCTACGCTCTCAACTAGATCAATTGGTTTGTCCACTTTGAAAAAATTTCAAAATCGTGCAACAAAATAAGATCTTAAATAAAATATCTCTATTATAGAAGTAATGTGAGAATATTTTAAAATACTCAAAATATTGATAAATTTTAATAATACATGAATATTTTTTAGCAATTAAATAAAAGTGAATAAATTAAATTTTTAGGAGTAGTAAAAATTTGTATTATACTTTTTTATATTAAGCAAGGATATTTCGCCTAATGGTAAAGTAATAAAACGTCACATCAAAATATAAAAATACAAAATAATGAATAATCCAATAATGAAAAGTAATAATAAACAAAAAAAAATATAGAAGGATGAGACTTATTTAATTTGAGATGAAAAAGTATCTTCCAAGTATGATGAGAAAGTCATATAATAAATAACACCACATAACTGAAATCTTAATAAAATCAAAAAAAAAAAAAAGGAATTTCACGTAACGAGTAAATAAGCTTACTCAGAAAAAAATATTTTATAAAAATTAGTGTATAAAAATATAGGGATAAGATTTATTTGAATTTGAATGAGAAAGTATCTTTCGAAATAAGATGAGAATTTATACAGTGGATTATATATCATAATTAAAATCATAATAGATAAATCAATAAAAATAAGTAGAACAATGAATGAAGTGGCAAACCGCTGGAGATACTAGCAAAGCTAAATGAGTTGGTTATTTATTCTTTAGATGAAGAAATTCAATTTTTTGTGTTTAATTGTTCTTCTTCTTTAGCAATAATTATATAGAGACAACTCGATGAAATTCATTTAATTATTTTTGGTTTCATTCTTTTTAATGCGATTGCTAAATTTAGTTTTCAATATACATATATTTTTATCACCGTTCTTTTTTATATTGAAACGATCCGCACGGATATGTATACTGGTAAAATGAAAGGGAGAACTGGTGTTGGGTCTCGAACCCAGGTCATCTAGTGAGGAAGGACATAAATGCAACATGTTAAACCAACGGAGCAGTTCAACTTTTCTATTTGAGTGGGCACATCAAAATTATGTGTGGGATCCTAAATGTATATATAAATATGTACAATTTTTGCCGAGGTTAGTGGGTTTCGGTAACCTCTCTCATCTCCATATAGGTCTGCCTCTGAGTGCAGCTAAGTTTTTACTCCACTTAGTTGGGGAAACAAACAATGTTGTAATTATATAAAATATTAGACAATGAAGTGTTAAACCTCAGAGTTTAAGTCGCACCAACATTTTGGAGATTAGGGTTTGGAGGCTTTCTTGAAGCTTAACCATACAAGTTTGAAACTTAATTATTCCATATAATTACCCAATCAAAACATTGACTTTAAGATGTGCCGTATTATGAAGCAAAAAAAAAGGTTCATTACAGTTAACGCGCTAAAAGAAAGTACCATTAAGTGACTTAACTTTACACGGAAAAAAAGGAACAAATGATTAATGAAATACTATTACTCTATTAGTAGAGCAAGGAGAAAAATTTGGAGAGATTTGTTTTATGACCCGTTACAGTTTACAAATCTTCTTAGCTATATGTCCCTTTTAATAGGAGATGTGTAAGAAGTATCACCAGAAATTAGTAAATAAAACATACAATATTTATCTTAAGATGAGTATTAGATCTTTGTAGCTAGCCATGACATATGGGTTTGGCCGAACCCACTAACTTTGGTTTAAACTCTGTATTTATCTTAAGGAATTCATACAATATGTACATATCATTAATTTAGAACTCAATAACTTAGAAGGGCTAGAATTCCGAACCCATTGTTTAATCAAAAAGTGTTAAGCCTTTTGTTAAACTAATTAATGAAGAAAATAGAGGATAAATCCTAGCCAAGAATAATTAACTCCGGATCTAAGTGCAATGAATAAAAGAATGAGATATAGCAAAGCTTGTAGCTCGATTCAAGATTATTAAAAGACATCAAGCATGATAATAAACTTACATCTTTGGAGTATCGTTCTGTAGTGTAAGAGCAAAGAAGGAAAAGAAGGAATGCCATTGATGACTATGAGATCTATATTTATTGATTTGACAATCATAATTACAGAGATGTGTATTTGCTATCTAAACCCTTTTCTTGGTCTTCCGTTCTTCTCCCCTTTTTCTCTATGAGGGGAGCCCCCTTTTCTTTGTCTCCTTGCCCCATATATATATTATCAGTATTCCCTTTTGTCCATCGGTACTTAACCAGAGTGCATTTGCCTCCTTACTGTCCCTCACGTCACCTCCCTTCAATATCACGATATCCACTCCGTCATACAGGCTTTTCGAGAGCTCCATCTTCGGCCACGGCCGAGGTCTTCGTTGTTATTACGTTCGGTGGGTACGACCACGTCTCAGTCGACCTCCTTCCATTCCTGTTAACGTTAATCCATATGCCGTCAGATTTTGACCCATACACCCATAAACTTCAAATTATGGCTCATTAAAACTCTTTGTAGGGTCATAGCATGAATGAAGGATTGAGAACTTCCTTGCATTTCTATTAATTATAGCTATCCTCATGGTGATTATCTTGTATCTTCTGTGAATCTGAATCTCAGACTGTCAACTTGCAAAGTAAATTCTTCATGTTTAAACTGGGAAATTCCTAGTTCAAACAGCTTTGTGGCTTCAAAATTCTTTTAAAATTTTCTTGTGTATTATAAGAGAAAATATCAAGTTCAATTTGAAGCAGCTGTTTAATTCACAAACCTATTTTCTTTAGCTTTTGCTCCTATTACTCACAGGTTGGGTATTAGATAATGTGGCAACTTAATTTGGTATGTTGGAAACTTTGAGAAAATATTTGAGAAAAATAATGGATGCTTGATCTTAGGGTGCTGTAAATCCAACCAACTGTCCTAATACAGCAGTATGAATGCTTAACTTTCTCTAACTTGTTCAGCAGTCCTAGAGTTCAGGATAAATAATAGACTTTATTGTGAAGTTCTGAAATTGGTAAAGCTTCATCTCTTGCCTGATCCTGAAGTAGCAATGAGGGAAATTTCTATTTAGTTAGTTAAGGTTTCAAATAACTTGCATATTGTAAGTGTGTGTGTGGGGGG
>NC_031995.1:101470651-101492776 GCF_001879085.1 Nicotiana attenuata | reverse complement strand
GGGGGGGGGGGGGAGAGAGAATTGGCTGATGACAGTTGGTCAAACGGTGAGGAGACACATGGAACCAAAGATAGGCAAAAGGTGAATCAACAGTTAACTGGCAGGTACGAAACGTGTAGGCGGTATCGGATGAATCCCGAAGGAAGCATACCCGGTAATAGAGACTCAAAGGTTTGACATCGGGTAGCATTTAATGAGCAGTCGTTACAGAGAATATCTGCATTCAAAGCCAGCCGTTATGCAACCATCAATGACATTTTCATTCTCATTCAAGAGAAGCTTGATTTTAGGATCTTGTTCCCCTAAGTAGAGGCAATAAATAGCAGGATCAACACCACTGTAGGACAGGAAATATTTTGTACACAAAAGTTATAGTCTACTATTTTATGCTCAATCTAAACAGTTCTATCGTTACTTCATCACTATTTTAATGTTTGCTCCCGGAAAGACCGAGCCCAGGATCAAGCTAGCTATCTCCTTTAATTTCAGTCATTAATCCTATTTTTGTTCTCTTGTCTATAAACTACGCTACAAATTCAACTATACCGTTTTACGGGTAAATAATTTGGCGTCCACCGTAGGGCATAGACAGCTGTGTAATTGCTTTGATCCATTCATTTGTTATTAACGAATTTCGGTTTCTTTTCTTAAGTAAGAATCAGATATGGCGACCAATGATGTCAACAATGTTCACAACGTTGGAGCACACGATGAAGGGGAAAAGGTGTCTCAGCGTGACGATTCAATCAGCGAAACCCGCAACGAAGGGGATGAGACAACCCAAGTTCGTGAAGGACAATATCCTTGATATGTGCGGGGCCCAACTCCTGATGATGCAGAGGACGAACACATTGCGGAAACGGTTAAACTCTTGAAACAGCAGCAAAGAGCAATCATGGACCACCTCTCAAGGCAAGATCATGTGATGACGAAATTGAAGCAGGCGTTATCGGGTGCTTCCAACAACACTAACGGAAGGGCCCCGGTTCATCCCAACGCTCCGGCAAATCAGACGACACAAAGGACCGATAACAACACTCCAAGGGATGAGGTCGGTTTCGAAGGAGTCGTGGGTACAGGTAGTGGATCTGGGAACAATAACTTGAATGATCCTTTCAAAACCGAGCTCATGAGATTCATGAGAGAGATGAATGAACGAATGGATCATAACACAAAGGAGTTTCATGCTCGGATGGATCAGATTCCGGGCGCGCTGCCGGTGTTAAAGGGTCCAGATTCCAAAAAGTACATGCAATTACTGTTTAAACCAAGTGAGGCACCGGAGTTAACCCCGAAAAGGATCAAAATGCCAGATATACCGAAGTATGATGGGACTTTAGATCTGCAGGAGCACATCACTAGCTACACTCCGGTAATAAGAGGAAATGACTTGGCTCAGCATGAGATCGAGCCGGTTTTGTTGAAAAGGTTCGGGAAAACCCTCATGAAGGGTGCCCTGACATGGTATTCCCTCTTAACTGAGCATTCAATCGATTATTTTGAAATGCTTAAATATTCATTCATAAAAGCTCATGCCGGAGCGAGAAAGTTCTAGGCCAAAAAGGCAGATATATTTATAATTTCGTAAGGCGAGTCCGAGATGTTGCAAGAATTCGTGATTCGGTTCCAGAAAGGAAGGATTATGTTACCAACGGTTCCGGATGAATGGACAACTGAGGCATTCACGAAAGATCTAAATCCACTGAATTCCGATGCCACCCAAAAACTGAAGGAGAGCTTGCTCGAGTTTCAGGCAACCACATGGGCGGATGTCCATAACCGCAAAGATTCAAAATTAAAGATAGAAGATGATCAACTTGGCTCATCAGTATCAACCAATGGATGGGGTCGCGATAAAGATCAGGATAAGTTTAAAAATGACTTTGATACAGATCAGAGGTCTTCTAGGGGTCGCTTCCTACCGTACGAGAGGACCGATGGGCATAGCAGTAAAGGATTTCAGTAATCGGATAGGTTTGCTCCTGACAGAAGGATGGATCGCGGCCAAAACAACCGGTCGTTGCAAGAAAAAGAGATGTCAGGGGCCCGAGATCTTGCATATCCCAGGTTATCTGATTACAAATTTAACATCAGCCTGGTAGAATTGGTGTCGTCAATGAGATATATCAAAGAAGCACGGTTTTCGAAAACCAATCCGAGCGGATCCTAACTAGAGAGATCCTAGTTTGTGGTATGAATGCCATGGGATTCACGGCCATAAAACTGGGGAATGCCGACATCTTCGCGTGGAGGTGGCGACGTTGTTAAAGAATGGCCATCTTAGAGAGTTTTAAAGTGACCGCGCCAAAAACAACTATGGTCGGAGCTGGGACGAAGCGGAGCCATCGAAACCAACAACAGGATCACCCCGGATGACGATCAACATGGTCTTCGAGGGGAATGAAATCAATGGGGTAACATTTTCGGCAAAAAGAGAAAACGAAAATATCGGTTACTCACCGCAAGAGGGTTCGGGAAGTCCCGGAAGATGACATCACCTTCACGGAGGATGACGTTGACGGATTACTTCTGCCGCGCAATGATGCTTTGGTAATCTCTCTCAATGTTTTAGATTTTAAAATTAAGCGTGTTTTGGTTTATCTAGGAAGTTCAGCCAACATCATACAATGGAGAGTTCTGGAGCAATCGAAATTAACTAGAAACATCATTCCGGCGACAAAGCTCCTAGCTGGCTTCAATCTGACAAATGTGACAATTCGAGGAGAGATTCGACTACCCACTCACGCTGAAGGTGTAACAAAGACCACCATGTTCGAAGTGGTAGATGGCGATATGGGTTACAATGTAATCCTCAGAAGTCCATGGATACACGAGATGAAGGCCGTGCCCTCGATGTATCATCATTTATTGAAGTTTCTGACTCCTAAGGGAATCAAAGAGATAAGAGGAGACCAGCTGGCGGCAAGGGAGATGAACGTCATAACCATCTCTAGCAGCAAGGACAGGGAATCAGAAAAATAGTGATTACAAGAACTGATGCCTTCTCCCTTTCCAAATGAAGATGATAAAGGCGAGGAGTCATCAGAATCCTACCAAGTTCCGAGGTCTTTCCAGGTGCCGGAGGAGACGAATGAGACCAAATAGACCGCAGAAGATCTCAAGCAAGTGGCTTTGTTCGAGGAGTTTTTGGAAAGAAAGTTTTATTTGGGAACGAGGCAAATCTCGAGCTATACCCCGAGCTCCGGTTAGAGTTTATGAATTTTCTTAAAGCTAACGTTGACTACTTTGCATGGTCGCACTCGGATATGACAGGTATCCCATTGGAGGTAGCAGTCCACAAACTAAGTTCGAATCTAAACTTCCCACCGGTAAGGCAAAATAAATGCCTGATAGCAGAGATCAAGAATAGGTTTGTTAAAGAAGAGGTAACCCGACTACTCAATATCGGTTCAATCCGGGAGGTAAAGTATCTGGAATAGTTAGCCAACGTAATTGTAGTACCCAAAAAGAATAACAAATTTAGGATGTGTGTGGACTATAAGGATTTAAATAAGGCGTGCCCCAAAGACTCATTCCCGTTTCCAAACATTGATCAAACGATTGATGCTACGGCCGGGAACGAGCTAATGAGTTTCCTTGATGCTTACTCTAGGTATAATCAGATCAAGATGAACCTGGAGGATCAAGAAAAGACTTTTTTCATAATAAAATTTGGCACATATTGTTATAATGTGATGTCTTTTGGGCTTAAAAACGTCGGAGCCACTTATCAAAGGCTCGTTAATAAGATGTTTGAGAATCAGATAGGCAAAACGATGAAAGTATAATTCATGACATGTTAGTTAAGTCCTTAAATGTAGGAGATCATATGAAATATCTCCAAGAAACTTTTGACATTCTAAGGAAGTACAAGATAAAACTCAACCTAGAAAAGTGTGCATTTGGGGTTGATTTCGTTAAATTCTTGGGGCTTCTGGTCTCATAGAGAGGGATCGAGGTAAATCCTGATAAAATCAAAGCCATCAAGGACATCTCGAACCAGTTGACAAGTGTGAAGGAAGTGTAGAGGCTGACCGGCAGATTGGCGGCTCTCGGCAAATTCTTCTCAAGGTCCTCGAAAAAATATCACCACTTCTTTTCACTTCTGAAAAAGAAGAACGGCTTTGTATGGACTCCGGAATGCCAACATGCACTGAAGGACCTAAAAAGGTACTTGTCCAGTCCTCCATTATTGTCAAAATCGGGGGAAGACGAGCAACTGCTAATTTATCTAGCAGCCTTGGAAGTAGCATTAGTGCCATTTTGGTTCGAGAAAAAGAAGGTGCGCAATTTTCCATTTTGAGTTAGTAAAATATTGTCAGGAGCGTAGACTCGCTATCCGCACCTCGAAAAGCTGGCCTTAACTCTCGTAGTTGACTCTCGAAAGCTTAGTCCTTATTTTCAGTGTCACCCAATAGTCGTTGTGACAACCTTTCCCTTAAGGAATGTCCTTCACAAGCCTGAGATGTCAAGCTATTTGGCTAAGTAGCAGTCGAAGTTAGCAAATTCGACATTGAATATAACCCAAGGACTGCAATTAAATCACAAGTTTTGGCTGATTTCGTGATCGATTTCAGCCCGGATAAATACCTTTGGCTGCTAACGAAGCAGTGTTGGTGTCGGGGACGATGTCGGGAGTTTGGACCTTGTTTACGGATGGAGCCTCCAACGTAAATGGGTCCGGTCTTGGGGTAGTTTTAATTACGCCCTCGGGGGAGACCCTAAGACTGGCTATTAGAACTGTACCATTAACTTACAATGAAGCCGAGTATAAGGCTTTGGTTGCAGGACTTGAACTGGCTCAGGGACTAGGTTCCGAGGTCATCAGATAAAGTGTGATTCCTAGCTAGTGGTCAACCAAGTGTATGGGATTTTTGACACAAAGGAAGAGTATATGCAACAGTACTTGAACAAGGTTCGAGCATTACTTGCAGGAGAGAATAATCAATCGTCCACATTCCGACAAGAAAATATGGAAGCAGATACATTGGCCAATTTGGGGTCGTCCACGGAGATGAAAAGGGTCTGATTCTGGCACGGTCGTCCAATTGCTGCATTCAGTGTTGGATGTGGACGGCTACTGCGAATTAAATTCAACCAACTTAATTTGTGACTTGAGGAACGAGTTCATTGAATATCTCAAACATGAAAAATTATCCGAAGACCCAAAGGCATCCCGGACACTGCGGACCAAAGCAGCTCGCTACTGCCTCATTGATAGACAGTTATATAGGAGATCGTTCCAAGGACCACTGGCCCGGTGTCTAGGGGCCTCTAAGGCGGACTACATGATGAGAGAAGTCCACAAAAGAGTCTTCGAAAACCATTTCGGTGCAGACTCGTTAGTTCTCAAGTTGGTCAGGGCTGGCTATTATTGGCCCCGGATGGAACAGGACGCAAAAATATTCGTACAAAAGTGCGACAAATTTCAACATCATGCACAGTTAGTGCATCAACCAGCAAAACTTTTGCATTCAGTGGTGTCCCGGTGGTCATTCATGAAATGGGGGATGGACATAGTTGGTCCTTTACCACCGGGCCCTGGGAAGGTAAGATTCCTTTTAGTTTTAATTGATTATTTCACTAAATGGGTTGAAGTAGAGGATCACATAATCTGTCGGTTTGGAATACCAAAGAAGATTACTTGTGACAATGTGCCACAGTTCATAGGTTCAAAGGTTACAAAGTTCTTGTAAGGGTTAAAGATCAAACGGATCACTTCTTCGCCATACCACCCGAGGGCTAACGGGAAGGCGGAATCAACCAACAAGGTAATTATTCAAAACCTTAAAAAGAAGTTAGAATATGCTAAATGCAAGTGGCCAGATGAGCTACTAGGTGTTTATTGGCATACTGGACCACGACGAAGTCGAGCACGGGTGAAACACCTTTTTCACTCGTATAAGGTTCGGAGTCTCTGATACTAGTGGAAGTGGGGGAGCCGACTTTGATGTTTTCCCAAGCGAGTGGAGAAGCATTTGCTGGTAAAGCTAGACCTGCTCAAAGAACACTGGGACTTGGCATATGTGAGGATGGTAGCCCAAAAGCAAAGGATGGAAAGGTATTACAATAGCAAGGCAACGACGTAAAGCATACTACGAAGGGAGGAGGCAAGACCTTCAATATCAAGGAACTAAAATTCGAGTGGCAAACAGCATGTGGATGGTTAAAAAATCTTTTGACTAATGGCAAGTCTCGCCTCCCAAAACAGATTATTTAACCGTTCACAAGTTGTCCCCACCGATGGAGCAGCAGCATAAAGTATAAAATGAAGAAAAAGCCTTCAGCAAACGCAAGACTTCGAGTGTTCGAATTATCATACTTAGCATTAGAGTACTGGGGGGAGTAATACATGACCAAGAGTGCTACGAAAATCGAGGACTTCTAGAATCGGGATCAATATCTTATCAGGATCAGGGACTGCATGATCAGCTCCGTAGAAATAAGTTGTACAAGTTAGCCACATGTATTGGCAACTTTATTTACTTAAGCAAATGAAGGCCTATGTATTTTTAAAGATAGAGGGAATAAAGCAAAGTCTTTTTATTTTATCTTATTTCTTGTCCAAGTGATAAGTTAATTTACTTTATCGTTTGAAAGTTAAGAAAAACTTTAAATACTTTTGCCAGAAAGAACAAGAGACGTCCTTTTCAAGAGAATCGTAAACATAAGCTCTTATGAAACCCTCATAGTAAAGGGTAGATTCAGGTAGAATTTATGCCTGAAATCGAAAGTTATCTGATGCAAAAATATTCCCGAAGCTTTATCAACTAAACGTAAAGAGAACATTTTTGGAAGGCCAAAAGAAAATTAAAAAGATGGGAGAAGAAGAAGGCTATTGATGATTAGAGTATCGTTTTACAAATAAAACACACAGTATAAATATAAATTGTATGGATATTAATTAGGAGAAGAGAAAGAGAACTAACGGCATAATTATTACATACTTTTATTTATTACTATCCCCTGTGTTAATTACTTTGTTAGCGTAGTATTTCGTACTAGTCTAGTCAGCTTAGTGGGCTTGTAGTTACTATTTGCTCCCTTTGTTGTTTTGTGTGGCGTTTTTTCTCCGTTTCATTTTTAGACCTTCGAAGGTATAGAAACTGTGGTTTGTAATGGCAAAGTAGGGTCATGTTCTCGGGGAGGTCGGGTGGTGGGGAGGGGGGTAGGGCAAGGGTCGGGGGTGGGGGTGGGACGGGGCCCAAAGGGGGTAAAGGGAACAAGGTAGCCTGTAGGTTGAGAGTTGGATTGAGGAATATAGGGACGTTGACGGGTAAGTCTATAGAGCTGGCGAAGATTCTCCAGAAGAGGGGGGTCAATATAGCGTGTGTCCAGGAGACTAGGTGGGTAGGATCGAAGGCGAGGAATGTAGACGGGTATAAATTGTAGTTCTCCGGAGTCGTGAAGGGAAAGAACGGAGTGGGCATTTTGGTGGACAGGGAGCTTAGAGAGTCGATGGTAGAGGTTAGACGGGTGAATGACAGATTGATGGCGATTAAGGTAGTAGTTGGAGGGAGCACTCTGAATGTCGTTAGCGCTTACGCGCCGCAAACGGGCTTGGACGAGGAGGAAAGGCGCTTCTGGGAGGCGCTGGATGAGGTGGTGCGGGGTATTCCGCCTACAGAGAAGCTATTCATAGGAGGGGATGTCAATGGTCATATTGGGTAGTCTGTTGGTGGCTATGGTGAGGTGCACGGTGGCTTCGGCTTTGGTGATAGGAACAGGGGTGGTACCTTACTGTTGGATTTCGCTAGAGCTTTTGAGTTGGTGATCGTGAACTCTATGTTTCCGAAGAGGGAGGAACATTTGGTTACTTTCCGGAGTATGGTGGCTAAGACTCAAATTGACTATCTCCTCCTCAGGAGGTGTGATAGGGGGTTGTGCGAGGATTGCAAGGTGATCCCAAGTGAGAACCTCGCAACTCAACATAGGCTCCTAGTGATGGACGTCGGTATTTTGATGAAGAGGAAGAAGAGGTTTGTACGGGGTCCGTCGAGGATTAGGTCGGGAGCTTTGTCTAAGGATAATGCGCAGGAGTTGGAGGGGCGGCTGACGAATATGGGTGCCTGGAAGAGTGGTGGGGACGCTAGCGCTATGTGGACGGCGACGGCGGACTGTATAAGGGAGGCGGCAAGAGAGGTGTTGGGAGTTTCGAAAGGCTATTATGGCGGGCACCGAGACGACTGGTGGTGGAATGACGTGGTCCAAGGTAAAGTGAAAGCCAAGAAAGCGGCGTACATTAAGTTAGTAGAGAGCACCGGCGAGGATCAAAGGAGAGCGAACGGAGAAAGATATAAGGAGGCTAGGAAGGAGGCGAAAGTAGCGGTCACAGAGGCTAAGACTACTACTTTTGGTCGGCTTTATGAGGAACTTGGGGGCAAAGGTGGGGACAAGAAGTTATTTCGGTTGGCCAAAGCGAGAGAGAAGAAGGCTCGCGACCTGGATCAAGTGAGGTGCATCAAAGACGAGGACAGTCGAGTATTGATAGAAGAGGCCCAGATTAGGCAAAGATGGCAGTGATACTTTCATAAACTTCTGAATGAAGAGGGGGATGGAAACATCGTGTTAGGGCAATTGGGGCACTCTGAGAGTCACCGAGACTTTAGGTATTGTGGGCGCATTAAGGTTGAGGAGGTCGTGGGTGCGATGGGTAAGATGAGTCGGGGCAAAGCGACCGGACCTGACGAGATTCCAGTAGAGTTTTGGAGATATGCGGGTAGGGCAGGCTTGGAGTGGTTGACTGGGCTGTTTAATGTTATCTTCAAGACAAAGAGGATGTCTGATTAGTGGCGGTGGAGTACAATGGTTCCGGTGTACAAGAACAAAGGGGATATTCAAAATTGTAACAACTATAGGGGTATCAAGTTACTAAGTCATACCATGAAAGTTTGGGAGATGGTGGTGGAAGGGAGGATAAGGAGGGCGGTGTCTATATCGGAAAACTAGTTCGGATTCTTGTCGGGCTGTTCTACTACGGAAGCTATCCACCTTATCACGAGGTTGGTGGAACTATACAGGGATAGGAAGAGGGATTTGCATATGGTGTTTATTGACCTAGAGAAGGCATATGACAAGGTCCCTAGGGACGTCCTTTGGAGGTGTCTGGAGGTGAAAGGTGTGCCGGTGGCTTACATTAGGGCGATAAAGGATATGTATGATGGAGCTATGACTCGAGTTAGGACTGTGGGAGGTGACTCAGAGCCTTTTCCGGTGGTTATGGGATTACACAAAGGATCTGCGCTCAGCCCTTATTTGCTCTGGCGATGGACGCACTGACACACCATATCCAAGGAGAGGTGCCATGGTGTATGTTGTTCGTTGATGATATAGTTCTGATTGATGAGACGAGAGGCGGCGTTAATGGGAGATTGGAGGTATGGAGGCAGGCTCTAGAGTCTAAAAGGTTTCAAGTTGAGTAGGACTAAGACGGAATATGTGGAATGTATGTTCAGCGACGTGACGGGGGAAGCGGATGTGGAAGTCAGGCTTGACTCACAGGTCATCCTCAAGAAAAAAAGTTTTAAGTACTTAGGGTCAATTATCCAGGAGATGGGGAAATCGACTGGGATGTTACGCACCGTATTGGAGTGGGGTTGATGAAATGGAAGTTAGCGTCTGGAGTCCTGTGTGACAAGAATGTGCCACCGAAACTCAAAGGTAAGTTTTATAAAGCGGTGGTTAGACCGGCCATGTTGTATGGAGCTGAGTGTTGGCCAGTCAAGAATTCACATATCCAGAAGATGAAAGTAGCAGAAATGAGGATGTTGAGATGGATGTGTGGGCACACTAGGCTGGATAAGATTCGGAATGAAGATATTCGGGAGAGGGTAGGCGTGGCTCCCGTGGACGACAAGATGCGGGAAGCGCCGCTTAGATGGTTCGGACACGTGTGGAGGAGAAGCCTAGATGCACCGGTTAGGAGGTGTGAGCGGTTGACTTTGGCAGGTACGAGAAGAGGCAGAGGGCGGCCTAAGAAGTATTGGGGCGAGGTGATCAGGCAGGACATGGCGCGGCTTCAGATTTTCGAGGACATGGCTCTTGATAGGAACATGTGGAGGTCGAGTATTAGGGTAGTAGGCTAGGGCGTAGTCGAGAGTTCTTCCCTCTTTGTACCAAGTAGTCTGATAGAGTTTCGTTTAGGTTTGTTAGCGGTCTTTGTTGTATTCAAATTGTTGTTTTGCATAGTTTTGTGTTATTGTCCTTTCACTTATTTGTTGTGGTTATTTTCTTTCTGGTATCTTTTGTTGCTACATATCTTTTCTCTTGTTTCTTTTTTGATATTATTGCCTCTCCTGTTGAGCCGAGAGTCTCCTGGAAACAGCCTCTCTGCCCTTTTCGGAGTAAGGGTAAGGTCTGCGTACACTCTACTCTCCCCAGACCCCACTAGTGAAATTTTACTAGGTATGTTGTTGTTGTTTGTACTTTTATTTATTACTATATACGACTTTACAACTATTTTCCCCTTTTTGTACATGAATTTATATAGTAATAGAGCTCTGAATGAACCGTATTTAAGCAAAGAATTAATTCATAAAAATATGAGAAGTCAAGTTAAGAGGAAAAGATGAAGATCGAATATGGGGATGATTAACTTGGTATAATGGAAGAATCTAAATACATCTCCGTTAATAAGGGGAAAACGGACCTTCATGACCATTTACAATGTTAAAATTGAGAAGATATCTTTTTTAGATCTCTTATGTGTAAAAGATAAATCTTTTATGTATATAAGTAAATCTTCCATGTGTAAATAAAAAAAAATAGGGTCATAAAGCTAAAAATAAATTTGTAAAGACTCACAAAACCATTTGACATGTTAATAAGTTCTTTCAAAATCCTCAAACTTAATTACATACTTATTTACCTCTTTATACACAAATGTTGTTGGAATAGTGTTTGATTGTAAGGGCAAAAATGTCACTCAATTTTTACAGGTAAATTTGTAAAATTAACTTCTAACTTATAATGTTCCCACTTTTAGTATAATATGATTAATCAAACGCAAATTGCTTCTCAACAAAAGTACTTTTGAAAACACTCTCAAAATAAGCTAATTTTCCAAACAAGCTATAACAAGGTAGCAGACAGCTTTTGGCTAAAGTTGCAGCAGATGAGAAGGATACCAGGAACTATATTTCTCCGAAGGAATTTGCTCGCTAGAACACTAAACATGAACAAACTAACGTGTCTCAGAAAAGACAAAAGCTAATCACCAAGAACAGAAAAGAGACCAACAAAAATTTTTGTACTCCCTCTGTTTCATGTTTCAAAGAGAATGATACATTTTTATATTTAGAAACAATTTAACTTTAAACTTTTTATTTTATCCACTTTACCCTTAATGAGAAGCTTTTATAACCGCACAAATATCATGACCCTCAAAGTTTTTGCACCTTAAGCTTAACACCGCATATTTCAAAAGTCTTTTTTTCGTTAAACTTTGTTCCAAGTCAAACTACATTATCTAAATTGAAACTAGGATGTATGAATAGTAAGCATCTATATTCTATAAACCAGCCAAATAAACGTTAACAAGACCTTTTATGCTGCACATCAAACAATTTCCCATTAAAGCAGAGAATTGCCTCTTTTCTCCAGTCTCATGTTTCACTGAACGAGCAAGAACCTTTTTGTCTCTCCACACTTGTGTCCTGCGAAAAAGGAGGGAATAGTAATAAGCACAAATAATTGAAAGCAATTACATTTAGTAGCAGAAAAAAAAAAACAATTACATTGATCTAGCTATGGCAACCATCTGTTAGGAAGCATCATTTTCCAAGTACAAATGACACTACAATCAGGCTTCTGCTAGTTTTAATCGCGGGACAATGTTCATTGATTGGAGCTCCTGGATTAGGAGCTTGCAAGCATAAGGCAACTTCATTGTAGATATATTTTCCCCATTCTTGCACATAGAGCAAATGCCAGTCTTAAGCTTGTAGTTGTAATATCCCAATAAACCGCATTTTCGACAAACCTGAACCTCAAAGGGATCGCTGGAAATCATCAAGCGCTCGTATATTAACATACTTGCACCATATGCAATCAAGCAATCACGTTCCATTTCTCCCACACGTAAACCTCCATTTCTGCTCCTCCCTTCGGTAGGTTGTCTTGTGATCATAACACGAGGCCCACTCCCGCGGGCATGCATTTTATCTAGGACCATGTGTTTCAGTTTTTGGTAATATATTGGCCCCATGAAGATGTATGCTTGTAGTGGCATACCAGTTATACCTGAATAAATAAAGTCCTTGCCGTTGTAGCTAAAGCCATGCTTTACCAGAGTCTCACTGATCGTGTCAACTGTGTCTGCATGACCACTGGGTTCTCCGAAAGCACTGCCGTAATGAAACCTACCACATGAAACTCCAGCTTTACTTCCAAGAAGCTCTATCATCTTTCCCACTGTCATTCGGCTAGGAAATCCGTGAGGATTCATAATAAGATCAGGGCAAATGCCACGTTCAGAAAATGGAAAGTCTTCCTGCTGTACAATGGTGCCACAAACTCCTTTCTGCCCATGTCTACTGCTGAACTTGTCACCAATCTCAGGCCTGCGGGTATGACGGATCATAAATTTGATGCATAAGTTGTTGTTCTTATCAGAGTGAAGAGCTACCCTATCAACAACAGGCGTCTCTCCATCAGGACCTTTATAAGTTTGTCTACTTGGCTTATATGCGCTATCCGGCAAGCTCATAGGAGATGAGACTGGTGTCCTCGTGACTGTAGGGGACTCCTTGTTGATATAGATATCATGGGGTCTAATAATTTCTCCTGGAGAAGCTAGTCCATCTTCATCCAGAATCTGCATCCTCTCAGCTTCATATCCTTGACGCTGTGGTTTAATTATTCTATCTGATGTGTTGTTCTCATACTTCAGACATGTGGCTGAGTACTTCTTCATCACTATGCAACGCCCAAAACCTCGATCCAAAGAAGACTTGTTCATTACTATTGCATCCTCAATGTCATACCCACTATAACTCATCACAGCAACAGTGGCATTCTGCCCAGCACCTAGTTTATCATAACCAACCAGCTCTATCGTTCTTGTAGTCAGTAAAGGGCGTTGAGGATACACCAAAAGGTAGATTAATGTGTCCATCCGACTCAACTGGTTATAGGCAATGTTTCCCATAGCTTGCTTACCCATCGCACACTGATAGGTATTCCTAGGGGACTGATTGTGATGAGGATAAGGTATCAAACCAGCACAAACACCTAAGATTGTAAAAGGCTCAATCTCAATATGTGTTGTCTCTGGTGTAGCCTCCTTCTCGTATAGAGCAATCTGAAAAACATGCATTTGCGCAGTCAGTACTAGTGTAAATAATACTATAATCAACACACTAACAGAATGCACTCCTCATTTGCTTGACACAAACCAATGAGTTGTTCTCCTCGTTAACATCAAGATATTCTATCAAACCATCCCTTAGAAAGCTGTCGAAGTTGCGCACACCATCCTACAAAGAATAAATCTTCAAATCGGATGCGGAACTGACATGAAAACATACAGCTCAGAAGTAAGATCCAGGTAAGATGAGTACCCTCAACTCTTTCATATGCTGCTCCTTGATTCTGGAAACACCTTTGTCAGCAATGACAAGTGGACGACAAACACGTCCACCATCTGAGGCGATGTAGACAGAGCGCTGCAAAAGATTTCTTCAAACATTATATATGATCATTGAAATCATAATAATTAATCACCAGAAAATTTCAAATGATAAAGCAAAGAGGGAAAACATAAATATTTTGCCAACAGCATCACTATGGTGGAGCAATGCTACCCAAAAACTATCAGAGATATAGGAATTATCTATATGGCTCCTGATACAGAAGGAACCGTTTTCCCTCAGACCTTGGAATATCTATGTTTTTGAAACTTAACAGAATTTAATTAAATCCAAAGACATGGGACCTCCTATTCTCGAAAACATTTTACCAGCTGCTAAGTTTCAGCCTCTCAAATTTCAATATTCTCATTTTACAGTAAAACAAACAAATGATACCTTAGTGGACATCTTATTCATCTTTCCTTCCAGTAGTATGAAAAGTAAGACTTCATCTTAAATATATAGTTGCTATGTTCCCTTAGGTTTAAGTGCCAAAAGACACCAAGGAAGCTGTTGGTCCCTGAACGCAGTCTTCACCCTGATACAGCTTGAACTAAAAAGGGATTTCAACACCAATATAGGTAGTTTTAACAAGTGACAAAATTACCTGCTTTTCATTCACAAAGATGCTTATAAACTCCCCAATTTTACCAGCCCTCCGTAGCTTCCTCATTGCATTAGCAAATCGCTGTTTGAAAGAACAGATTATTGGTGAAAAGTGAGCAACAGGACTATGTTCAAAGACAGATACAGGAAAAAACATAGATGTTCCACTTCAAGCAAGAACATACCTGTGGACTCCTGTGCTTGCCTAGAATAAGTCCATTTAATATGATGAGATAGGAACTTGGCATGTGAAGTTCTTCTGCCGAAAGTTGTTCCAAGTCCTCAACACCCAAGCAGTAGCACAGAGACATAATAGGGTGCTCATCCTCATCTGTCGTAACATGAGTCATCAATGCCAGGTTTTTCACCAATCCACAAGCTTCACCTTCCGGGGTGTCACAAGGGCAGAGCATCCCCCACTGGCTTGGTTGCAGTGCTCTAGGACCACTAACTTTTCTAGACTTCTCAAATTGTGGCGAGATCTTTGTCATGTGGCCCAATGATCCAATGTATGACAACCGAGCAACAACCTGAGTCATGCCTTTCCTGTGCATCCTAAATCGTTTTACATCCCAGTTGCCTGTAGATAGGGTTCTCTCCATGCCCACAGTAATACTATCTTTGGCTATGAGTGGAGAAATGTCCAAACGGCTGGAGCGACTGGGCCTTGCTAGAAGGGCATCAACTATCTTCCTAGCTTCATCATTCATCGTCTTGAACAAATCCTCAAAAAGGAGAGATAACAGCTGACCGGAAAGCTCCAGTCGTTTGTTCCCAACATAGTCCTTGTCATCCATTGCATCCTTGTTTAGAATTGCTTCCATCATGCGCCTCATCATTACTGCAACATAAATGCATTTTTTGCGGAAATTATGTTGATGTACAGGAACATTTGCAAGAAATATGTCACGAAGAATACTTAAAGCTCGCGCTCCCTTCTCAACTGGACCAGCAGAATATGAAGACATTTTCAGCATCTTATCACTCTCGAGGAACTCCAATGCCTGATGTTGCGTATACACCTTGAGATCTGCACACTCCTCGATTGATGGCAAAAGCAGAGCGCTAAACCGAGGATCTCTTCCTATCATTTGCACAACCTCTTGATCGCTCTCCATACCCATGGCCTTCATGACAATCATGATGGGGACCTTGGTTTTGAACATATTCAACTCCAAGTACACCTTTTCTTTCTCCATTTTTACAATTGTTTTGCTTTTTGTTTTTTCTGTGCTGCTGGTAACAGATGCTTGCACACACCCTTTTTTATCGGTATCAATGATTATTCTGTTTTTCGAGAGCTGTTCTTGGATCAAAATGACTTTTTCAGTCCCTTTGATGACAAAATATCCTCCGGGATCAAGTGGGCATTCTCCAAGTTTTGCTAGTTCTTCTTCATCCTTCCCATATAGCACACAGCAACAACTTCTAAGCATAACCGGCATCCTTCCAATGGTAACATTTTTCTTTGTTTGCACTGATATCTGCCCATGACTTCCCGTTGTGTATTCGATATCGACATAAATTGGAGCCGCATAGGTAATGTCACATAGACGACATTTCTGTGGATTTAGTTTCTCCGTTACGCCATCAACCATAATTGATGGTTCACCAATATGAACATCATTGTACTTAAGATAAATGTTAGGGTCCAGTATCGATCTAATCTCCTTATTTGCTTGGACGATCTTCTTTATTTCCGTCTTGACAAAGTAATTGAAGGAGTCTAAGTGTTGCTTCACCAATCCTCTCACCTTCAAGAATTCTGGAACAAGCTGATACTTGTCCACCAAATTCTTAATAGGAGATGCAAGGTACTGCTTGTCAATTCCGTGGTTCAAGTCATTTGTGGGATTGGACATGGTGGAATCATCTCCCATACCCATTGCCAATCAATTTTCCAGCAAAACAAAACCAGAAACAGAAAAAAATCCAAAATGAAACAAAGCAAGATGATCCGTTATCACCCTGCAACAACAAACCATGGAGGACAATTAAACATAAATACACAAATAGAACTAATTAACTATTACTAGCAGCTTGTATCCAAGAAAAATAAAGAAAGATGCAGTTATACACAAGAACGAGTGACAAATTTTCTGCTATATTACAACACACTACTATTTGAAAGAAAAAAAAAAAACTCTTTCTTTCATGCTAGCCTTAAAGCAATCAATTTACGACAATGAAGAATCAAAACATCAGCAAAAATTAGTGATTTTTCTGTATATTTACATAAAAATTCAAAACCCTAAGATTGAAACTTAGAGGGAAAGGAGGCTTACGATTTCGAAATCCCCTACTTCAGAGCTCTGTTCGAAGGGTTTAGCGGAGAAGCTAAAAGAGAGAGGGTTTTGGGGAAAAACTTTTCCCACTTATGTTTTTAGCAGAAAGAAGAATAAGGCAGAATTAAATAAAATATATTAATTCTGTAGGCCGTATACCAACGAGTTTTGAGAGAAATTAAATACTACCAAAAATAAAAATATATTTTGACAAATATGTAAGCAATTTGTTGCCAATTTATTTATAATTTTATCTATTTCTGAAATCCATTATATTTAATTTATTATTATATTACTCGAGCAAAAACTTCAAAATCTAAAAAATTATTAGAATTTCTATTATATAAGAGCGGGTGCATTGAACTGTAATTGCAAAAAAATTGGAAGATTTGGCTTTAAAAGTAATAGCCCGGTAAATATGTTAACAGTTTGATAATTAAAAAAAACATGGTAAAAGCTTTATTGCCAAAACGTTTCTGATAAATCAAAATTTTCATTAAAAAAAGGCAACCCGGTGCACTAAGCTCCTGCTATGTGCGGGGTGGTCCGGGGAAGGGCCGGATCGCAAGGATCTATTGTATGCAATCTTAAGGCCGGATCGCAAGGATCTATTGTACGCAGTCTTACCCTGTATTTCTGTAAGAGACTGTTTCCACAGCTCGAAACCGTGACCTCCTGGTCACATGGCAATAATTTTACCAGTTACGCCAAGGCTCCCCTTCAAAAAAGTTTCATTATCAAACTGAAATTATGTACCGGAGAAAAACAAGTGTTATTAAATGAAGTTGTTACCATTTATAGAAACTAGTATTAGTACCCGCGCGGATGCGCGGACACTAATCATGTCAAATATTTAAATTATTTGGATTGTGTGTAAATAATCTTAAAATTTACACTTTCTCAGTAAATATAGATAATCATTGGATATTAACTACATGAAAAAAATTAACCATTTCTTCTAATTTTTTTTTATGATACCATTCTTGCCGGTGTCATTAGATCCTAAAAGTAGTCAGGAAGCAAAATAATAACTCATATTATGGCAAAACAATCAAATGTTGAGACAATGAATGACTCTTTGGATAAGACTTAACTCTTTTACTACTACTTGAACACTTATTTGGTGTGTTGATATCTCTTAAATAATATTTCTTTCTCAAAATTTCAGTTTCTAAAACATTATTTTTCAATAATAATTATTTTTATGATGATGTAATTGAAAATATTATTCTTAATTCAAAACTCATTAGTTGGCTATCTAAAAATATAAAAAATTCTTTAGCTGGTGAATTTTTTTTACTCCATTTTGATATTTGACATTAACCATGTTAAATATCTGAGTTATTTGAATTATATGTAAATAACCTTAACATTTAAACCTTCTAAATAATTATAGATAATCGTCACACATATAATTAAGAAACACTACGTGAAAAAAGACTAACATTTTCTCAATTCTCGTAGTGATAATTTTATTTTTGCACTATCTCATAGGTGTCATTGGAACCTAAACATAGCCATAAAGTGAAATAATAACTCATATTTATGGCAAAGCACAAAGGTTGACACGATATAAATGATTCTTTGATTACGACGTGACTCTTATACTACGACTTGAACTCTTATTTGGTATGATTTTATCTTTCAAAAAATATTTCTATTTTGAAATTTCAATTTCTAAGATTTTATATGTATTATAATAATGATTATTTGTCGTTAATTTAATGCTAGCTACGAGCTTTTTAGCGATAGATTAGCGACAACGTTTGTAGCTAATTCTATTTTTTTTGGTAGTGAAATATTTAGGCATTCCTTTGTCTACTAAGAAAATTGCATTGATCCAATGGCAACCTTTAATTGATAGAATCACAGCCAAGATCTCCTCATGGACTGCTAGGAAGCTATCCTATGCTGGTCGAGTGCAGCTAGTTCAATCTGTTATTTTTGGTATCCAAGCCTACTGGGCCCAGTTGTTTATCCTACCAGTCAAAGTGCTAAAGTTGATTAAGGCTTTATGCAGAAGCTATATATGGTCTGGCAGCAACACTATCACCAAGAAGGCATATGTGTCTTGGGAGAGAATGTGCACTCCTAAATCTGCTGCTGGCTTGAATCTCATCAACCTACTTCTGTGGAACAAGGCAGCAATTGCTAAAGTGTGCTGGGATTTAGGTCATAAAGAAGACAAACTGTGGATCAGGTGAATTAATGCTTACTATGTTAAACAACAACAATTATCGGACATGCCAATTCCAAAGCAGGCTAGTTGGATGGTCAGAAGGATAATTGCTTCAAGAGATATTTTTCAACAAGCTCAAAGTTCAAATGATCACATTGGCACCATCAAACAGCTATACTTGCAACTATTAGGAGACTTACCAAGAGTGAGATGGAAGAGTTTGCTATTCCAGAACTCAGCTCGACCAAAGGTTGTCTTCAACTTATGGTTATTGCTACATGGAAGATTACCTACCAAGTGTCACACCTCCTTTTCCGCTACTACACCCCCCGGGAGGGTATAATAAAGGGAGTTATTTCCAACTTGAAGTGACAATCGGAACGGGATTTATTATTAATATTCAGAGTCGCCACTTGGGAGATTAATGGTGTCCCAAGTCACCGGTTAAATCCCGATCCGAGGAAATTATGACTCTGTTAACAGTCCGCGAACCAGAACTCCGAGTAAAGAATTCTATTAACCCAGGAGAAGGTGTTAGGCACTCCTGGATTCCGTGGTTCTAGCACGGTCGCTCAACTGTTGTATTTGATTTTATCTGATTTCAAAACATGTCCAAACTCATGTGCTTTTATTAGTAAACCGCTTTTATTATTTTTTATTTTTAATAAGAATTGCAACGTCGTGAAAATGCATCTCGAACCACGTCGCACCAGTGCACCTGTGATTGTTAACACATTTCGACTTCGTTGAGATTTGGATTTGGGTCACATAAATGTGCACCCCACTTTTAGGAAGGTAATATTATTAAAATTCGCGCCTAAAGCAACTACGAGTTTATTATATTTGGGGAAGACCGTGAAATTCGCTAAATGGTCCGCCCGAGTTCTAAGCATTTTATATAGCATCTATTGAGGGCCCCGCAATTTATATATTTGCTTAGCGAGGCTCATCTCATTTATTTTAATGTCGACCTAGAAGAACTATGATTTTTCATTTAGTATTGTCTCTATCAATAAAAGAGAAGTCCTATTTTAACATTGTCTAAGAATTATTGTACTTGGGTCCATGTGCCCTCATGAAAACAGATCCTAATCATGTTGGGCCTTGCAGGCAACCCTCATAAAAACTATTAATCAGATATGCCCAAAGGGCAGGCCGATTATGGGCCTGGACTGAAAGGTGTAATTGCAGACAGCCGTTTGGGCCTGGCAGTCGAGCCCAGTAAGGCACATTCCCTTGACAACTTATAGTTTAACTCAGTCAATAGNCGGTAGGGAATAGTCCAATCTTTCCAGAACCGGTGCAATATGAAAGTGCCTTTAGAATTCCTTAGAATACGAATGAGATCAAAAAGGCTCTGCCGAGGCTCGAGTAGAAGAAGGGGTACTTGAACAAAGGGCCGTCTCAGATCAGTGAAGATCGGAATTGAGCTGCTTAAGATTCTAATTCAAGTAAGGAAGATTGTCATTAGTCTAGATATTCTAAATATAAAATACCATTAGCGCCCAAGCTAACCATCTCGACTGATTGATCGGAATGAAACCGATTAATATGGAACTGCTAAAGATGGAAAAAATGCAAGGAACGAAGTTGTGAGAAAGTCCCATGACATCCACGTTTGATTTTCGAAATGAAAGATTGAGCAGCTGCTGAAGATGAAGCTGCAGAGGGTAGTTCCGGTAAGAGAGAGAAAGTTTGATTGATAAGGGCATTTTGTGAATGGAGGAATTGGCACAAATCTGATCTGAAGTAATGTGTTGCCGCGAATCGGCTGAAAGAGTTTCAATAGGCCAGGAAACCATTTCCGCTAAAGAGTTCTTTATTGCAATGTTTTTTGGCGGGTCGCTTTCTTTTGAAAAGAGAGGTTTCTCCCTTTCCGGCTCTTCTCCTCCATGCTTCAGTTGCCGAGTATGATTTGGTATCATTTCAAAGTTTTAGGCTAGAGACTCACGTCACGGAACGAATGTTTTGTTTTCAAATCAGCTTCGAAGAATGGCCGGGAATCGTCTTCCTAAAAAGAAGAGTCTTCGTTTGAAAAAATATAGTTTTCAATTGGCTCGGCTTCCTTAGATAATCAAATCAAGTTTCAAGCCGGTCAGGTCAATCGTTTCAAAGGAAGAAAATAAAGGCCGAAATCAAGATGAATGTCGACCCGGTAAATCACCTAACTTTGTATAGTTGAAAGTTTCCAAATCGGTTGAAAGAATTGAAAGGAATGCTGGAAAATGAGCTTCAAAGCTTGAACTTCCACTTTCAATAGTCAGAAGAAGCGCGGATGGCACCAGTCCTGATTGATTGTTTTGAAGTGAAGGGCTTTTCCCTACTAATGAGTACAAATATGCGGCCTTAGTATTAGAAAAAGAATTAGCAGGGGTACGTGCGAAGTCTTCAATGAATACCGGGGAATTGGCCAAGTATTACTTCACTTCCTCTTAGTTCAAGCTATTCCTTAGCGATTGTTCATCTTTCACTGCCCGAGGCCTCCAGAAAGAAGGCGTTCTTTTGCATTGCACTTCTTCATGTCTTGGTTCACCGTCGTTCTGAATAAGTCAGATAGTTGATCGAGAAAGCACCGCCCAAAGGTGCTCATTGAGCCGGTCCCCAGTGGCTAAAATCATCTCAAAGCTGAAGTGAAGAAAAAAGCCAAGTTATTGCAAAACAGCAGAATTTAATTCTATAAGGTAGGGCTTTAGTTTTTCACTAGAAGCTCAGCCTAGAGTTGATCGACAGGTTAACCCCGAAATGAGTTGATCGACCGGTTACCCCCCGTAATTGACCCTTAAGCTTGGGGGAATCGGAAACTATTCTATCTTTTCTAAAACGGCACTCTCCCTTGATTTCCACAATAATGTTTGCTTATGAAACCTTTTTTCACGTGGTTCTGGTCTCTTTTCGATTGCTTGACAAAGGGGAACAAAAAGAAAAGCCCTATACACCAAAAGTAAAAAGGGGAAATCCCTTGATCAGGTCTTGAATGAGACCGAAGGTAAGGAGACCCCCTTTCTTTTATCAAAATATAGCGTAACCAGAGAACAATCGAAAAGATTCTGGCAATATATGAGAACGATTCATCACCATCTTCTCGTATTAAAACAAGAATGTCCCAATCAAGTCATCGAGTGAGATAAAACAGCATATCCAAAATTGGGATCTCTCTCGCAATGGATGGTTGCTATTCTCTTGAAGCTAGCCTTTATTCTTTTTGGAAGTCATGACAGACGGACCCGCTTTGAGTTCGCTTCCTGTTTGGCTTGACTTTTCCTTCTTCCGATGGTTGCTCCTATAACTCGGGCTTGAAGCCTCTATTAGCGCTGAGGTGAGATATGAGATAGTATAGAAGGGGGATGGTTGAGTCCCATCCAGCGGTTAATCCTCGTCATTTAAAATTTCTAGTCCGATAGGCGAACCATTGAGTCTGGTTCAGCTT
>NC_031995.1:101443052-101470603 GCF_001879085.1 Nicotiana attenuata | reverse complement strand
TCCAAGTTTTAACGTATCACGTGCACTGAAATTATACCATTACATAGTTCTAAACTAATCACATCCATAAACATTCACAATGAGCACAGCCTTGAATCATCACTTCATTTCATTTCAATGGAAGAGTACATCACTTGTGAGGTCAAATGCGTGTACTTAAACTGGATTTCCTAAGCTAAACAACAACAGCAGAAAGTATATGTGCAAATAGGCAAAGCTTCATCATTTAACTTCAAATTGTGTTCATGCATGTTAATACAAGCTTCCACATCACTTGAGCCTAAGAATATACCTGAAAATTAGAACAAAAGTGAAGAAGAGGGAAGTCAGTTAGAGCAGTAACGAACAGCAGCCCAAATTCAAAGCAGCTAGATCACTTTCAAATCCAAAAATACCACAGCAAACCCAGGAATGACTAGCAGCAGATTAAAAAACCAAAAGCAGATGAAACCGGATATGATTGGACCAAAATACACTCGAAATCAACCAGAAATCCCTGAACTTGAACCAAACCAGATCTAGAAGATACTCAAACCATTTTTAGCCCTCTGTTGAACTGAAACTTGATCTACAAATGAAATTCAAACTTAATCTAAGAGAGTTCCAATAGAGCAGTATTTTTATGGATTTTTCTACTGTTTTTGGTTTTGGTTTTTGAATTTTTGAATTTCAGACTTCAAATCTGTAAAAACTTGTAGAACACTTTTGGGGGGGAATTTCAGGCCTCCAAAACTTGTGAATCAAGGCAAATGAATGCCTATTTATAGGTGAACCTAGGGTCCAATTTCAGATTTTCCCTTTACCCATTAGTCCCTATTTTAATTCTATTTTTTATCCTTTATTTTCTGACTTGTTACACAAGTAACTACCCTAAGTTTACTGAAATATGCACTATAGTCCATCCTAGAAGGTTCTATACCCATTACAATTCCTATTCTACCCTTACTTTACCTCAATAATTACCAAATCTGATTAAACTACCCTTTTCCGTGCCTAAACTACCCTTAGCATCCCCTGAAATTACTGACCAAGTTAAACTAGTCCATCAGCTATAACCAAACAATCTATTTCTAGGGCTAGTCAAACTAGACAAATCGGCTAATCAAGAGGTTGGAACAATTAAAATCAAATTGCAGTAAACAATTATGAGTCGACTAACTGAACCTAAAATCAGACCACTTAAAACGTATATGACTACTGGGAACAATATTGTTATGAAGAACAAAACTTAAGCTAGATCCTGAACATGGAATTACTAATGCAATTACTGAATTAAACTAAACTAAACTAATTAATTACCAATAACCAATAATAACAGTAAAGGATCAAATACTGAAGAAAAAATTGAAATCAAAAGTGCCCTAAAGAATTAAAGACTATCCAAACAGATTTAAACAAGAGCATACTGAACAGAATCAAAACAGAATCGAACAAAACTTAATAATTTTGAGCATTCGACTGACTATGGGGCGATCTCTGACCAGCTATTGTTGTTTGAATCCTCCGGGATTCTTGACACGTAACATCCCTAATCGTGTGTTTTCAAAAGAAAACACGTGATTAGGGAAATTACGGTCCAAAATCCCCAAGATTTCTGAGTTAGGGTTCTGCCGGACTTTGGGATTTAAAATTTGTAACGTTCCGGGCAGATTCGAGACAAGTGGCTATGGGGGTTGGGTAGAGGAGACTCAGATGAACCTAGGGTGTTAATTTGAGACTATTTGGCATACTTTGGGTCTTGGCCGGAAAATATTCAGACTGAGATTCGACCAATTCGAGGCAGATTCGAGAAAAACCAACCGGGGATTTGGATAGAGGGAGGGGAAAGGGACCTAGGGTGTTAATTTGGACCGGTTTGGGAGAAGTGGTGTCATGGCCGGAAAAGTTTAGATGGAATATTCGACGAGATTGGCTATGATTCGAGGGGAGCTGAGGGCATGGTTGGAAAGAGGGGAGAACAGTGGTTCTAGGGTGTAATTTTGGTGGTCATCGGAGCATCGCCGCCGCCGGCGGCGATTTCCGGCCGGCGGCGCTAGGGCGGAAGACGGTGGCGGACGGTGGGGTGTCGGTGGCGTTACAGGGAGTACGAGGAAGATGGATTGTGTTTTGGTTTTTTTGTATAATTTTTGGACAGTTTTATTTAAATTTGAGAATCAATCGTGGCCCTTGGATTTGGGGGAACGGACGGTCATGATTAAACGACGTCAAAACGACGTCGTTTTGAGTATGGGGCAATTGGACCGGGCAGGGCGTTTGGGCCAGTGGCTTGGTCCGGTTTTGAGGGGTTTTTTGGGGTGATTGGGATTCCTTTGGGCTGGGTAAAATGTAACCAAACGGCCCAAAACTGAGTATTATTAAAGCACCCTCTCTTAGATTGTTTTTCTTTTATTTCTTTTATCTAATTTTCCCTTTCTTTTTTTTGTATTTATTATTTTTTTTACCTTGTATTTTTGTGTTATTTTGATTTTATAAAGATGCAAAAAATAAAAATGAAAATTAAGCTAAACTAATTAATGCCTAAAATTACTTTAAAACTATTTTGTGCCCATTTTTCAATTAAACAATAACATGCAAAAGTGAACTATTTTTGTGATTTTCATGTTTCGTTCTAAAACAAATTAATACCTAAAAAATGTGAAATTAAACTCCTAAATGCAAATGCATATTTTTTGTATTTTTAATATGAATTATCATGTACAAATAAAATGCAAACAATTACTACAACATGTCACAAAATTCCACCAAATTGCAAAATAATGAAAGAAATCATTTTGTTTGAATTTTTGGGAGTAATTCACATAGGGCAAAAATCACGTGCTCACAGTACAAAGGCAAAGAAATCTCAGGAGGAGTTCAAGAAATAACCCGGCTGAAAAGTATTCAANTAGAGTAGTTCCTAGAGCTAGAAAACAAATGCAACAGTTTTTGATAGTAGAGTAACTTAGTTTAGCTATTCTGTAACTCAGTAGAATAGTTGATGATGAGATAGTCAGCAGAGTATTATGCTGGACTATGGATTTGTACAGATTGATCTTTGGTGATTAATACAAAAGAAGTTAATTACCAAAAAAAAGGATATCCTTATCTTATAATCTATGTATTTGAGTTGAAAAAAAAAAATTTAAAATCGATGAGATTAACTTTCAAATTTTTTATACTCAACAAAGATGAAACATAAGAAGAAATTTGTTGTCATCTTTTATTTCTCGTTTTTTAGATCTTTCTAACATTTTTTCAATATTTATTTTCTTTTATCTTATTTTTATGTCATTATTTCTTTTGTTACAAAAAAATAATTTATTTCACTATAAAAGGATGAGTTTTAATAAAAATTGTCTACATATGAACTTTAATTATATTTTTAGTCATTGATTGAAATTATTTCATATTTTTCTTTTGGCTTTATCTAATCAGCCTAAATAGATGCTCACCCGACCACTTAAATTAAAAATTGAATGATGTGTAATTTATATATAATCCATATATAATATGCGTATAATCGTGTGTTGTCATCATATCATCTATTTATATTAGCTATAAAAAGTAAACAATAAATATGGCGGATATTATGTAAATACTCCATAAGATTTCGGTTTTTTGAGTTTATCCATGATAGAACTTCTATTAAATAATTTTAAAACTCTCTACTAGTGTTCAAAAATTTCTTATCTTTTTATTATCTTGGAATTAAAAAAAATTAAAGAGTTTTTTTGAAATAATTTGTTTACATTTTAAAAAAAAATATTTCACGTCATACCAATTTTTTCTTTATATATACTCTTTGTTACACTTAAAAGTCGCTATAGAAACTATCAATTAGAAACCAATCTCTCTCTTGTTGAGTTTGAAAAAAAAAACCTTTCACATAATCTAATGATTCAAAACTAATATTCTTCAACGAAAAAAATATTATACCCCTGCAATATTGGCTTGACTACAGCTAAATGAAGGGGTTTCAGCTTATACCCTTCAATTCCTTGAATGTGCTAAATTGAAGTTAATGATAGCAACTGTATACCCAAAGTTTTGTTATTGTTTGATGTCCATTTATGCAAATTGACTCTTCAAATGGATGGTTGTTGTTCTCTTGAAGCTAGCCTTTATTCTTTTTGGAAGTCATGACAGACGGACCCGCTTTGAGTTCGCTTCCTGTTTGGCTTGACTTTTCCTTCTTCCGATGGTTGCTCCTATAACTCGGGCTTGAAGCTTCTATTAGCGCTGAGGTGAGATATGAGATAGTATAGAAGGGGAGTTTTGAGTCCCATCCAGCGTTAATCCTTCGTCATTTTAAATTTCTTAGCCGATAGGCGAACCATTGAGTCTTGGTTCGGCTTCTTTTTAACTTCACTTAACGAGTCAATGATTGCTGTTGAGCCCATTTATTCGGGTCACCTCTTAGAAACGAAATCTGTCTGGCTCTCCTACCGGGTTCCAATACGTTCACTGAGATATCACATGGTTAGACTTCCCGAAAGCGTATGTTGACGGCTTCAGCCAATTCGATTCATTCTATTCCCAAAGGCGAATCCTAACCGAAGCAAATTAGCCCCGGTTCTCTCTTTAGTGTTCGCGTATCAAAAGCGCATTGACCAGTTTAGTTTCTGAGATTGGTATGCTCTAGATTTGTAAAAGAAAACCTCGGGTCTTGTTTTGTCTTTACTGACGCCAAGCTACCTCGCCTTTTGCTGGTGAAGTGAATGAAATCGTTAGATTCCCGTTTGGGATCACTGCACTTCGAGCTAATGACATAGTAGTTAGAAACTAGTGGCAATAAAGAGTGACAATTCCGGCGGCAAGTACTGTTTGAGTACTTATAGTGAAGTGGTAGAAGCGGTCATGTCTGCTACTTCTCGATTTTGTGGCAATCATCTTGGTCTTTTTCTGAGCCCTATAGATCAGAAGCCTTGGCTGCTACTGTTCAGTGTCTCATTCGTACCAAAACAGAGATCTCTCCTTGCTTGTTAGAGAACAAATATTCTTCAAGAAGAAAAAAGAAACAACTTTTTTTTTTAATATTGACTGATTTTGTGATGTTTCTTTCTCCAGCATGTATGTTTACTTTATTATATATGTAAGTAAACTTTTATTTGGTTTTGTAAACTCTTTTTTGTTATTTGGAGACGTGTACCCTATATATTATATTTATTTTAAGAGAATTTCATTTTATTCAAATCTACTATACTTATAGGATTTTAAATCTGAAAGAGTTTTATAGTTATACGGAGTAATTTTTTTTTGCTAGAGGCGAAGTAGTATTTAAATAATTAGAAAAATAACAGAAGTTCCTAACATGATTGCATATGATCATTAACCGAATTAAGTNCTTGCCGGTGTCATTGATCCTAAAAATAACTCATATTTTTGGCAAAACAATCAAATGTTGAGACAATGAATGACTCTTTGGATAAAACTTAACTCTTTTATTACTACTTGAACTCTTATTTGGTGTGCTGATATCTCTTAAAAAATATTTCTTTCTTAAAATTTCAGTTTCTAAAATATTATATTTAATAATAATTATTTTTATAATAATGTAATTGAAAATATTATTCTTAATTCAAAACTCATTTTAGTTGGCTATCTAAAAATGTAAAAATTCTTTAGCTAGTGAATTTTGTTTACTCCGTTTTGATATTTGACATTAACCATGTTAAATATATGAGTTATGTGAATTATATGTAAATAACCTTAACATTTAAACCTTCTAAATAATTATAGATAATCGTCAGATATTAATTAAGAATCACTATATGAAAAAAGACTAACATTTTTCCAATTCTCGTAGTGATAATTTTATTTTTTTACTATTCTCATAGGTGTCATTGGAACCTAAAAATAGCCATAAAATAAAATAATAACTCATATTTATGGCAAAGCACAAAGGTCGACACGACATAAACGATTCTTTGATTACGACGTGACTCTTATACTACGACTTGAACTCTTATTTGGTATGATTTTATCTTTCAAAAAATATTTCTATTATGAAATTTCAATTTCTAAAACTTTATATACACGCACACACACACACACAATTATCTTTATACTGATGCAAGTGAAGATATTATCCTTAATTTAAAATTCACTTTAATAAGCTATCTAAAAAATTTCAATTATTTTTTGGCCAAATTTATTTCAGTATGACTCCACTTTAAGTTTATCGATATCTCTAGCCCCAGAATTTAAATTTTTAATACCCTATATATACAAAAAATTTGTTCTTTGAATCATTAAATGTTCAAGTAGTTGATTATTATTATTATAAAACATTGCATATATTGTCTTAAAATTGTCAAGTTGTTCATTTTTTGACACCATACTTGGCTTAACCTCAATGCAAACTACTCAAATTGCATTCCAATTCAAATTCGAATATCATATCAGTTTGTTAGTAATAGTGATTTTTTAAAAACGACACATAATGTAAATTAAAAAAATATTCTAAGATATCCATCTTATAATGAATGTATTTGAGTTGAAAAAAAATATTTGAAATCGATGAGATTAACTTTGAGATTTTTTATACTCAACAAAGATGAAACATAAGAAGAAATTTGTTGTCATCTTTTATTTCTCGTTTTTAGATCTTTCTCACATTTTTTCAATATTTATTTCTTTTATCTTTTTTTTTATGTGATTTTTATTTCACTATAAAAGGATGAGTTTTAATAAAAATTGTCTACATATGAACTTTAATTATGTTTTTAGTCTTTGGTTGATATTATTTCATATTTTTCTTTGGCTTTACATAATCAGCCTAAATATGTGCTCACCCGACTACTTAAATTAAAAAATTGAATGATTGGTAATTTATATATAAACCATATATAATATGTGTATAATCGTGTGTTGTCGGTATATCATCTATTTATATTAGCTATAAAAAGTAAACAATAAATATGGCCGGATATTGTATAAATATTCCATAAGATTTCGGTTTTTTGAGTTTATCCATGATATAACTTATATTATAATATTTTAAAACTCTCTACTAATGTTCAAAATATCTTATCTTTTTATTTTTTTGAATTAAAAAAAAGCAAAGAGTTTTCCCGAAATAATTTGTTTACATTTTAAAAAAAAAAAAATTTCACGTCATACCAATTTTTTCTTTATATATACTCTTTGTTACACTTAAAAGTCACTACAGAAACTATCAATTAGAAACCAATTTCTCTTTTGTTGAGTTTGAAAAAAAAAAACCTTTCACATAATCTAATGATTCAAAACTAATATTCTTCAAAGAAAAAAATATTATACCCTTGCAATATTGGCTTGACTATAGCTAAATGAAGGGATCAGCTTATACCCTTCAACTCCTTGAATGTGCTAAATTGAAATTAAATATAGCAATTGTATAGCTAAAGTTTTGTTATTTGTTTGATGTCCATTTATGCAAATTGACTCTTCAAACAAATATTCTTCAAGAAGAAAAAAGAAACAATTTTTTTTTAATATTGACCGATTTGTGATATTTCTTTCTCCAGCATGTATGTTTACTTTATTATATATGTAAGTAAACTTTTATTTGGTTTTGTATACTCTCTGTTGTTATTTAGATAAACATAGACGTGCAGCCTATATATTACATTTATTTTAAAAGAATTTTTGTTTTATTCAAATCTAGCTACAGTGTTTCAAAGAAATATACTTATAGGATTTTAAATGTGAAAGAGTTTTATAGTTATATGGAGTAGTTTTCTTTTTTGCTAGAGGCGAAGTAGTATTTAAATAATTAGAAAAATAACAGAAGTTCCTAACATGATTGCATATGATCATTAACCGAATTAAGTATGATAACATGATAACAAAAGATATATTTTATTTTTAATAAATTCGAATTTTAGAACTTTATCTATAAATTCAAAATTATCTTTTAATTCAAATTCTGTATATATATATATATATATATAAATATAAAACTAAAATAGTTATAAAATAAAGTTACCATATACTATTGACATTTATTAGCTTGCCACTTGGCTTAATAATAATGTCAATTATATATGATAACTTTTTTGCTTTAATATATATATAGAATATAGATTAGCAAACGATATTATAAATAGGTAGAAGCATTATTACCGATTTTCTACTTTGTTGTAGTGACTAGCTAAACGAAATTTTTTGAAAAGAAAAATAAGTGCCACGTTAGTATTTCCAATTTTAGCTTGACACAATTCCGGACTAATTTCTAATATGAGAAAGCTAGTGTGTATGCCTACTTTATCCCATGACTAGATTTTCAAACTAAAAATTGACTAGGAGATAGAAATTGTCAGCTAACTGCACGTTTTCTTTGTAGTGAAACTAATTCTTCTGCAAATAAATATCAAATTAAACGAATTCGGTTCTTGATTTGACAAAATTCAAGTCACTCAAATTTATTTATTTTTGAAGGGCACTCAAACTTATTATAGCTCCTTAAAAGTATTATCGCTTGCATAATCTAAAACAAAAGTTTGGCCATTCACAAGGGGAGTCAATGAATATTGAAAAACCGACTAAACCGACTGAATCGATTTTTAGGTGTCTTTTAATAGAATTGTAGATTTTTATATAAATCTATAACTATACTGATAATTAGGGTATGTTTTTTATTTTATATAAATAAATCGAAAAAATACTGAACCGTACCGAATAAATTTACATGTGACAAATATATTTATATATTAAGTTTAGAAATGATAAAGCATTAAATTTTTCCTTTGGCATTGGAATTATGAAAGCAGTTACAAGTCAATAAGTAACGAAACTCAAAATCCTAATTCCTAAACCTATTATGCCACTCCTACTGAAACTAAATTATTTCTAACATATTCACTAGCGAGATACTAGCAATTATGAGTAGTAAACTACAATATATTGAATATGTTTCCTTCAGTATAATTTAGATTTATCTTTTTGAATATTTAATCTTTTATAGATTTTATTCGTGAGTCCCAACTTGGTTAATATTTTTCTACTCGTGTGATTTTTTTTTTTTTTTTGTCTTTGCTTAGTTTCTTTTATACTGCAGTAAAATAGTTGATGGATCTATTCTCTGGCCATCTTTCATGTTTTCTTTATTCAATCACCCTCAGTAAAATATCTAGACAGTTTTGCTAAGTCCTACAAAAGTATATATGATGGCATTCTACTTCTTATTTACCCTAAAAAATGAATATCAATTAAATCTATATGTGGTTTTAAGGATATGTGGATTAATTCAATAAGTGTGATTAATGATGTTAGATTAAGAAAATGAAAGACGTAATAAATGGCCAAACCAATGATAAGGGTGATTCCGAACTCGGTTGATGGCTCAATGAGGGACCTGCCCTCGATTCCGAGCTTGCACTTATGAAAAACTTAAGAATAAAATTAAGAACCTTGAATGACAAAGAGAATTTAAATGAATTGCCTTGATATGTGTGTTACAATGTGTCTGATGAATAGTTAGTTTCCCCTTTATATAGTAGGGGAGTTTTACCCTAAATACAATTTTAAGAAAGGTAAAAATCTTCCGTTTCGCTAATCACTGATTTTCTGCCGATACGGGCCGAGATTCACGCCGTGATACCCGATTGTACATGGATATCATGGCCCTTCGTTAGTCGTGTGCAGCCGTTTGATGATGTTCCCCGAAGTCTTGAGACTTGAACCGGACCCGGATGACGTGGTCCTGATGCCTCCGAAGGCAGCTGCTTTGTTCGAACCTCGATACGAGGGGCTCCTTGCCCGGATACTAATTCCTTACGATCACGTCCCTGCTCCGTTTACCTTACCAGGAAACCGAGATATTCAACGGGATCGGTTTTACCCGTATACACTTCTGCCAGTGACTTTTACATGATATTTAAAAAAAAATCGAAAACTAACCGAACCGTACCGATACTGAAGAGGAATCGACATAATTGGACGGTTTCGAAAAGTCTAATTTTGGTTATACATAATAGAACAACCGAAAAATTGGTATGGCATAAATTTTATAAAATAACCGGCAGAACCGAACCATTTACACCCCTACATTCACCTACCAATAAAATTTTAACTTCCAAGAATTTAAGAACTCCATTAAACTGAATATATATTAAAGTATACAACATAAAACTCTAGAAAAAATAAATGTATCCTCTTGGAATTACATTTTTCATGAATCACACAGTAAACAAACAAATATGAATTCACTCCTTTAACATAGCACACAAATTAATAACAAAGATTCCAAGCTTCCATAAGTCTTTTCATAAATAAACTTGCTGTTTAAAATTTTGATTGCATCAGAGCAGCTATGCTTTCATCCACTTGAAAAGCCTTGGCAAGAACATCTGTTGCAATAGCTGGATCCGATCCGAAAACTGCATTAGCAATGGTTATAACACCAGGATTCTGGCTACTCAATGCTGCAATTGCAACAGCATTTCCATTTCCAACGTTGCGTTGGTAGTGAACAAGTCCAATAGGAAATACAAACACATCGCCTTTTTTAAGTACCTTAGTAATAAGGCGATTTTCGGGGTTTGAGGTAACAAAACCAACTTGAAGAGAACCTTCAAGGACAGTGAGTATCTCAGTAGCTCTAGGGTGAGTGTGAGGAGGGTTGATTCCCCATGGTACGTAGTCGACGCGAACCAATGAAATACCAAGAGTGTTCAGTCCTGGTACTTGAGCTACATTGACAGGAGTGACTTTAGAGCCAACAGCATTTGTTGTGTTGCCAGCCAAATGCAAACCACTGAAGAAAAAATCCTCCGCTTGAACTGACTTGGGATCTTTGCAAGCTAAGCCATTTACCCTGGCTAAAACAATGGAAAAATACAGTGAGAAAATTCATAAAACCATTCCTTTTAAATAATAAGAGAAAAATGTAATACATGCTTATCGCGCTATTCATTGATTTGAAATACCTAGGCTAGCAGGATCGGCCACACAGAAATCTTGCATTGGACTTGGCTCAAAAGCTAACACATTAACACAGCAAAAACTTACTACGGCTATCAGATTCAGCAGGAGAAACAGGTTAGCCATTTCAAAACACTGAAAGCCAGAAACTAGGAGGAGCAAAACTGCAAAAGGAAGGAAGAAACTAAATAGAAGAGAAGAAAGATATTTAATTGTGGGATGATATGATTGATAAGTTAGCCTCTGCTTATATAGAAGAGAGGAAAGACTTCATGCATGCAAATGTACTTGAGTTTTGGGGTGTCTTTTGAAAATATTGTAAAGGGCCGTCCAAGCACATATGAAGACTTTGACAAAGATTAGCTGTCATTTGATAGAATTCTTGTAGAAAGAAGACAAGAATAAGAGGTTAGCCGGCTAAGACAAATGGTCCAAAACTGTGTTTTTAAGGATTAACAGTGTGATTCTTGAATACCAAGGATGGACAAGTGAAGGACTAATTCAACTGAGGTCTGATGGACTGCTTCTTTTAAAAATTTATCCCAATCCTTCAAATTAATCAACTGCATATGGAATCCTGCTCTTCACTTGTTCTTATCAATAGTAATGATGTTGTAGAGTTATTTCTATGGATAAAGTTCCTTTTTTTCCACTCATCCCCATTCCTTGGTTATCTGCAGAGATAACGGGACCATATTCATCATGATGTATCCTTTACCAGAGAATACTAAAGTTACAAAGTGTAATAATACGGGATCCTAGTTTTATGATTTTGATTTAGTGCATGTCTTTTGATTTACAAGAAACTACCTATGATATCACAAAAAGGGCAGCCCGGTGCACTAAGCTCCCGCTATGCGCGGGGTCCGGGGAAGGGCCGGACCACAAGGGTCTATTGTAGCAGCCTTACCTTACATTTCTGCAAGAGACTATTTCCACGGCTCGAGCCCACGACCTACCTATGATATCCCAAAAATTGTAATAATATGTTGTCAAAAGTTATTGAAATAGCTGCCTCGGGAAGTAGCCACTACCCGTTACATGTATGAGCGCTTTTGAGCAAAATTAACCCCTGTTAAAAAAGAGGTTTAACTCATATCAAATCGAATTTTGTTCCACAACATAGAAATGTCTTCCTCGTCAAAACCCTTCTCAGCGTTCAAAGGATTTGAAAGAAGTAATTCTTCAAAAACATCAATAACTTATAGAGCAAAATTCATTTTTTTCATTGAGCAAATCTACCTGAAACCTATAGAGGTTTACCAAGGGAAAACCGAAAATGAAAGAACAGGTGTATCAGAAGTATCACTAGAAAGCATACATATTCCATCAAGCTACAAAAGAAGCAAATAAAATTTTCAGGACTAATCACTAGAAGATCCATCATCGTCTTCATGCGCTGCCACAACCTTCTCGAGAAACCTCTTCCTTACTCCATCCAGCACGGCTTCTCTGGACTGTCCCTGCCTGCTACACCCATCATTTAGAACAGGATCTGACTGGCAGAGTGTCAATGCAACACCTGAAATAAAGGAAAATGCAGATCAATCATTTCATCCCCCAATCAGGGCCAGCAGAAAAGAGCAAACATATTGATAATACAATACCTAGCACCTGCTCAAAATTCCAAGAGATTAAATTTAACAGCATAAAGAACTAGAGTTGCTATCAAGGTCTGCTGAAGAATGGTTTGATGCACCAGTGACATTTTCCAGAAAGGGGGCTGCGATCCAGGGTTTTTCCAAGGGTATAAATACTATCACATGATTCATTAAAATTACTGGTTAGGTCTCGCATGTACAAGATTAACTGCTATGTGACTTACAACAATTCAAGGAATTCTTCAAATACTAGCAGGCAAATCGAGGTAACAGGAGAGAACTTGCCAAAAGAATGACAAAACCTATGAAAAGGTTATGAAGGTCAATGGGCACAATTCCAACTTCTAGATCAACCCATGGTCACAACCTAAGTTTCTCGGATTCTTCACCTTCGGTGCCGCACCCGTGTCGACACGACATGGGTATGGGTGTGGGTGTGGGATCCGTATTGGATCTAGTCAACCTATTTTGGGTACTTTAACTAAAATCGATGGAGAAATTCGGAATAGATACAATGTGTTTTGAAAACAAAACAAAAGCTAAGGTGATGTTGAAGAAAATAGAATACCTTCTATATAGAAATTTCTATGTTGTCCTTTTCCTTTTATCTCCTTCTTGGATTCTTCTCTTTTTCAATATCTTCTACTTCTCGGAATACCTTGTAAGTTTTTCACCTAATGTCTCATAATTTAGATATATTTTTCTAGTTCTATTTCTAAATATTTGAATTATTTTCAGCCGAATTCCGACACCTGTATCGGTACCTGGATCCATAACTCCGAATCTTAAAATTTAGATCATGAAGAATCTGACCTCTAGATCTGTACCAGTATCGGACACCCGCACCCGAGTCTAAGCAACTTAAGTCACAACTATGTTGAGATATTTTATGGACCACTAGGCCACACCCTTGGGTGCATAGTCGGTGTGGTTATATTTTAGTATCATGAGAGATATGCTGATAGCTACAAGCCTACAACACACTCTTGAAGTAATTTCAGCAGGTATCAACTAATTTCAGTAGTAGTACCCACCCACAGCCCCTCTTGGTGCAACAGGACCAACTGCCACCAAAGAAGAAATAGACCATGTTGCAACAACAACAAATGAGAAAATAAAAGAAAGGCCCTGCTCAAGCTTTACAGCAATTATACAAGATCTTAAGAGAAAATTCCTAGAAAAGAAGAAAAGTTTTGTTAATTGTTCAAGCCATGGTTATAATATGGATTTACCCATATAGCGTCTGAATGAACAGCCTACACAAAAATATTCATACAGGAAGGTAGATGGCAGTGGGCACAACACTGTAAATGAACCCAGCAAATTACTACCACTTGAAAGAGTAGTAAAAGGAAGTTGACCCAGAAAGTCAACAACTTCGTTAAATCATGCAAAAAGAGAAAGAAAGAGAAAGAGTTGGGGTAGCAATGGGACAACCACTATGAGGAACATACCTTCGGGTGTGCATCTCCGACCAAAACTATGAAGCCCAACATAATTTGACTTCAATGCACTGTTGTTGTACACCAAAACAGTTGGAAGATTACAATCTGGATAGTTCGGAATGCAATCTGTAGAGATAATTTTGACAAATTTTGTTGCAGGGTATTTTGTTGCCAATTCTTCTAAGCACTGCAAAAGTATCTGGCAGCCTGAGTATCTATAAAGAGCATAAAATGCTATTAGAAAGACTGGCATGGAGCTAAAAGAGAGAAAAGAGTACCATCTAGGCATAAACATATTTGAAGCTCAAGAGTGCGATGTAAGCTGGCTACGGTGATGAAGAGATGAAAGCATTACTTACCCATCCTTATACAGAAGAACAACCACCCAGATATCTTCTGGAGCTTGGGAAACCTCACGCACAAAATCCGATCCAGAAATTGGTATCACTGATCCAAATCTCACAACCTTAGCAACTTCTTTCATCTCGGCCAACCTCTTCATCCTTTAACGATAACACAGGAAACACATATAAGACACACTCAACTTCATATTAGCTCTCAAGCTATATGGCAATATCTCATAAGAACTATATCAGCGTGATTGCATGTGCACTTTTGCATTGTGTAGCTAATAAGGAGTAAACTGAAGTTAACCAAGTTAAACAAAGGCAAATTCTCAAGAGCACGTCAACCACTAACAAAAATATAATGCCAAAATTGCTTTTATACCATAGTTTCTTAAACAAGACCCAAGAAACTAATCCCACCCAAAGATGAGTACAAGAAAAAAATGCACTTGGTTTGTTAATCATAACACAATTCTATAATGCTCACTTCTTTGCTTTGGAAATAGTTTCTTTATTCGACTTGCATTCTGAATTTTTGTTTTATTGAACAAAGGACCAAATCGGCCAGACTTTAAAGGATGGATACAGATGTAGAGGGTGGGGTATGAATAGATAACACAACATCCGTTGAAACATATGGAGATACAAAGGGATACAAGAATGTAACAACATAGAGTCGAGGAAATTAATGAATAATTGGAGAACCTCTAAAGGAAGACACTTTTGAAAATGAAAAGATGATCGGATGGAACTTTAAGTAGTCTGAGAGAATAGTGAAGGGTTGACTAGTAGCAGTACGGGTACATGTAGAGGCTGAACAACTACTAGGCTTACCTCAAACAGAGTGCCATGTTTTAGAGGTCCAAACAACTGCTTTGCAAAGGAAGTGGTACCCCATATATGTTTGTTTATCGTAAGTACCTTATATATGTTCATTAAGGTGGGGAACAAATGATATACAGTCCCATTACAAAAAGCAGCTCAAGAACGGGACATTAATCTATCATGTCTCTTTATTGCATTTTGTTGTACAGTGAAATAGATGGTTAGGAATGACGGCTTATACTGTAATCCATGAACAATTCTCAGTTAGTAAATTTCATAACACTCTTTTTGTGCAGTTTCAGTTTACTTTAAACATGATTTTTACTTGAAAATGATTAGGAAGAGAGAAGATACCATACAGCATCCTCTTCGGTTATGAAGCTAACATGAAGCCCTTTCACTGATAACAGGAAAAGAGAATGGAAAATAATTCACCTACATTGCTGCACTTTTTGCAAGAAAGCAAAGAAGACAGCAAATCAAATTTAACTCCAATGTGAGTGCATGAAAACATTCTAATATAGGCCTATTCTATTGGATCTTATTTGTTCGGCTGGCTTGAAAAAGCTCCTTTGTCCTAACCTTGGTGGTACGGCTTGCACTATGCCTTCTATTTTAAAAAAAAAACTGATCTTGGCAAGTTGTTGTTACATTGACAGAGACACCTAGAAGACAACTCTGAAATGCTTATGAGGTGATTTTTTTTGGCAGTGGCGTTCCAAAGGGAGGAAATGTCATTCGAAAGGTTCAACCAATCTCTGTATAACCTTAAACTGGTGACGCACGAACAAATATCCTATTTCCCATCTTAATCTGTAGCTTAGGATGAGAAGCTAGCACAGATGCTTCTTTTATGATTACATCAGCTTTGCAGCTGCTAAGGCCACAGCTACCTCATTCATCTACAGCCACATTTCGGTACTTAGTTTTGTGATATAAAAGACCACAGTTTGTACTAGGTAATAACTTAGCGTTTTATAAATGACACTAAAGCTCCTGACACTTCAAAGGCTCTAACAAATCCTAAGGTTTGATTAGTCTGTGTATGCTAAGAAAATCAGGAAAAGAAAAGTAAGGAAACAATTTTTAAATACTAACAAACTCAATAAAAGACTTGATTTAATCTATGCCTCATCCAGGGGTGGGCGTACAATTAAAGCTGTAGCTTTGGGTCAAACCCTATAAATTTGTTACAGAAATCTATGTACAAATATTTAATTTTGGGACCCAGTAATTAGCGAACACATATAGTTCAAATCCTGGATCCGCGCACAATTGGAGTATATGAAGTGTGTATATTGAAAAAAGGGACCTGTATTCTTGGAGGAAGCGATCGTCATTGAGATCGGGGTCATCTTCGAGATCGTCAAGCTCATCTTGGGTTTTGTCATCGATCCAATCTTTGTCTTTGGATTTAGAATTGGAATTTTGATCCTCAGAAGGAGTAAAAGGGGCGGGCTTGAAAGCAGGAGGTTTTGGAGGGAGATTTCCGAGCTTCCTCTGAATATCATCCCACTGTGTTGATGCTCCTTCTACATCCTTGTACACGAAATGGTAATCCCCCATTTTTTTATTTGATTCTCTCTTTCTCTTATGCAGAGACTATTAGGATTTGATTTTTTCACTTTTTGGAGTTTCTGTTAGCCTTCGCTTCTTAACCGAATGGATACCCGTCGCCCGACTCCTCACTGGGAGCCCCAAAAAAATCAACTACCAAAATAGCAGCCGGAGTACCTAAAAAGAATACTATTTCGAACTAGTACGTGGATAATTTTAGAAATCACTTTGATAAGAAAAAAGTTCCAACTCATCCCACATGTTTGCGTAATACATAAGGTGATGTATTAGTAATAATTTTTCAAGATCTAAAATTGATGTACATTTTATCCAACCAAAGGATCAGCTCTTAGTCCATTCCTATTTTCCCCGGCGATGAACGCATTGACGAGACACGCTCAAGGTGAGGTGTCATGGTATATGTCATTTGCGGATGACATAGTTTTAATTGACAAGACGCGGGTTGGTGCTAACTGTATGGGTCGAAATCTGACCAGACGAAAGTCCGCGTGAAGAGGAACGGCAAAAAATTACTTGGGTCAAAGTCGTATCCATGCAACGCTATAACGACACCCACCTCGGCCACGGCCGAGGTCGTGTATTCAGAATGAACGGCGAATTGGATGTTACGGCATTTCAGAGGATCAACTAGTAGTACAGTCAAATGACTTAGGTACTATGGCTAATGACCATTGTGTAAAGGAGAATACCTAGTATATAAACTAAGTGAGAAGAAGAAGAAGGGGGGCTGAGACCATATTCACACACACACACATAAATATATCTCTACAGATCAAGGGGGATCTGGATCTCTAGCTCCTGGTCAAGGAGAAAGGAGAAAAGAAGCTTAGATCCTCAATATCCATCATTAGGTGCATAGATCACAGTGTACGGGTCAACCTTGTTCAAGAACAGTGACCCCTTTTATCTATGTATTCCTTGTTACCATTTAATATTATGAAAATCACCATCCTCTCCTTACATAATAGGATTTGATATTGTTATAGTTAAATCTTATGTTCAGTTATATTTGCTTATTCTTATCTTCTTTCTTAGATCAAGGGTAAATTATCTTTGGTTAGGATTTGCCCCAAATCTTCTTATTTAATTAGTTCAATAAAAAGTCTAAATCTTTTTTCGTCGAATAATTTGGCGCCGTCTGTGGGGAATTTCTAGCCAAAGCCTTAGTTTGGTCTTAGCTCTACTCCCATTCGGTGAAGTTTCACCCTTACACCACGAATGCCGATTTGCGAAACCGGTCGGTAAACCCCTGAAATCGCCAAACCAACCAAGGGTATATCCTTACGCGAAACCAGAGTTATGCCTAGTTTACATAGGAAAACTGCGCTGCGCCACAACAGCAGCCTTGAGGCATTGTGAACACGAGCCATCATAGGCGGACTGCAACTACGCGTACCAAACACGTCCGTAATTCCATTCCCAGTTTAGTACCTAATGCCTCCTACATCCTGCGCATATCACCTCCCCTACTACTATATGAGACAATGCTTATCGTGTAATTTACCAAGATACTCCTCGTCTGTATGTTTGTGGTATGACTTACATTTTTGCCATCTTTGCACGCCCGGAACTGACGAACTGGGACTCGAGCTCGAGACCCTAATGGGGGAAGTGGATCGTCCACCTGCGAAATGCCAAAGCTCAACCAGTGACAAGGCTGAGCGTAAAGCCGAAGCCAACATCAGGCCGAAAATAGTATCAGAATACAGAACAAAGCGAGTCGCCCTGTGGCTCGATCCCTAGTTCATTGCCGAACGAAGTAACTCCCCAGGTCCAAAGAACGCAGCGGGCGAGGGAGACGTAGCCAATCCCCCTCATTCATCAGCTAAACAACCGACCAAGGTAACGGATTATTCTATGTACTAACCCGTTATTCCTTTTTTTTTTAAAGAGAAAGAAGTGGAACAGAGAACAGGGACGTCCTCCCAAAATCGAGAATGAAAACTAGCCGACATACAGGCTCTAAATTCCTCCCTACAGCGAACGGCAAATCGGGAAACCCTCCACACCGTACCATATTACAAATAACAGACAAACGGCTCAGAACAAGCTGGCATCATTAAGAAACAATCTCCGTAGCCTGGGACTGGGCGATGAGCCCATGGAACGTACAATCTCCATAATATAGGCAGAACATGAACACGGAAGGCTTGCCCGAACGCTCGCCATGGCGATGCTACGCCAATTCGGCCGACGAAATACTACGAGTTATGTCCGAACTTCGTTCAAATCAATCGAGCCCCAAGGTGCTCAGAGGCCCAAGCAATAAGTTCGTCGCCCGTCCTAACAACGGTCTCTCCAGGCCGAGCAATAAAGAGACTAGATAAACTGGGACTCATCCCAACGCATACATAAACTGTACAACAACGCATGATATTCTCCAATGAAAGCAAGATTAGATAAAATGGGACTCACACCAACGCATGCATAAACGATGCCGCAACGAGTAACTCTTCAAAAAAGCAAGGCAACATACAACATTCTTACCACCCTCACGGCCATCGGCCATCGCCAATCGAAAGGAAAGTTCGACCTCGCTCGAACTCATAACGGGTTACAATTCGACCTCGCTCGAATTTACACCCTTACGGCCATCGGCCATCGCCAAGCTAAAGTAAAATTCGACCTCGTTCGAATCAACAATCCACAGTTCGACCTCGCTCGAACTCATAACGGGTTACAATTTGAACTCGCTCGAATTTACACCTTTACGGCCATCGCCAAGAGAAAGTAAAATTTGACCTCGTTCAAATCAACAAGCCACAGTTCGACCTCGCTTGAACTCATAACGGGTTACAATTCGACCTTGCTCGAATTTACACCCTTACGGCTATCGGCCATAGCCAAGCAAAAGTAAAATTCAACCTCGTTCGAATAAAAAAGCTACAGTTTGACCTCGCTCGAACTAACAAAACAAGGATCCGACCCCGTTCGAACTAACGAGATAAGAAATCCTACCTTGCCCGAATCAGCGAGCTAAATCGACCTCATTCAAATTCCCAACTAATAATCATGGACTCATCATGGGAAAATCTGAAGATCTTTTTTCAAAAAAAAATGAATGAATGAGAAAGAGAGTCTGAGATATGCAACCAAAGGCAAATCAACTGTCTTATTCAGATAAATATACATACAAGACGGTGTCTTACAAAAGGCCGAAAGCGGGCACCCGTAAGAAGAAAAACAAGCAACAACAAAAGAAAAAAAAAGCTAAGTACAAAAAGCCACAAAAACTTCACTGGCTTCATCCCCACCACCGTCCTTGTCAGCGTTTCCATTATCAGAGGAGAGCCCATCTTCAATCTCAGCACCCCCACCCCCACCGGCCTCTAGCGTCGCAGGGTCATAATCGCAGGCAAGGCTAGCCTCGCGCGCCTTAACCTGAGCATCTTCAAAAGCGGCCTCAGGAACGCTCCCTACCGCCCACAAATCCTTATATATATCTCGTTGGGCCTCAGCATGGACCCATAGCTCGTACAAATAGCGGGGAACAGTATCAGAGGTAGATTCCTGAGGGCGGGCCTGAGCCAACAGCTACGCCTTCTCGGCCTCGAGAGCCATAACTTGGTCTCCCAGGTTTCAGGCATCCCGCTCGAGCTCACTGATCCGCTCCTCGAGCCTTGCCTCCCTCAGTATGGTCGTCGCCCTCTCGGCTTCCCACTCAAATCTGAGGATGCGGATAGTATCTTCCAGCGCCGCTGCCCTTGCCAAAGTCGCCACTCGGGCTCCCTCGCTCCTCTCCAACTCGGCCTCCTTCCTTTCTAGCCCGGCCACCTTCTTTGTCCACTCTGCACTTAGATTTGCAACTCTTGTGGCATTTTGCTCAAGCTCAGCTCGCAAAGACAGTATCTTCGCCTGAAGATCCTCGTATTCCACCGCGACCCCTTTGCCCAACTCGAGTTCCTCGTCTTTAACCCCAAGCAGCCCCTCGAGCTCGCTACATCTGCGAATAGAACGCATGAGATCCTCGTCCCTCTTCTCCAACTCCTCCCTGAGGGATTGAGTATTACTGCCGCCCTAAGCTGCGCGTGCATATCACGACACCTGTCGTGATACCGGTGATACCTCGCGGCCATTTTCAGAAAGACGTCGTCCCGCGTCTCAGCCCGACGAGCACTCTCGATCTCCATAATGTAAGTCTACAAAAAAAGAGAGGAAGGATCAGCAAAAGCAAATGGCACAAAACAACAAAAAGAGCGAAGGGAAACTCAGCCTCAATGCCATCCCAGCCACACCGCGTAACTGACCGGAATCGCTAATCTCCCGAAGAGATCTGCTCTCGCGGGTGGAGCATTGAAGGTCAAATTGGGGCACCAAGTCCACCGTGTCCTCCAACAGATTAAATTTTGATGGAATTTCGAACACACGAGAAGGTTCTCCCGCCCTCACATCGACCCTGGTAAAACCTTCCTCAAACATCTTCATATCCTCAGGGTTAATATCAGAATCAGATTCATAGTCGTCTCCCACTACGCCCTTCAACCTCTCATTAGCCGAAGAGGGGCGCGGCCCTGCCGAGATGTCGATGGACCGCTTGGAACAATCGCGGCGGCCTCCGAACTCTATCCCCCTACCACGTCAGCCTTTTCTACGTTCAAGACGGGCATCGCCTACACACCTAGGCCGGTATCGCCGCCAACTTCAGATACAACCAAAGTAGGGTCGCCCTTCGAGGGCGTTTCAACCAAAGATTCCCCCTCTGACAACTTCCGCCTCTTTGACGGGGCCTCTTCGCCACTAACACGAAAGGTTCATCTGCTGAATAGACTGTGGGAATTGGAGTGTCCGACCGAAGAGCAACCTTCGAATGAACAGGCTTGGTCGCGGACGCGGTCTGCCGAGCAACCAAACTTTGGACGCCCTCATCCAGAGTCACCTTTGGTATGGACCGGGCAGAGGAAGCCGGTTGACAAAAAGCAAGGACAGGAGCCCTTGCCCTTCTCGCTCCTCTCCGACCTGCCAATGAGAAATTCGACCAAACAAAGATATAAGATAAAGAAAAAGATGGAGCAAAGAACAAAACAAATAAGGCCGAAATAAACCGACTTACCAACAGAAGGTTTGTGCCCAAACCTCTCGTGGAAAGGCACCCATTCGCGGATTCCCATCGTGTCAGGCAGAATCGAGCTCACCCATTCGCGAATATTGGCAACTTGCGGAGGACGTACCCTCTCGGCTCTAGAAATAAAACACTCGGCGGTCACTAAAGGGAGACGACCAACAGCCATATCAAAAAAAATATAATATAATAAAAAGAAAAGGAGACTTACAGGTGAAATTCCACGCCTCAAGAAACCTCGCAGGGTTCGATACCACGTGCTTTATTTGGACGTAGAAGAAGTTCTCCCAAAAGTGGCGATTGTCCTTGTCATCCATCTTCACCACAAAACCTTGGTTCCTCGGTGACGCAGGTGAATCATCGTGCCCCTATGAAAATAGGGGGCGAAAAGGTGAAGCATGTGTTGTAGGGAAATTCCCCGATCGGCCAGCTCCGCGTACTTGATAAGCATAAGGAAGAGCTTGTACACGTACGGAGAAAGTTGAGCCGGACACACCTCGTAGAAGCGGCAGAAGTCCACCGCCAAGAAGGGAAGGTGGAAGCGTGTATCCAGTGATAAATGGATATGCATAAAACGCGCAGTAATCCGGGCGGTGTATATGCACTATGTCACGACATGTCAGAACTAGTTCAATGTGATCAGGGATTCCCCATTTGGCTTTGAATGCCGTGAGCGCCGTAGCATCCATCGTAGAAAGAACGGGTTCCGACTCATCCCCAGCAGGGCTGTTGAAATCAGTCCTCGCCTTCCCTGGGCCCGAAACCACCTCAACTATCGTCGAAGAACTCTCGTCCTCTGCCAGACCCACTCCCTCTTCGAGTAGGGCTATATCGTTTTCCGGTACCGGAGCACCAGCGGCTCTATTAGGGTTGGAGGATGCACTAGCCATCTCTTCTTTAATTGAGAAAATCAGGAACGATAAGGGAAAAAGGTAGCCGACACAGGAATTTTTAGCAGAAAAAGAAATGTGAGAAACTAAACGAGAAGAAGAAGAGCTGCAAAAGTCTCTCTTGAGCGATTGGGAAGCATAACATTCAAATGTGAAATTTTCCCCTATTTATAGGGATATAAATACCCTAAGCGGGAAAACCAAACGCCGTTATTTTGAAAACGGAAAAGGCACGGGAAACTATGCAATGCATAGAAAACGTGCGCCATAATGACACATGAGAAGTTTTAATGACATTCTGAACTGACGTCATGGTCTGATGCAGCTCTCGAAACATCACGTCGCTACCTCACCACGAGGTACTCGCCTCTCACATAAAGTGCCCAGATTTCTCACAAATTTTGAATCGACAGAGTCCGCCCATCGAGCTCGCCAAAAGACGACCCCAATAGATGGAGGGACTAACTGTATGGGTCGAAATCTGACCAGACGAAAATCTGCGTGAAGAGTAACGACAAAAAGTCACTTGGGCCAAAGTCGTATCCGTACAACGCTATAACAACACGCGCCTCGGCCACGGTCGAGGTCGTGTATTCAGAATGCTTGAACGGCGAATTGGATGTTACGGCATTTTAGAGGATCAACTAGTAGTACAGTCAAGTGACTTAGGTACTATGGCTAATGACCATTGTGTAAAGGAGAATACCTAGTATATAAACTAAGTGAGAGGAAGAAGAAGGGGGGTTGAGACCATATTCACACACACACACACATAAACATATCTCTACAGATCAAGGGGGATCTGGATCTCTGGCTCCTGGTCAAGGAGAAAAGAGAAAAGAAGCTTAGATCCTCAATATCCATCATTAGGTGCATTAGATTACAGTGTACGGGGGGTCAACCTTGTTCAAGAACGATGACCCTTTTCATCTATGTATTCCTTGTTACCATTTCATATTATGAAAATCACCATCCTCTCCTTACATAATGGGATTCGATCATTGTTATAGTTAAATCTTATGTTCAGTTATATTTTCTTATTCTTATCTTCTTTCTTAGATCAAGAGTAAATTATCTTGGCTAGGATTTGCCCCAAATCTTCTTATTTAATTAGTTCAATAAAAAGTCTAAATCTTTTTGGTCGAACACTAACGAGAGGCTGGAGGTTTGGAGGCAAACCCTAGAGTCTAAGGGTTTCAAGTTGAGAAGGACCAAGACGGAATACATGGAGTGCAAGTTTAGCAACGGTACCCAGGAAGGGATATGGAGGTGAGGCTTGATACACAAGTCGTCCCCAAGAGAGGTAATTTCAAGTATCTTGGATCTATAATACAAGGTAACGAGGAAATTGATGAAGATGTCATGCATCGTATCGGATCAGGATGGATGAAGTGGAGGCTCGCTTCCGGTGTCTTGGGTGATAAGAATGTGCCGCTGAGACTTAAAGGTAAGTTCTACAAGGTTGTAGTTAGACCGACTATGTTGTATGGATCAGAGTGTTGGCTGGTCAAGAACTCTCATACCCAGAAGCTAAAAGTAGCTGAGATGAGGATGTTGAGGTGGATGTGTAGGCATACCCGGTTGGATAAGATTAGGAATGAAGTTATTCAAGAAAAGGTGAGAGTGGCCCAGGTGGAGGATAAGATGCGGGAGACGAGGTTGAGATGGTTTGGGCATGTTAAGAGGAGAAGTATAGAATCCCCAGTAAGAAGGTGCGAGCGGTTAGCCTCGGTGGGCAGCATGAGGAGTAAAGGTAGGCCTAAGAAGTCTTGGGGAGAGGTTATTAGGCGGGACATGGCGCAGCTAGAGCTGACTAAGGAAATGACCCTAGACAGGAGGGTGTGGAGGTCAAAGATTAGGGTAGCAGATTGGTAGGTAACCGAGCGTTTTTTGTTTTTTTTGTGTCTTACTCAGTTCACTAGCATTAGTGTTAGTATGAATCTTTTATTCATAGATGGCTATTACTACCTAGAGTTTGACTGCATTCTTGAATTCGATCTTATGTCATCTTGTTGTTATTCCTACTTGTTGCAATTACCTTTTCTTTTTCAGTCGTTCTATAGCCGAGGGTCTATCGGAGACAGCCTCTCTGCCCTTCCAAGGGTAGGGGTAAGGCTGCATACATTTTACCCTCCCCAGACCCCACTTGGAGGAAACTACTGGATTTGTTGTTGTTATTGTTGTTTTATTCAACCAAAAATGGAATATAATTATATCAAAATGGAATAATCACGTGTAAATAGCATGTCATTCTTTCAAACATTAAAAAGAAAAAAGGCTATTGTTTCTTTTATATTTAACTTAATTTAAAATGAAATGTAGAATTTTTTTAGCAACAAATAAGTTTCAACGGAAGATGAATCGAATTCAAACCCTTGATCATTGAATTTCACCAATGGGGTGATATATAAGAGAGTCTTCAAAGTTTTTACGAGATAGTGGCATTGTGTATGACTGATCTCATGTTTCGAAGACATGATATATTTTGTAGACAATACGAACGGTGAGAGAGAGAGATATACTCATATTGTGGAGTACGTATATTTGCTAGCCATTTACTTATTTGAATATAAACAACCATTAGGTTAGATGTAAACATATTGCCCTTAAATTTTAGCCGATCGCATATAACTTTTGAAATACCCAGGGTCGTTTAGTACAATGGTGGAATATTTTAGAATATCCCATCTTTTATATGGGATAACTAATCTCACCATTTTAGTATAAAAGTTATTCGGCCGGAATTAGCTAATACCTCAAACCAAACATGGAATTAAGTTAATCCCAAACTTTATCCCGAGTTTATTATTTTTAGGTAGAATACCTAGACGGCTACCTAAACTTGGCTCATATTTTCGATTAACTACCTCATTTTGAGCTTTGTACCTATTGGCTACCTGAACTTATTGACTTATGTGTCTATTAAATACTGCTTACTAAACACATTTAAAATGTCAGCGCACGTAAAAAAACACTTCTAACGTGTAAGGTTATCACAATTAAGAAAAGCCACATGTTTTTTTCACATCAGAAAACAATTATTGATCATTCTAAATTAACCCCACCCCAAATTAAACACCTTGATTCACAAAATAAAAAAAACCCTAAACCATCTTCATCTCTCTTCTAAATGCTCTCTATCAGAGAACAACTTTTGCTTGTGATTAGGGTTAATGGTTAGTGATTTGTTCCTTTTGTCACAAGATAGCTTCCCTTTTTAATTTAGAGGTCGATTAGGGTTCGTAAGAGTTAAAAATCAAAATGGATTAGGGTTGTTCGACGATGAATTCTAAGAGGAGCTACTAGTTCGTGGACTACTGTTTCTTGCGGGAAAGAAAACAAGACATATAAGTTCTTTTTTAACCTTCTTTATTGCCATATTCTGATTTAGAATTTTATTGAAATTTGGTCGCAAAGTTGGGGTTGGTTCTGTTTGTGTGTGCATGTGATATTGTTACTTTTACTTGAGTTTCTATTATTTTATCACTGATGGAAGAATTTATATCAACTAATTTTTACCATGGTGGGAGATTTACCTTCGATCGAGTCCCAAAGTATATTGAGGAGAGGAATGTTGTAGCTTTTTCTATTTGTATTGGGTGATACCCTTTTTGCTTGAGCCCGACCGGGTTGGGTCCGGTCCGGGGCAAGTCGGGGCCATCGAACCCGATCTGGATGCAAGGTAGAACGACGGCCACGTCAACAACCGAGGTCGAGTCATTTCGAGACCGTTGCAGAGCTCGATATGAGTCACCACCGGATGGAGAAACACACAAGGTCGGAAGCCGGACTCGTAACGGATAACCAAGCGTCGCCGGATATCTCGCCCAAACGTGATTTTCTCAACCACTTCAGGCCATTAAGGCGTAATTACAGGGATCCACGATGTAATTAATTTACCTACCTTATTTTTACCCTTAATCAGAATGTATAAAAGGGGAGAAGACCCCATAAAGAGGGGATCGAAAATCATTACACTACGGTACCATCTCTCTCAATTCTTGTACGCTATCAAGCACAATTGTTCTAAGCAATATTATATTCTGCGATTATTTACTTTAGCAGCAATTGTTGAGTCTTTATCTTTTATTTTCCTCAATCCAAACCTTTTGTATCTTTTAGTTCACGGATCCTTAAAACCCCATATAAATTCAATTGTTATCCGGATTCCAGGGTAAACAGTTTGGCGCCCACCGTGGGGCTAAGGATATTAGTGAGCTCTTTGATACTCTTTCTTGACGCATCACAGTACACTGGTTCTTTGCAAAAGAGTCCATCTTACATTCAAATTACCAACTCATAGAAAGGCACAATCAATCAACAACGAACTTGAACAGCAGACAGGAAACAATGGAATGCCCGGGCTCGAAAACCCGATAGATGCCGATTCCCGGATGGCGCTCAACACTGATCAGGCCTCCGGATCATCACATAGCGTCCGGGGAGAGGACGATTCGAGGGCCCAGGCAGTCGGCGAAGAGACTATCAACCTTAAAATGATTTTTGACATGCTGCAAGCCCAGCAATCGGCTATAGCTCAGCTCCAGAGCCGGGTCCAGGAGCCTGTCAGGTCCGAGGAGGCTCCCCGTGCAGCTGCAATCATCAATCCGACCCCAGTACAGCCGGAACGGGGTGGGCCGGATGCTGATTCTGCGGTTCTTAGGAGGCTAGAAGAATTGACCGAACGAATCGAAAAGGGGGAGGAAAAGATCGAGGCCAACGATAAAAAAGTAGAAACATACAACTCCAGGGTCGACCAAATACCAGGTGCACCTCCGGTCCTGAAAGGCCTTGACGCTAAAAAGTTTGTACAAAAACCGTTCCCATCCAGTGCCGCCCCAAAACCTATCCCTAAGAAATTTAGAATGCCCGATATCCCGAAGTATAAGTGGGTACCGTCCGGAACCCAACGAACGCATGTG
>NC_031995.1:101414605-101442952 GCF_001879085.1 Nicotiana attenuata | reverse complement strand
ACATATACCTGGTCTGATTCCCCCAACTAAACCAAACGACGCCGTTTGGTAACGTCCAATCTCAGCCTTTGATCTTTTTTGATCAAATGGCTGGGAATTAACCCTTACCCTCCCTTATAACTGTCCGAACAAACCCCCCTCCCCCTAACTCCAAAACCCATCTCGGTCTCTCATCTCTCTCTCAAAACGCCGAACCCTAGCCGCCCAAAATCCATCGCCCGCTCCGCCATCCTCCGCCGTGGTCCGCCGGCCGGAAATCGCCTCACAGCGGCGGACCACCACCAATCTCCCCCAAATTTACACCCTGAAACCCCCATAACTTCCTCATTCCAAATCTCCAATCCTTTTCCCTCGAATCTCGGCCAAAACCTTAACTGCTCCAAACACCACCAAATTCACACCAGATGTTCCTAACACCTTCCCCCTCTCAAATCCCCAAACCAGTCCTTTCGAACAAGCCCGGAATCGCCCTAATTTTGGATCTATGACTCAAAACCCTAATTTTTTTTCCTCTTTTTTTGGTCCGTATTTTGTCAAATGAACCCAAAACCTCCATTAGTCGACTTTCTTGTTAAGAACAGTCGATTAATGGTAGTTAAAGTTCATTCATGCTTTGAGGAGTTTGGCCGAGTTCATAGTAAAGTCTAGTTCTAGGTAATTTCTTTCTTGTTTCTCTTTATTTATCTCTTTTTCTTGTTTAGCTTGCATGATTTAGGATAAATTGCGGTGTTTGATCTTTTTCTTTCTGTGTTAATTGTTTTATGTTAATTGCTTCCTTAGCCGCTTGGTTTAGGTTCTCCTTTTCTTTCTTTAATTGCTAGTTTCATTACTTGTACGTAGGTTCCAGTTTTAATTAGGTGTTAATAATTTTTCTTTGAAACTCATGCTAAGTATTATGTTTAAATTTTCTTCTGTGTTTGTTTCATTTCTGATTCTGTTCATGTCAAATGAATTTGGGGTTTAATTTTAAAGGGTTGGTTGCTCAATAATCTGTTCCTTGGATTTTTCTTTTGTGTTAACTTTTGTCTTGTGGTGTTGGTTCTGGTTTGCCAACAAATAGAAACCTTAGGGGGCCTAATTGAACCTGAAAAGTTTAGGATAGAACTGAAATAAGAAGTAACTTAAAGGGTAAAAATGGATTTCCACTTAGGCTAAAAATTAGAAACTTCCTAGAAAATGTATAACTGTCCTAACTGTTATAAAAGATGCTGAAATGTAGGATAGTTGTACCAGTGGCTGTAATAGGACAGTACTATTTTTTCCCTAGGATAAGGAATATGCCCAAAAAGATACCCTCCCTAGGCAGCCTATATATGTAGGTTCTCTCATTCTGATTTTACAGAGACAGTCATTAGAGATTCAGCATCATTTTTACTGCAAAAATTCTCTCTTCCTTTCTGAAAAACCAGATTTCAGAAATTTTAGGGAAAACATCAAAAACTTCTTACTTTTGATTTTCACAAGCTAGAAATAATGGTTTGAAGGAAGAGGATCTTTCTTGAGTGTCTTGGTTGGGATTTCTGGTTTCAAGCTGTGAGTTCTTACTGTCTCTTTTAGCTGGGATTTTGCCGGTTGAAACTATGGGTTTTCTTGCTGATTTCTGGTTGAAAACTTCCCGTTAGCTTTTGTATGATTGCTGTGATCTAAGCTCTGAAATCAGCCGTGGTCATTCCTCTGCTGTATTTTTCAGTTTCAAGGTATGTAACAATGTTATCTTAAATGAAATTAATTTTGAGTTCAAAATCTGTGTTTGGAACTTGTTTTAGTTGGCTGAATTTTGATGTTAATTTTGGGAATCATGACTCTATTGAATTTAGGGTTGATTAAACCATGTGTTAATATTAGTTTAAATGGCTTTTGAATTTAACTATGAAATCTGTGATATTGTGCTGCACAATTGCTAAAACTTGACAAGGTTGATTGCTGAATCAGTGTATATACCTATGAAAACTATGTTCAAAATTCCTCTTTTTATAGTAGCACAAAAGAAAGAATAAATATGACCCATTAAATGGTCAGATTCGTTCCTTAATAGTGCATAATAGTCTTGACTTATTTAGCTTATGTATAAGTTATTTTCCTTTTCCCCTTTTTTCTTCTTTATTGAGATGAGAACTATGGAATAGATCATAGTTTGGGAATCTTTGCTTGACTGTAGGACTGACCTTAAAACATGGTTAGACTTATGGACAACACTGTTTTCCTTTACTCGTCTTTGCATTAGGATTAACTTGATAACATTGTAGGTCCCTACATTTGAAGATACTTTGTGAATCTGACCCATTCATATGGCCAGACCCATGAGAATCTTGGCTTTGTTTAAAGCTGGAGCAGTAGCAGCTTAGGAAACTTCTTCTTTTCATTTTGTTGTAATTTAGTTTAAGGCAGTGATGTAGTTTATATTTTGTACCCTATTTAATTCTGAGATTTGTAATAAATTGGACTGGACTTTATAAATTTATAGACTGGTTAATGCAGCTCCATGTAGTTTATTAGCTACATTCTAAATGTAGACTAGTATGCTATGTTTAAAGAAGGCAACGCTTGGCTACTGAGTTTTGTTCAGTTGCTTGTTGTTGATTCCAGCAATTTTAAAAGGGACTATGCATCTATGCTAAAAAAATGGTTTTAAAGTTTAAGACTCAAATCTGATTTTGTTATCATTAAATATATGAATAATAAGTTAAGACCTACCATGTTAGGCATTTCGATTAAATTATGTAAATGTTAGTGTAAAAGATGTTGTGATTTCGGTATGCCTCTAATATTTGAAACTCGATCTTTGAAGCACCTGCGCTTGTGTCCAATTTTGGAGCCCAATCGGTGGCCTTGCCATTTCTCCTTATGCCGATTTAATAACATGATGGGCCTACTGATTGGCCCAATTCTTGGTCCAAAGTTATCATGGACCTGTTTATATTTTCATTGGTTTAAGTCAAATTAGTTATAAATAAGAATGTACTAGGGCCTACTTGAGTAATCCTTTAAATAGTTTGAGGCGTGCCGTTAAATAACCCATGGCCCTCATATGAATATTAACCTAGCATTGAAATAATCCTGAATAATCGTAGTTTGCTTTAGGCTCGATTTAGATTAGTATTGCGATTATGTATACGTTCGCGTAACATAATTACCAATTTAATTCTAAAAGTAGCTCAGGGATGCGTTCGTGTAACGACCCGACCGGTCGTTTTGTATTTTTGAACCCCGTTCCCTTAAATAAGACTTTTCGCACTTGCTTTAGTTAATTTATGACTTGCGGGGATGGGTGGTTCAGAATTTAGAAGTGTTTTGAGCAAGAATAAGTCTAGTTGCTTCTTTAAGTTTCTTTAAAAATGCCAAATTTGACTTCGGTCAATATTTTGGGAAAACGGACCCGAAATCGTGATTTGACAATTTCTGAGGGTCCGTGGAAAAATATGGGACCTGGCGTATGCCCGGAATCGAATTTTGAGGTCCCTAGCCCGAGTAATGAATTTTTATGTGAAATTGTTAAGTTAAAGTTTCAAAGGTTTAAATAAACTAAGAAATCGTTGTTTTCCTAGGTATCGGGTTCGGATTTCGATTCCGAAACTTGGTACAAGTCCGAAATATCAGTTAAGACTTATCCGTAAAATTCGGTGTCAATCCGAGTAGTTTAAGGGTGTTTTGACCCGTTGGAGGAGAATTAAGAACTTGAAGTTCAATGATTTGATTCATTTGGTTTTGGGGTTGATTCCTCGATTTAGCGTTGTTTTGAGTGTTTCGAGGGTTCGAGTAGGTCCGCCTCGTGATTTCAGACTTGTCAGTATGTTCGGGCGGGGCACGGGAGCCCTGAGCGTCAAACGAGCGAGGCTCGAGTGAAGTTAGAATTTGGAAAATGACCGAAGCTTGCTGCTTCTGTCATAACCGCATCTGCGGTTCTTGGACCGCAGAAGCGGGACCGCACATGCGGTCATTAGATCGCTGAAGCGGAGAAGGGACAGGCCAGGGGAAATCGCAAAAGCGACCAAGGGACCGCAGAAGCGGTTCCGCGTATGCGGCCCCCAGACCGCAGAAGCGGTCGAGCCCCAAATCCCAAAAGCCACAGAAGCGGCCAAATTCCGCAGAAGCAGATTCCGCAGAAGCGGAAATACAGATGCGAAAATAACTGGGGGCAGAAGGGTTCATTTAATACGAACTCAGACTCATTTCTCTCATTTTTAACTCTACACTTAGGCGATTTGGGTTCTTCCAAGAGAGGGTTTCCACATAACTTGGTAAGGTAAGTAATTTCCCTTCATCCTTAGCTTAAATACATGTATATTAGGTAGATTAAACACCAAAAATTTAGTAAAAATCAAGAATTTGAGCTAGACCTAGGGTTTTAATAAAACTAAGAATGTATCATAAAAATTTGCCATGTAATGAACTAGAAATCATATATTTGTGATCCTTAGGTGATAGAGAACAACTTCCTTCGAAAAATCTCGGAATCCGGGCACGTGAGCCCGGGGTCGGAATTTAGGGAACTTGTGTTAATGGTTAGAAAATTGCCTAAATAGTTAGAGTTCGACCTTGTAAGCCTTTATTTACTAGTTCTTACTTCGTTTGATTAGTTTGGGCTTGTTCGGCTTCAAATTAAGGACTTGGGCTCGTTCTTGGACATTGGAAGTGCACTTTGGAGCGAGGTGAGTTTCCTTTCTATCCTTGTAAGAGGGAATTGTCCCCATAGGATTATAAATGAGTAATTGTTGTTAAATGCGGGGGCTACGTATGTACTAGGTGACGAGAGTCCGAGCGTAGCTACTATAATGATAATTGTTCGAGTAGTTTAGGACCCACGTCATGTCTAATTGGGGAATATTTCTTGTTTTAAACTGCCAATATGATCATTTATGATTTGCTAGAGACTTGAGGAAATGAAAAGTGAACTTATGAGTTTGTTGAGTCTTGGTAGGAATTCCCTTGTATGTAATTGAGCCTTATGTGCTTTCTTGATATTTTCTTGATGATTATCGACCGGGCCGATCGCCTCGGTGAGAATAGATGCATCTATGGTTCGTGCCGCTCGACCCTCGGCAGTGCACAATTTATTTTCTGTTGGAGCGGGCCGTCGACCTCAGCATGATTGTGCATGATTTATATGCTTACATTTAGATATGACATGATCACTTGTTTAAAATGAAAAAGGGAAAACTGGTAGTTTAATTATGTCAAGAACATATATATGACTCTTCTCTTAAACTTGTGTTATTGGAAATTCTTCATGTTGTATATCTCACTTTATTATTATATTATCTTGACCTTAGTAAGTATCAAGTCGACCTCTCGTCTCTACTTCTTCGAGATTAGACGGGATACTTACTGAGTACATGTGGTTTATGTACTCATACTACGCTTCTGTACTTAAATGTATAGGATTTGAGGCAGGTGGATCTGGACATCATCCTGGTGCGCATCAGTGAGCACGCTTGGGGTCTTCTACGGTGAGCTGCTTCTCTCTCATGCTGATCTGCAGTCGAAGAAGTCCTTTCTTGTACTTTTTGTTTCTGTCTATTCTGATTCAGACAGTAGGATAGTGTATTATTCTTTTGTGTATATTCTACTAGTCGCCCGTAGCTTGTGACACCAGGTTCTGGCACACACAGTAGTAGACATTTATTTTGGGGTTGTATCGCTAGTTTAGCTCTTTATGATCTTTACTGGTCTTATCTTTAAATTTGAAAATCTAGTATAATTGTCTTTTGCTAAAGTAAAATGAGAACTTAATCACATTCCGCATCGGTTGGCCTGACAACGGTGTTAGGCGCCATCATGACCTATTATGGAAAATGGGTCGTGACAACATGGTATCAGAGCACTAGTTTCATGTAGGTCTCACAAGTTATGGGCAAACCTAATAATGTCTTGTAGATCGGTACGGAGACGTCTGTATTTATCTTCGAGAGGCTATATGGTGTTAGGAAAGACTACTCTTTATTCATTCTCCATCGTGCAGTGGTCAGTGTACTAAGTTTCCTCTTCTATTCTCTCACAGATGGTGAGGACTCGTACCGCCGATGTTCCGGACCCAGGAGGAGCTGCTCCCCCCGTTGCTAGAGGCCGAGGGAGGGCACCGGCCCGTGGTAGGGGATGAGGGCGTCCCAGAGCTATTCCAGATGCACCACCAGCAGAACCTGCGAGGGATCCCATTATTGAGGAGCAGGGCGAGGCGCCCGCAGCTGTGCCTACTCCGGTAGATTTCATGACTGCGCCGGGATTTATGGAGGTCATGGGCCGTATGCTTCGGTTCATGGACACTATGACTCAGACTGGTTTATTTCCAGCAGATCCAGCTACCTCACAGGCAGGCGGGGGAGCACAGACCCCTACCGCACAGGCTCCAGGTCATGCAGCTGCAGTTTATCATACTCCGGGTGCACTACCCGCAGAGGGGGTCCAGCCAGTTGCTGCAGCGGCACCCCAGCCCAGGCCAGCTGTGGACGGCGATTCGCAGAAGTTATTAGACAGATGGACCAAGTTGCACCCTCCAGCCTTCGGGGACGAGCATCATGAGGATGCCCAGGATTTCATTGACAAGTGCAGGGATAGACTGCACAACATGAAGATCTTGGAGTCACACGGAGTCGACTTCACTACTTTTCAGCTGGAGGGCTGGGCCCGTAGATGGTAGAAGTCTTACTTGCTTTGCAGGCCAGTAGGCGCTCCTCCCCTCACTTGGGGTCAGTTCACTCAGTTGTTCCTTGATCGGTACATTCCACCCTTTGAGAGGGAAGAGCTACGTCATCAGTTTGAGTATCTGGAGTAGGGTCATATGTTAGTGACCGACTATGAGGCGAGGTTCTCTGAGTTGTCTCGCCATGCACTCATGATACTGCCCACAGAGGCAGAGAGAGTACAGAGGTTTGTTGCGGGGTTACATCCCACGATCCGGTCGGGTATGGCTCGTGAGGTAGAGATGGGCACTAGATATCAGCTAGTACTTGAGATTGCCCGCCGGATTGAGGGCTACCGTTTGAGTGGTACAGAGCAGATGCAGCAGGACAAGAGGGCCAGATTCTCAGGAGAGTTCAGAGGTGCCCCAGCCAGGGGCAGAGGTCACTTTGGAAGGGGTCAGCCCAGCAGGCCCCCAGCTCCAGCACCACCACCNATATATATATATATATATATATATATATATATATATATATATATATATATATATATATATATATATTATTTAAGAATTTTATAGAATTTTCTTTAAAAATATCTAGAAATATTTGCGATTCTCTTATGGGATATAATATTTAGTTAAATATAAAGTGCTCTATATGTATTAACTTTAAATAATGGGTTGTATGATCACTTTCTTATCAAGTGTTAGTGAAATGTAACGACCCGACCGGTCGTTTTGCATTTTTGAACCCCGTTCCCTTAAATAAGACTTCCCGCACTTGCTTTAGCTAATTTATGACTTGCGGGGACGGGTGGTTCGGAAGTTAGAAGAGTTTTGAGCAAGAATAAGTCTAGTTGCTTCTTTAAGTTTCTCTAAAAAGGCCAAGTTTGACTTCGGTCAACATTTTGGGGAAACGGACCCGGAATCGTGATGTGACAATTTCTGAGGGTCCGTGGGAAAATATGGACCTGGGCGTATGCCCGGAATCGAATTCCGAGGTCCCTAGCCCGAGTAATGAATTTTTATGTGAAATTGTTAAGTTAAAGTTTCAAAGGTTTAAATAAACTAAGAAATCATTCTTTTCCTAGGTATCGGGTTCGGATTTCGATTCCGAAACTTGGTACAAGTCCGAAATATCAGTTAAGACTTACTCGTAAAATTTGGTGTCAATCCGAGTAGTTTAAGGGTGTTTTGACCCATTGGAGGAGAATTAAGAACTTGAAGTTCAATGATTTGATTCATTTAGTTTTGGGGTTGATTCCTCGATTTAGCGTTGTTTTGAGTGTTTCGAGGGTTCGAGTAGGTCCGCCTCGTGATTTCAGACTTGTCGGCATGTTCGGGCGGGGCACGGGAGCACCGAGCGTCAAACGAGCGAGGCCCGAGTGAAGTTAGAATTTGGAAATGACTGAAGCTTGTTGCTTCTGTTATAACCGCATCTGTGGTTCTTGGAACGTAGAAGCGGGACCGCAGATGCGGTCATTAGATCGCAGAAGCGGAGAAGGGGCAGGCTAGGGGAAACCGCAAAAGCGGCCTAGGGACCGCAGAAGCGGTTCCGCCTATGCGGCCCCCAGACCGCAGAAGCGGTCGAGCCCCAAATCCCAAAAGCCGCAGAAGCGGCCAAATTCCGCAGAAGCGGATTCCGCTGAAGCGGAAATACTTCCGCAAATGTGAAAATAACTGGGGGCAGAAGGGTTCATTTAATACGAACTCAAACTCATTTCTCTCATTTTTCACTCTACACTTAGGCGATTTGGGTTCTTCCTAGAGAAGGTTTCCACATAACTTGGTAAGGTAAGTAATTTTCCTTCATCCTTAGCTTAAATACATGTATATTAGGTAGATTAAACACCAAAAATTTAGTAAAAATCAAGAATTGGAGCTAGACCTAGGGTTTTAATAAAACTAAAAATTTATCATAAAAATTTTCCATGTAATGAACTAGAAATTATATATTTGTGATCCTTAGGTGATAGAAAACAACTTCCTTCGAAAAATCTCGGAATCCGGGCACGTGGGCCCGGGGTCGGAATTTAGGAAACTTCTGTTAATGGTTAGAAAATTGCCTAAATGGTTAGAGTTCGACCTTGTAAGCCTTTATTTACTAGTTCTTACTTCGTTTGATTAGTTTGGGATTGTTCGGCTTCGAATTAAGGACTTGGGCTCGTTCTTGGACACTGGAAGTGCACTTTGGAGCGAGGTGAGTCTCCTTTCTAACCTTGTAAGAGGGAATTATCCCCATAGGATTATAAATGAGTAATTATTGTTAAATGTGGGGGCTACGTACGTACTAGGTGACGAGAGTCCATGCGTAGCTACNGTACATATTTGGTTCAGGATGCCTTGGATAAGGTAAAGTTGATTCAGGAGAGGCTCCGCACAGCTCAGTCCAGGCAGAAGAGTTACGCGGATCAGAAGGCGCGCGATGTATCATTTATGGTTGGCGAGAAGGTTCTCTTGAAGGTTTCACCCATGAAGGGCATTATAAGGTTCGGAAAGAAGGGCAAGTTGAGCCCAAGGTTTATTGGCCCCTTCGAGGTATTGAAGCGAGTTGGAGAGGTTGCCATGAGCTTGCTTTACCTCCCAGTTTATCAGGAGTTCATCCAGTCTTCCATGTATCGATGCTTCGGAAGTATCATGCCGACTATTCACATGTGTTGGACTTCAGTACCATACAGTTAGATGAGAGCTTGGGCTACAAGGAGGAGCCAGTTGCCATTGTTGATAGACAGGATCGCCAGTTGAGGTCCAAGAGGATTTCTGCGGTAAGAGTCCAGTGGAGGGGCCAACCGGTCGAGGAGGCGACCTGGGAGTCCGAGGAGGACATGCGGAGCAGATATCCCCACTTATTCAGCAGTCCAGGTACTTTTCTATGTCCGTTCGAGGACGAACGTTTGTTTAAGAGGTGGAGAATGTAACGACCCGACCGGTCGTTTTGCATTTTTGAACCCCGTTCCCTTAAATAAGACTTCCCGCACCTGCTCTAGCTAATTTATGACTTGCGGGGACGGGTGGTTCGGAATTTAGAAGAGTTTTGAGCAAGAATAAGTCTAGTTGCTTCTTTAAGTTTCTTTAAAAAGGCCAAGTTTGACTTCGGTCAACATTTTGGGAAACGGACCCGGAATCGTGATTTGACAATTTCTGAGGGTCCGTGGAAAAATATGGGACCTGGGCGTATGCCCGGAATTGAATTCCGAGGTCCCTAGCCCGAGTAATGAATATTTATGTAAAATTGTTAAGTTAAAGTTTCAAAGGTTTAAATAAACTAAGAAATCATTGTTTTCCTCGGTATCGGGTTCGGATTTCAATTTCGAAACTTGGTACAAGTCCGAAATATCAGTTAAGACTTACCCGTAAAATTTGGTGTCAATCCGAGTAGTTTAAGGGCGTTTTGACCCGTTGGAGGAGAATTAAGAACTTGAAGTTCAATGATTTGATTCATTTGGTTTTGGGGTTGATTCCTCGATTTAGCATTGTTATGAGTGTTTCGAGGGTTCGAGTAGGTCCGCCTCGTGATTTCAGACTTGTCGGTATGTTCGGGTGGGGCACGGGAGCCCCGAGCGTCAAACGAGCGAGGCTTGAGTGAAGTTAGAATTTGGAAAATGACTGAAGCTTGCTGCTTCTGTCATAACCGCATCTGCGGTTCTTGGACCGCAGATGCGGTCATTAGATCGCAGAAGCGGAGAAGGGGCAAGCCAGGGGAAACCGCAAAAGCGGCCCAGAGACCGCAGAAGCGGTTGCGGCCCCCAGACCGCCGAAGCGGTCGAGCCCCAAATCCCAAAAGCCGCAGAAGCGGCCAAATTCCACAGAAGCGGATTCCGCAGAAGCGGAAATACTTCCGCAGATGCAAAAATAACTGGGGGCAGAAGGGTTCATTTAATACGAACTCAAACTCATTTCTCTCATTTTTCACTCTACACTTAGGCGATTTGGATTCTTCCAAGAGAGGTTTCCACATAACTTGGTAAGGTAAGTAATTTCCCTTCATCCTTAGCTTAAATACATGTATATTAGGTAGATTAAACACCAAAAATTTTGTAAAAATCAAGGATTTGAGCTAGACCTAGGGTTTTAATAAAACTAAGAATTTATCATAAAATTTGCCATGTAATGAACTAGAAATCATATATTTGTGATCCTTAGGTAGACATTTATTTTGGCGTTGTATCACTATTTTAGCACTTTATGATCTTTACCGGTCTTATCTTTAAATTCGAAAATCTAGTATAACTGTCTTTGGCTAAAGTAAAATGAGAACTTAATCACATTCCGCATCGGCTGGCCTGACAATGGTGTTAGGCGCCATCATGACCTATTATGGAAAATGGGTCGTGACAACATGGTATCAGAGCACTAGGTTCACGTAGGTCTCACAAGTTATGGGCAAACCTACTAGAGTCTTCTAGATCGGTACGGAGACGTCTGTATTTATCTTCGAGAGGCTATAGGGTGTTAGGAAAGACTACTCTTTATTCATTTTCCATCGTGTAGTGGTCAGTGTACTAAATTTCCTCTTCTATTCTCTCACAGATGGTGAGGACTCGTACCGCCGACGTTCCGGACCCGGGAGGAGCTGCTCCCCCCATTGTTAGAGGCCGAGGTAGAGGCCGGGGGAGGGCACCGTCCCGTGGTAGGGGACGAGGGCGTCCCAGAGCTATTCCAGTTGCACCACCAGCAGATCCTGCGAGGGATCCCATTATTGAGGAGCAGGGCGAGGCGCCCGCAGCTGTTCCTACTCCGGTGGATTTCATGACTGCACCGGGATTTCAGGAGGTCATGGGCCGTATGCTTCGGTTCATGGACACTATGACTCAGGCTGGTTTATTTCCAGCAGATCCAGCTACCTCACAGGCAGGAGGGGGAGCACAGACCCCTACCGCAGAGGCTCCAGGTCATACAGCCATAGTTTATCATACTCCGGGTGCACTACCCGCGGAGGGGGTTCAGCCAGTTGCTGCAGCGGCACCCCAGCCCAGGCCAGCTGTGGACGGCGATCCGCAGAAGTTGTTAGACAGATGGACCAGGTTGCACCCTCCAGTCTTCGGGGGCGAGCGTCATGAGGATGCCCAGGATTTCATTGACAGGTGCAAGGATAGACTGCACAACATGAGGATATTGGAGTCGCATGGAGTCGACTTCACTACTTTTCAGCCGGAGGGCAGGGCCCGTAGATGGTGGCAGTCTTATTTACTTAGCAGGCCAGCAGGCGCTCCTCCCCTCACTTGGGGTCAGTTCACTCAGTTGTTCCTTGATAGGTACATTCCACCCTCTGAGAGGGAAGAGCTGCGTCATCAGTTTGAGTATCTGGAGCAGGGTCATATGGCAGGACCGACTATGAGGCGAGGTTCTCTGAGTTGTCTCGCCATGCACTCATGATACTCCCCACAGAGGCAAAGAGAGTACGGAGGTTTGTTGCGGGGTTACATCCCACTATCCGGTCGGGTATGGCTCGTGAGGTAGAGATGGGCACTGGATATCAGCTAGTACTTGAGATTGCCCGCAGGATTGAGGGTTAACGTTTGAGGGGTAGAGAGCAGATGCAGCAGGATAAGAGGGCCAGATTCTCAGGAGAGTTCAGAGGCGCCCCAGCCAGGGGCAGAGGTCACTTTGGGAGGGGTCAGCCCAGTAGGCCCCCAGTTCCAGCACCACCACCGGCTCTGGGTGCTCCAGCGCGCTCCTATTTCAACGCCATGCCAGAGAGTATTTATCGCCCGCCAGCTATTCAGGGTTTATCCAGTGGGTATTCAGGTCCTCCGGAGTCTTTCGGTTCTTATTTCAGTGCTATGCCAGAGAGTTCTTACCGCCCGCTGGCTATTCAGGCTTCTTCTAGTGGGCCTTCTGGTATTCAGGGTCATCCATCCGGACAGCAGGCCGCCGCACCACGTTGTTTTGAGTGTGGGGACGCAGGCCACATGAGGAGATACTGCCCCAGGCTTAGGGCAAGGCAGTACAGCAGGGGCAGCAACCCATGACTCCAGCACTAGCGGCCCAGCCGCCTAGAGGTGGAGAGCAGACTGGTAGAGTCTGTTCCAGGGGTAGAGGCCAGACGGGGAGAGGTCAGCCAGCTACTACTCAGTTATTTGGGGGCCAGACAGCCGGTGCTCCAGCTAGATTCTACGCTCTTCCAGCCAGGCCAGATGCATTGGCCTCAGATGCCGTCATCACAGGTATTATTTTCGTCAGCGGTAGAAATGCATCGGTGTTATTTGATCCAGGGTCTACTTATTCATATGTATCATCTCTGTTTGCTCGTTTCCTGGCTATTTCTCCGGAGCCTTTGGGTGTTCCTGTTCATGTGTCCACTCCTGTGGGTGATTCTGTGGTTGTGAACCGGATTTACCGGTCTTGTGTGGTTACTTTCTGTGGTCTTGAGACTAGAGCAGATCTTCTGTTGCTCGATATGATCGATTTTGAGGTTATCCTGGGCATGGATTGGTTATCTCCATATCACGCCGTTCTAGATTTCCATGCCAAGACTGTTTTTCTAGCGATGCCAGGGTTGCCGAGATTGGAGTGGAAGGGTTCCACAGTTGATACGCCTAGCAGGGTCATTTCCTTCCTGAAGGTTCAACGCATGGTTGAGAAGGGGTGTTTGGCCTACTTAGCTTATGTTCGAGACACCACTGCAGATTCCCCGACGATTGATTCAGTGCCAGTAGTCCGAGAGTTCGCCGATGTTTTTCCTTCCGATCTTCCAGGCATGCCACCAGATCGTGATATTGATTTCTGTATTGATTTGGCTCCAGGCACTCAGCCTATATCTATCCCGCCGTACCGTATAGCTCCTAAGGAGCTGAAGGAGCAGTTGGAGGAGTTGTTAGCTAAAGGGTTTGTTAGGCCCAGTGTATCGCCTTGGGGTGCACCAGTGCTATTTGTGAAGAAGAAGGATGGGACTATGCGGATGTGCATTGATTACCGCCAGTTGAACAAAGTCACCATCAAAACCAAGTATCCATTGCCCCTTATTGATGATTTGTTTGACCAGCTGCAGGGTGCTAGGGTGTTCTCTAAGATCGACCTGAGGTCAGGGTATCATCAGCTGAAGATTCGGGATTCAGATGTTCCGAAGACCGCATTCAGGACTAGATATGGCCACTATGAGTTTCTGGTGATGTCCTTTGGCTTGACTAATGCTCCAGCAGCATTTATGGATCTGATGAACAGGGTGTTCAGGCCTTATATTGATTCTTTTGTCATCGTCTTTATTGACGACATCCTGATATACTCACGTAGCCTGGGGGAGCACGAGCAGCATTTGAGAGTAATGCTTCAAACCTTGCGAGAGCAGCAACTTTATGCTAAGTTCTCTAAGTGTGAGTTTTGGCTGGAGTCAGTAGAATTCTTGGGGCATGTAATGTCACGGGAGGATATTAAGGTGGATCCCAAGAAGATTGAGGCAGTTCAGAGTTGGCCACGTCCTACTTCAGTGACCGAGATCAGGAGTTTCTTGGGGTTAGCAGGTTATTACCGGCGATTTGTGCAGGGCTTTTCATCTATTGCATCACCACTGACCAGTTTGACCCAAAAGGGTGCCCCGTTCTATTGGTCCGATGATTGTGAGGAGAGCTTCCAGAAGCTCAAGACGGCTTTGACTACGACACCAGTTCTTGTATTGCCTTCCGGTTCAGGGATGTATACAGTGTATTGCGACACTTCTCGCGTTGGTGTGGGATGTGTATTGATGCAGGAGGGGCGAGTTATTGCATATGCTTCACGTCAGCTGAAGGTTCATAAGAAGAATTACCCTATGCACGATCTAGAGTTGGCGGCGATTGTCCATGCTCTCAAGATATGGAGGCATTATTTGTATGGTGTGTCATGTGAGGTTTACACCGACCATCGCAGCTTGCAGCATTTGTTCTAGCAGAGAGATCTTAATTTGAGGCCGCGCAGGTGGCTTGAGTTACTAAAAGATTATGACATTACCATTCTTTATCATCCAGGTAAGGCGAATGTGGTCGCAGATGCCTTGAGCAGAAAGGCGGAGAGTATGGGTAGCTTGGCGTTCATTCCTGCCGAGATGAGACCATTAGCTTTGGACATCCGGTCTTTAGCTAACAGATTTGTGAGGTTGGACATTTCGGAGCCCAGCCGAGTTCTAGCATGTGTGGTTGCTCAGACTTCGTTATTGGGGCAGATTAAGGCCCGACAGTTCGACGATCCACATTTGGCGGTCCTCAGAGAGACGGTACTTCAGGGAGGTGCCAAGGAGATTTCTATTGGCGAGGATGGTGTGTTACGGCTACAAGGCCGTGTATGTGTTCCTAATGTTGATGGCTTGAGAGAGAGGATTCTAGAGGAGGCCCACAGTTCGAGGTATTCCATTCATCCGGGTGCCACGAAAATGTATCGTGACTTGAGACAGCACTACTGGTGGCGGAGGATGAAGAAGGACATAGTGGAGTATGTTGCTAGATGTTTGAATTGCCAGCAGGTCAAATATGAGCACCAGAGGCCAGGTGGCCTACTTCAGCAGATGCCCATTCCGGAATGGAAGTGGGAGCGCATTACCATGGATTTCGTGGTTGGGTTGCCGCAGACTCAGTGGAAGGTTGATTCAGTGTGGATTATTGTGGATAGGTTGACCAAGTCGGCCCACTTCATGCCGGTGGCGACTACTTATACGGCGGAGAGATATGCTCAGATTTACATTCGGGAGATAGTGAGGTTGCACGGTGCGCCGGTTTCCATCATATCGGACAGAGGCCCTCAGTTCACTTCCCATTTCTGGAGAGCTGTTTAGAGTGAGTTGGGGACCCGCGTAGAGCTCAACACGGCATTCCATCCTCAAACCGACGGGCAGTCGGAGCGGGCTGTTTAGATTTTAGAGGATATGCTTAGAGCATATGTGATCGACTTTGGAGGGCAGTGGGATCAGTTCTTGCCCTTGGCAGAGTTTGCATACAATAATAGCTATCAGTCCAGCATAGAGATGGCCCCGTATGAGGCATTGTATGGTCGGCGTTGTCGTTCTCCTATTGGGTGGTTTGAGCCCGGTGAGGCTAAGTTACTTGGCACAGATTTGGTACAGGATGCCTTGGATAAGGTAAAGTTGATTCAGGAGAGGCTCCGCACAGCTCAGTCCAGGCAGAAGAGTTACGCGGATTAGAAGGCACGTGATGTATCATTCACGATTGGCGAGAAGGTTCTCTTGAAAGTCTCGCCAATGAAGGGCATTATGAGGTTTGGGAAGAAGGGCAAGCTAAGCCCAAGGTTTATTGGCCCCTTTGAGGTGTTGAAGCGAGTTGGAGAGGTTGCATATGAGCTTGCTTTACCTCCCAGTTTATCAGGAGTTCATCCAGTCTTCCATGTATCGATGCTTCGGAAGTATCATGCCGACCATTCACATGTGTTGGATTTCAGTACCATTCAGTTAGATGAGAGCTTGGTCTACGAGGAGGAGCCAGTTGCCATTGTTGATAGACAGGATCGCCAGTTGAGGTCCAAGAGGATTTCTGCGGTAAGAGTCCAGTGGAGGGGCCAACCGGTCGAGGAGGCGACCTGGGAGTCCGAGGAGGACATGCGGAGCAGATATCCCCACTTATTCAGCAGTCCAGGTACTTTTCTATGTCTGTTCGAGGACGAACGTTTGTTTAAGAGGTGGAGAATGTAACGACCTGACCAGTCATTTTGCATTTTTGAACCTCGTTCCCTTAAATAAGACTTCCCGCACTTGCTTTAGTTAATTTATGACTTGCAGGGACGGGTGGTTCGGAATTTAGAAGAGTTTTGAGCAAGAATAAGTCTAGTTGCTTCTTTAAGTTTCTTTAAAAAGGCCAAGTTTGACTTCGGTCAACATTTTGGGGAAACGGACCCGAAATCGTGATTTGACAATTTTTGAGGGTCCGTGGAAAAATATGGGACCTGGGCATATGCCTAGAATCGAATTCCGAGGTCCCTAGCCCGAGTAATGAATTTTTATGTGAAATTGTTAAGTTAAAGTTTCAAAGGTTTAAATAAACTAAGAAATCATTGTTTTCCTAGGTATCAGGTTCGGATTTCGATTCCGAAACTTGGTACAAGTCCGAAATATCAGTTAAGACTTATCCGTAAAATTCGGTGTCAATCCGAGTAGTTTAAGGGCGTTTTGACCCGTTGAAGGAGAATTAACTTGAAGTTCAATGATTTGATTCATTGGGTTTTGGGGTTGATTCCTCGATTTAGCGTTGTTTTGAGTGTTTCGAGGGTTCGAGTAGGTCCGCCTTGTGATTTCAGACTTGTCGATATGTTCGGGCGGGGCACGGGAGCCTCGAGCGTCAAACGAGCGAGGCTCGAGTGAAGTTAGAATTTGGAAAATGACTGAAGCTTGCTGCTTCTGTCATAACCGCATCTGCGGTCCTTGGACCGCAGAAGCGGGACCGCAGATGCGGTCATTAGATCGCAGAAGCGGAGAAGGGGCAGGCCAGGGGAAACCGCAACAGCGGCCCAGGGACCGCAGAAGCGGTCGAGCCTAAATCCCAAAAGCCGCAGAAGCAGCCAAATTCCGCAGAAGCGGAAATACTTCCGCAGATGCGAAAATAACTGGGGGCAGAAGGGTTCATTTAATATGAACTCAAACTTATTTCTCTCATTTTTCACTCTACACTTAGGCGATTTGGGTTCTTCCAAGAGAGGGTTTCCACATAACTTGGTAAGGTAAGTAATTTCCCTTCATCCTTAGCTTAAATACATGTATATTAGGTAGATTAAACACCAAAAATTTAGTAAAAATCAAGAATTTGAGCTAGACCTATGGTTTTAATAAAACTAAGAATTTATCATAAAACTTTGACATGTAATGAACTAGAAATCATATATTTGTGATCCTTAGGTGATAGAGAACAACTTCCTTCGAAAAATCTCGGAATCCGGGCACGTGGGCCCGGGTCGGAATTTAGGAAACTTGTGTTAATGGTTAGAAAATTGCCTAAATATTTAGAGTTCGACCTTGTAAGCCTTTATTTACTAGTTCTTACTTTGTTTGATTAGTTTGGGCTTGTTCGGCTTCAAATTAAGGACTTGGGCTCGTTCTTGGACATTGGAAGTGCACTTTGGAGCGAGGTGAGTCTCCTTTCTAACCTTGTAAGAGGGAATTGTCCCCATAGGATTATAAATGAGTAATTGCTGTTAAATGCGGGGGCTACGTACGTACAAGGTGACGAGAGTCCGTGCGTAGCTACTATAATGATAATTGTTCGGGTAGTTTAGGACCCACGTCATGTCTAATTGGGGAATATTTCTTGTTTTAAATTGCCAATATGATCATTTAGGATTTGCTAGAGACTTGAGGAAATGAAAAGTGAACTTATGAGTTTGTTGAGTCTTGGTAGGAATTCCCTTGTATGTAATTGAGCTTATGTGCTTTCCTGATATTTCTTGATGATTATCGACCGGGCCGATCGCCTCGGTGAGAATAGATGCATCTATGGTTCGTGCCGCTCGACCCTCGGCAGTGCATAATTTATTTTCTGTTGGAGCGGGCCGTCGACCTCGGCATGATTGTGCATGGTTTATATGCTTACATTTAGATATGACATGATCACTTGTTTAAAATGAAAAAGGGAAAACTGGTAGTTTAATTATGTCAAGAACATAAATATGACTCTTCTCTTAAACTTGTGTTATTGGAAATTCTTCATGCTGTATATCTCACTTTATTATTATATTATCTTGACCTTAGTAAGTATCAAGTCGACCTCTCGTCTCTACTTCTTCGAGATTAGACGGGATACTTACTGAGTACATGTGGTTTATGTACTCATACTACACTTCTGTACTTAAATGTACAGGATTTGAGGCAGGTGGATCTGGACATCATCCTGGTGCGCATCAGTGAGCACGCTTGGGGACTTCTACGGTGAGCTGCTTCTCTCTCATGCCGATCCGCAGCCGGAGAAGTCCTTTCTTGTACTTTTTGTTTTTGTCTATTCTCATTCAGACAGTAGGATAGTGTATTATTCTTTTTTGTATATTCTACTAGTCGCCCGTAGCTTGTGACACCAGGTTCTGGCACACACAGTAGTAGACATTTATTTTGGGGTTGTATCGCTATTTTAGCACTTTATGATCTTTACTGGTCTTATCTTTAAATTCGAAAATCTAGTATAACTGTCTTTTGCTAAAGTAAAATGAGAACTTAATCACATTCCGCATCGGCTGGCCTGACAACGGTGTTAGGCGCCATCATGACCTATTATGGAAAATGGGTCGTGGCAGTTCGCGCAACTTCAACCAAACTTTTCTTAATAAAATAAACAAAGTGTTATTAATTGTGGACACGTTCGCGCGACATGATTTTTGACGCATCAAAGGAAATGAATATACGTACGCGTAACTTGTTTCTTTAATTACGAATAATTCAAATGATTAAAATCGGTTAATAGATAAATGCACATAGGTTTAAAATAAGTAATTAGATAGTTTAAGACAAGCAATAATCACTAAGCGACCGTGCTAGAACCACGGAACCCGGGAATGCCTAACACCTTCTCCCGGGTTAACAGAATTCCTTACTTAGAATTTTTGGTTCGCAGACTTTTAAATAAAGTCGAAAACTTCCTCGATTTGGGATTTATAATAAACCGGTGACTTGGGACACCAAATAAATTATTCCAAGTGGCGACTCTGATAAAAATAATATTAATTAATCCCATTTCGAATAATGTCACTTCAATTGGAAAAACTCTCTTATACCCTCTTGGGTTGGTAAAAAGGAGGTGTGACAGCTCTAGCGACTATGCTGGGGATCGAACCCAGAACTTCCGGTTCAGGGTTCAAGAATTCGAGCTTGTTAATGTGATTTTATTTGGCTATATTGTTGATATTAATGTATTTTGTGGACTTAATGTGCTAATTGTCATTTACCGCTTTGATATTACTTGAGCTGTATTTAAATGCCCTCTTACGCCTCTCTTCTGAGTCTTCTAAAAAATGGTGCTCCCGTTCGCGTGGCCCACTTTTCTATTAGAGTTATACCAAATAGAGCGGGGCTGGGCAAGCAACAATGCCAGGCACACTTTCGTGCTCCCGATACGTTGCCCCCTCCTCGACTCGAGTTTGGCCGCTCGGGTGAGCCAGGTCTAGAACACAAATCCAGGTTTTAAACCTAGAATAATGCAACCTCATGCCGGATCCCTAGTAGGAATAATTATTTGCATCACGTGCATTTGACCATGGGGACTCAACATAGGGTTTGTTTCCGTCTAGGACAGGGTTACCCAAAATAAAGACCATCCTGATGCATCATATGTGCTATGTGAATATTTATTTCTTTCGGCTTGCATGTTGACCGGCTAGTAAAAAGAATTAAAGAGAAAAACCAAGAGTGAGGTAGGATAAAGAATTTACCCGGTTCTAAAAAGAAAATCCGGTACTTGAAAATGTCCTGAAACTCTACCAAAATTTTTTGAAAAAAAAAGGAAAAAAAAAGAAAAAGAAAATGTATTTCGACAAAAAGTGAGTCAAATATCATGTTTTTTTATGTCAAAATTGACCGAACTACGCAGGTCTGATTCTCACCGGATGTGGGATACGTAGGCAACCCACATAAGGTTCGGCCTCATTTTTTTAAAAAATTATAATCAAGTAAAGTGTAGTTTAGGGCTTTGGTCAAAAGAATAAGCCGACCCAGCTTCGGTTGTATTTTTAAGTCGTTCTTACCGGAATAGCCTTAGATTATATTTTAATTGTCGAAAGGTTATTTTCGGGAAGAATGGGCGAGTCTGCCTGTAAGGTGTCTTTTTCCATATAAAACCTTCCCCCGGCCTCAAATTTTTTTTTGGAATTATGAATGGGCCACGGTTACAAAAACAACCATTTTTTGCTAAAGTAGCATAAGGGGGGTCATTGTCCGTTAATTTTCTTTTAGAAGTTGAAAACTTGTTTTGCAAAAAGAGTCCACCAGGTTCAACCCTAACCTCAACCCTCCACATGTACAAATGAATACTATCCCAAACCCGTCAACGATGAATGTTGTCCAGAACCCGTCACAGTTGGTCATAGAGCATGCTCAGCTGCAGCTTCGCATGTGGTGGAATCATTTAGATAAAGACGGCAAGGATTGGGTAAAAAAGCAGTTAGGTTCCATAATAGACATCATGAACGTTGAACCCCGGAAAAATTTGATCAAAGCCTTGGTAACCTTTTGGGACCCCGTCCATAATGTGTTCCGTTTCTCGGATTTTGAGCTCACCCCTACTCTGGAAGAAATGGCCGGGTATATTGACTTTGGCCAAGATTTGAGAAAGCAACAACTCATATTCCCAAGGGCTCCCTCTGTGCACAAGTTCTTCGATCTTCTGAATATTAGTAAACAAATGAAGAAGGCCCATGTGAGCAAAGGATGTTGTTCTTTCTACTTCTTGTACTTCAAGTTCGGGCACTCAGCCGAGTTTGAAACACATGAAAAAGGATTGATTAACAAACAAGACAAGAGCATTTGGCAAATTCATCGTGGCATTTTTGGGGATCATTGTCTTTCCAAATGCGGAGGGGACAATAGACACTCGTATGGCCAGAATTGCACAAATCCTCACTACCAAAAAAGATCACACACTTGTCCCGTTAGTGCTGGCAGACATTTACCGAGCATTAACCTTGTGCAAATGTGGGGCTCAATTCTTCGAGGGTTGCAATATTCTTCCTCAAATGTGGTTGATCGAACACCTTCGCCGTCACCCCAAGTTCATGAGTTATGGTTCGGACGGGAACAATTTCCTTAAAAGTTATGAGGAAATGGTGGAAGACTTCAAATCGCTAGAAGGATTTGAGGCCTGGGTCTCCCATTTAAGAAATCTGAAAGCAAGTCAAATTGAGTGGACTATAGGATGGCTTCTGGTAACAGAAGCCATATACATGACAGCTTCAAAAGGCTACTTGATGATGATGGCCTTAAGGAGTATCCAACCATATGCAGCACAAAGAGTTCTTAGACAACTGGGAAGATACCAAGTGATACCCGAAGATGCAGATCTGAGTACCCAAGTCATTGAGCTACACCCAGAAGCAAGACTTCCTGAGGATTTAGTTCAATGGGATTGGAATGTTTGTTGATATCTATAAAGTGACACCCAGGTACCAGATCTGGCCAGGGGGGAAGTTGATCCAAATTATGCTGCATGGTTGGAAAGAAGGTTTTGTGTGAGTAATGAGCAGAGCCCGAGCCCGAGCCTGAAAGGCCAGCGAAAGACCCCATGTTCAAGCTTTTGATGATAAAATCCGGGAAAGGTTGGCCTGGGGAGAGAAGGAGAAGAAATATCAAGCCACCATTCACGCTTTGCAAGAAGAGTTGAGAAATGTCACATTCAATAATGACCTACAGGCACGAGAGGCCGAGGGTGAAAGAAAAAGGTTGCCCCAAGAATATGAAGCTCTCCGGGCCCAAATCCAGAAAATGAAGATAGCAGCTGAGAACCCGGGCAGAAGCAGAAAAGATGAAAGGCTCATCTTCAACCTTACACAAAAAGTACGTGACTATGAGGATGATTTGCAAAAGACTAAGTCTGAGCTAGCAAAAGTACGAACAAAGTTGGCCAAAAATGCAGAAGAACGGGCAACTTTCGTTCGACAGTTGAAGGAAAGATATGACAGAGGGGTCACGGGCTGGAAAAAGGAGCTTAACAGCCTTGAAAGTGAAATGACTAAACAAGCCAAGAACTTCAAAGCCGAGAGAGAACATTGCTACGCTTTGATGGCACATTGTAGGTCCCTACATTTGAGGATACTTTGTGAATCTGACCCGTTCATATGGTCAGACCCATGAGAATCTTGGCTTCGTTTAATGATGGAGCAGTAGCAGCTTAGGAAACTTCTTCTTTTCATTTTGTTGTAGTTTAGTTTAAGGCAGTGATGTAGTTTATATTTTGTACCCTATTTAATTCTAAGATTTGTATTAAATTGGACTGGACTTTATAAATTTATAGACTGGTTAATGCAGCTCCATGCAGATTATTAGCTATATTCTAAATGTAGACTAGTATGCTATGTTTAAAGAAGGCAATGCTTGGCTACTGAGTTTTGTTCCGTTGTTTGTTGTTAATTCCAGCAATTTTAAAAGGGACTATTTATCTATGCTAAAAAATGGTTTTAAAGTTTAAGACTCAAATCTGATTTTGTTATCTTTAAATATATGATTAATAAGTTAAGACCTACAATGTTAGGCATTTCGTTTAAATTATGTAAATGTTAGTGTAAAAGCTGTTGTGATTTCGGTATGCCTCTAATATTTGAAACTCGATCTTTGAAGCACTTGGGCCTGCTGATGTCCCAAATTGTAACTCTTAGCTAAAATCTAGACCTTTGTGAATTCAGCTTCCCCTTTGGTCCTGCGCCTGGGTCCAATTTTGGAGCCCAATCGGTGGCCTTTTCATTTCTCCTTATGCCGATTTAATAACATACCGGGCCTGCTGATTGGCCTAGTTCTTGGTCCAATGTTATCATGGACCTGCTTACATTTTCATTGGTTTAAGTCCAAATTAGTTATAAATAAGAATGTACTAGGGCCTACTTGAGTAATCCTTTAAATAGTTTGAGGCGTGCCGTTAAATAACCCATGGCCCTCATGTGAATATTAACCTAGCATTGAAATAATCCTGAATAATCGTAGTTTGCTTTAGGCTCGATTTAGATTAGTATTGCGATTATGTATACGTTCGCGTAACATAATTACGAATTTAATTCTAAAATTAGCTCGAGGGATGCGTTCACGCAACTTCAACAAAACTTTTCTTAATAAAATAAACAAAGTGTTATTAATTGTGGACACATTCGCGTGACATGATCTTTGACGCGTCAAAGGAAATGAGTATACGTACGCGTAACTCGTTTCTTTAATTACGAATAATTCAAATGATTAAAAGCAGTTAATAGATAAATGCACATAGGTTTAAAATAAGTAATTAAACAGCTTAAGCCAAGCAATAATCACTATACAACTGTGCCAGAACCACGGAACCCGGGAATACCTAACACCTTCTCCCGGGTTAACAGAATTCCTTTCTTAGAATTTCTGGTTCGCAGACTCATAAATAATGTCGAAGACTTCCTCGATTTGGGATTTAAAATAAACTGGTGACTTGGGACACCAAATAAATTATTCTAAGTGGCGACTCTGATAAAAATAAAATTAATTAGTCCCATTTCGAATAATGTCACTTCAATTGGAAAAACTCCCTTATACCCTCTTGGGTTGGTAAAAAGGAGGTGTGACAGCTCTGGCGACTCTGTTGGGGATCGAACACAGAACTTTCGGTTCAGGGTTCAAGAATTCGAGCTTGTTAATGTGATTTTATTTGGCTTTATTGTTGATATTACTGTATTTTGTGGACTTAATATGCTAATTGTCATTTACCACTTTGATATTACTTGAACTGTAATTAAATGCCTTCTTACGTCTCCCTTCTGAGTCTTCTAAAAATGGTGCTCACGTTCGCGTGGCCCACTTTTCTGTTAGAGTTATACCAAATAGAACGGGGCTGGGCAAGAAACAAGGCCGGGCAGACTTTCGTGCTCCCGGTACGTTGCCCCCTCCTCGATTCGAGTTTGTCCCCTCGGGTGAGCCAAGTCTAGAACACAAACCCAGGTTTTAAACCTAGAATAATGCAACCTCATGCCGGATCCCTAGTAGGAACGATTATTTGCATCACTTGCATTTGACCTTTGGGACTCAACACAGGGGTTGGGTCCGTCTAGGACAGGGTTACCCAAAATAAAGACCATCCAGATGCATCATACGTGCTATGTGAATATTTATTTGTTTCGGCTTGCATGTTGACCGGCTAGTAAAAAGAAATAATGAGAAAACCAAGAGTGAGGTAGGATAAAGAATTTACCCGGTTCTAAAAAGAAAATTCGGTATTTGAAAATGTCCTGAAACTCTGCCAAAATTTTTTGAAAAAAAAAGTAAAAAAAGAGAAAAAGAGAATGTATTTCGAAAAAAAGTGTGTCAAATATCATGTTTTTTATGTCAAAATTGACCGAACTACGCAGGTCTGATTCTCACCGGATGTGGGATACGTAAGCAACCCACATAAGGTTCGGCCTCATTTGTTTTAAAAATATAATCAAGTAAAGTGTAGTTTAGGGCTTTGGTCAAAAGAATAAGCCGACCCAGCTTCGGTTGTATTTTTAAGTCGTTCTTACCGGAATAGCCTTAGATTATCTTTTAATTGTTGAAAGGTTATTTTTGGGAAGAATGGGCGAGTCTGCCTGTAAGGTGTCTTTTTCATAAAAAAACCTTCCCCGGCCTCAAAATTTGTTTGGAATTATGAAGGGGCCACAGTTACAAAAACAACCATTTTTTGCTAAAGTAGCATAAGGGGGGTCATTGTCCGTTGATTTTCTTTTAGAAGTTGAAAACCTGTTTTGCAAAAAGAGTCCACCAGGTTCAACCCTAACCTCGACCCTCCACAGGTACAAACGAATACTATCCCGAACCCGTCGCAGACGAATGCTGTCCAGAACCCGTCACAGTTGGTCATAGAGCAGGCTCAGCTGCAGCTCCGCATGTGGTGGAATCATTTAGATAAAGACGGCAAGGATTGGGTAAAAAAGCAGTTAGGTTCCATTATAGACATCATGAACGTTGAACCCGAGAATATTTGATCAAAGCCTTGGTAACCTTTCGGGACCCCGTCCAATGTGTTCTGTTTCTCGGATTTCGAGCTCACCCCTACTCTGGAAGAAATGGCCGGGTATATTGACTTTGGCCAAGATTTGAGAAAGTAGCAACTCATATTCCCAAGAGCTCCCTCTGTGCACAAGTTCTTCGATCTTCTGAATATTAGTAAACAAATGAAGAAGGCCCATTTGAGCAAAGGATGTTGTTCTTTCTACTTCTTGTACTTCAGGTTCGGGCACTCAATCGGGTTTGAAACACATGAAAAAAGATTGAATAACAAACAAGACAAGAGCATTTGGCAAATTCATCGTGGCATTTTTGGGGATCATGGTCTTTCCAAGTGCGGAGGGGACAATAGACACTCGTATGGCCAGAATTACACAAATCCTCACTACCAAAAAAGATCACACACTTGTCCCATTAGTGCTGGCAGATATTTACCGAGCATTAACCATGTGCAAATGTGGGGCTCAATTCTTCAAGGGTTGCAATATTCTTTTTCAAATGTGGTTGATCGAACACCTTCGCCGTCACCCCAAGTTCATGAGTTTTGGTTCGGACCGGAACAATTTCCTCAAGAATTATGAGGAAAGGGTGGAAGACTTCAAATCGCCAGAAGGATTTGAGGCCCGGGTCTCCCATTTAAGAAGTCTGAAAGGAAGTCAAATTGAATGGACTATAGGATGGCTTCCGATAAGGGAAGCCATATACATGACAGCTTCAAAAGGCTACTTGATGATGATGGCTTTAAGGAGTATCCAACCATATGCAGCACAAAGAGTTCCGAGACAACTGGGAAGATACCAAGTGATACCCGAAGATGCAGATCTGAGTACCCAAGTCATTGAGCTACACCCAGAAGCAACACTACCTGAGGCTTTAGTTCAAGGAGATTGGAATGTTTGTCGATATCTAAAAAGTGACACCCAGGTACCAGATCTGGCCAGGGGGGGAGTTGATCCAAATTATGCTGCATGGTTGGAAAGAAGGTTTTGTGTGAATAATGAGCCAGAGCCCGAGCCCGAGCCTAAAAGGCCCGCCGAAAGACCCCATGTTCAAGCTTTTGATGAGAACTCCGGGAAAGGTTGGCCTGGGGAGAGAAGGACAAGAAATATCAAGCCACCATTCACGCTTTGCAAGAAGAGTTGAGAAATGTCACATTCAATAATGACCTACAGGCACAAGAGGCCGAGGGGTCAAAGAAAAAGGTTGGCCCAAGAAAATGAAGCTCTCCGGGCCCAAATCCGGAAAATGAAGATAGCAGCTGGGAACCTGAGCAGAAGCAGAAAAGATGAAAGGCTTATCTATTACCATACACAAAAAGTACGTGACTGTGACGAGGATTTGCAAAAGATTGAGTCTGAGCTAGCAAAAGTACGAACAAAGTTGACCAAAAATGCAAAAGAACGGGCAACTTTCGTTCGACAGTTGAAGGAAAGATATGAAAGAGGGGTCACGGGCTGGAAAAAGGGAGCTTAACAGCCTTGAAGGTGAAATGACTAAACAAGCCAAGAGCTTCAAAGCCGAGAGAGAACATTGCTACGCTTTGATGGCACAACTAGTGGAAGACCTACAGCATTTGCAAGAACAGAATCATACGGCCACCAGGGTCTTGGAGGCTAGATCTCAGCAGATTGGGCGGGTGTTGCAAGAAAAGGGCATCATCAGAGAAAGGGTTAGAATAATCGCCGACTACATTGTGATGAAGTACAACGAGTGCGAGGACATGACCAGGTCCATGTTCTTCGCCACAGTAACGATCTTTGTCCGCCAGATAATGGACGATCTCTGTCGCCTCCAGGATGACATGGCGCATAGGCCCGCAACAAGACCAGTTGGTTTTCCTAGGGCAGATTTGGAGGCACTGATGTACTCTTGATTGCTTTCTCTTTTCGAGTCTGTATTTTCATTCTTAAAGACTGTTACGAGTCTGTTTTTAGTTTTAAATTCCTAGAAAAGTATGATGGAGTCTTTTGTAACAGAGAAAAGTAGAAGTTTTTATTAATGAAAATTTGGAAAACCCAAAAAAAAGTTGTTTCTTTATTTTTCGCATTTATTCCTTGAACTACGTGATGATCCGATTCACGCGGTGTCGTTATACGTAGGAAATCCTAATCGGATCCGGTCATGGTTTTAAAATAATTCGAATAAGAAAGAGAGAAAAACAAGGAAAAAAAAGAGAGAAAAACAAGAATAATAGGGAAAAACATTGACAAAGTACAAAAGAGAGGAAAAGGTGAAAAGCGCCAAAAGAAGAGATTGGGGAGATAAGTAAAAGCCGGGATGAAACACGCAACCGTTGCAAAACCATATCGAAACACATTTAACTGTATAGGTGCATCACACCCCAATGTGCGATTCCTTATGTGTTAATTGTCTCAAACTAACCGGTTTGTTGTGTTTGCTATTGAGTAGGTTCTATATTAAGGTGGTTGGTTTTGTGGTAATCTGGCTTCACATCCTTACTTCACAAGATCAAAGGGAAGTGTTGAAATGTCTTCGGAGAGTCATCTGCCAACCGTTCCTATCCCAGAGGATAGCCCGATCTCGGCCATACCAACATTAGAGTCAGCGGCTGCTGAGGAAAATAGGGTACTGCATCTCCGCATGTTGGAAATGTGGGACGCCTGGTCCAACGGTAGAGAGCCACCGAGTGCAATACCTGGTTTCCCTGAGCTACTTCCCAGGGCAAGTGGAACTTCCAATATCCCAATAAATTACCCAAACACTCTGCTCGGATATCCTACCATCTCAGCCCACTTTACCGGAATGCCTTCTGAGGTTCGCCCCTAGGTGTTGATTTCGGGTGTGGCCTCCAACCTATTCACTGCGCCACCCTCCTCGGCCATGGCACAACCTTCTTTGCCCAGGCCAAACTTTGATCCATTATCTTTTACTTTTCAAGTACCATCCTTTCCAACAGAAACGGCCCATTTCACTACCAATTACTACCCTCAACAACCCCGGTATGAGTTTACCGCGGGACAGGAGAAAACTACAAAGAACCCCGAGCAAGAAGAAATCACTCGGAAGATGAGGAGTATGGAACAGAGCCTCAAGAAATACAAGGCTTATGCGGTCAGAAAAGCGTATCCTACGCTGATTTGTGTATGTTCCCACATGTTCACCTACCCCT
>NC_031995.1:101413814-101414280 GCF_001879085.1 Nicotiana attenuata | reverse complement strand
ACAAAACCCAGAGTCACCTTCCTACCGACCCGGTACCAGATGTGCTTATCATTCTGGGGTGGAAGGGCACGACACTGAAGACTGTTGCACTCTAAAAAGGGCAGTTGAAAATCTCATAGAGCAAAAACGGATAGTGCTAAAGGATGAAGAAATTCCTAATGTGACCAACAACCCATGACTGGTTCACAACAACGGGCCAGTTATTGGGACGATTTGCGAAGATAAGGAGTTTGATCCCGCCTTGAAAGCCATCATCGCCATCACTGATGTCGAGAAAAAGCCAAAAGTTGTTGTGAATCAAGACAAGGGGGAAAGAAGAGTAAACCCACCCCTCAAAGTGCATAAAAGACAGTGGAAACCAAAATAGGGGCTGTATCTCCTAAAAATGCCATTCTTTATCGGTTCCCGGGTCACGAGGAAAGAACAATGACATTGAGTCCTACCGAAAAAGGTTCGAGCTAGAACG
>NC_031995.1:101339191-101413166 GCF_001879085.1 Nicotiana attenuata | reverse complement strand
ACCCTCAATGAAGCTTATGTTCCGATTGAAACCACTGTTGAACAATTGGAAAGGATGGCAGAAAGATTCTTCGCAGTCAACCAGATCTCATTTAGCAAGAATGATCTGCCCCCGGAAGGGGCTGCCCACAACAAAGCCCTTCATTTGACAGTTAAATGCGAGGGGTACTATGTGAAAAGAGTCATGCTGGATGGCGGTACGGAGTTGATATATGCCCTCTCTCAACTTTGCAAAGAATGGAGATTGGGACTAAGAGAATCAGGCCTAACAATGTCTGTCTGCGTGCCTTTGATGGCATCAATAGAGACACCATAGGCGAGATCGATTTGATTCTGACTATCGGTCATGTGGATTTCGAGGTCACATTTCAGGTCCTAGACATGGACACTTCTTATAATTTCCTTTTGGGAAGGCCTTGGATTCATGCGGCAGGGGCTGTACCTTCCACTCTCCACCAGATGGTGAAATTTGAATATGAAGATCAGGAGATCGTGGTCCATGGAGAGGAGGAGCAATCAATTTATAGGGACCCGTCAGTCCCTTATCTGGAAGCTAGGGAAGGTAGCGAGCATATAGTCTATCAAGCTTTTGAGGTTGTGGTCGCAGATCAATGTGAAGAAGGAAGCCCGTGTCCTCAACCATTTGTCTCAAATGCGTCAATTATGGTTGCTAATGAAATGATCAGGCATGGTTATAAGCCCGGGAAGGGGCTCGGGACATCATTGCAAGGAATCACGGAACTTATCACTCTGGCTGCTAGCGAGAAATTCTTTGGTGTGGGTTATCAAGCTATGCGAGCTGATGTATCATGGGCAAATGAGCGAAAGAACAATGGTTGGGTCTTTCCTCAGCCAATCCCGCATCTTATAAAAACATTCGTCAAGCCCAAATACATAGAAGAGGAAGATGAGGCCTTTACGACCGAGGAAATTGAAGAAATATGTGGATCCATGAGGCAGATGTTGTATGAAACTCACAAGGTCCAGCCGGGAGAAGGCTCGAGCACCGCTGAGGTGCTGTATATGGGGCCCAATGCCAGTTGCAAAACTGGAAGGCTACTCTGTTCCCAGTCAGGCGAGAATCCCGGTAGTCCAGTCTTGCTACCTTTTCTACATCACGAGTTATTCCACGGTGTAACTCAGATGTTTCTTTTAGTTTACTGTCTTTAAATTCCAATGTAAACCCTGCTATCTTCAAACTTCAATGAAATGAAATCAATATTTCATCGTTCATGAATCTCTCTCTTTATTCTTTCTAATTTTTGTTACTTTTTCTTATTTCTTCTTGCAGTTCTAATAATGTGGCTTTAAATAACATGACATGCTTGCGGACTTCATGTCCAAATCCAAACACGTCGTCTAATTGTGAAATAATGAATCAAGAACCCGAATATGATAAAGATGAGGCTTTTAGGGAAATAAATCGAGAATTGGAACAATTTGAGAATAAGACTAAGCCAAATCTAAATGAAACGGAGCCAGTTAATTTGGGTAGTTCAGAAGAGGTCCAAGAAACCATGATAAGCATTCACACAGAGGAAAGAACTAGGGATGCACTGATCCAACTTTTGTTTGAATTCAAAGATGTGTTTTCTTGGTCCTACGATGATATGCCAGGATTAAGTGTTGATCTAGTGGTGCACAAATTGCCAACTTACCCCGATTGTCCCCCTGTCCAGCAAAAACATAGGAAATTTAAATATGACATTAGTGACAAGATCAAAGAAGAGGTCACCAAACAGTTAAAAGCGGGTGTGATCCGAGTGGTCCGATACACCACATGGTTGGCTAATGTGGTCCCAGTGCCAAAGAAAGACGGGAAAACCCGAGTGTGTGTTGACTATCGGGACCTGAACAAAGCAAGTCCCAAGGACAAGTTCCCTTTGCCGAACATCCACATCGTCGTTGACAACTGTGCCAAACATGAGATATAGTCTTTCGTGGATTGTTATGCTGGATATCATCAGGTTTTGATGGATGAAGAAGATGCGGAAAAGATAACCTTCACCACACCCTGGGGCACCTATTGCTACAGGGTCATGTCTTTTGGTCTGAAGAACGCCGGGGCAACGTACATGAGAGCTATGACTACCATCTTTCATGACATGATGCACTAAGAAATCCAGGTGTATGTGGACGATGTGATCATTAAATCCAGAACGCAGGATGACCATGTTCGGCACCTGATAAAGTTCTTTGAGTGTCTACGCAAGTATGATTGAAGCTAAACCCGGCTAAATGTGCATTTGGAGTTCCGTCTGGGAAACTTTTCGAATTTATAGTCAGTCGGAGGGGCATTGAGCTAGATCTCACGAAGAAAAAGTCTATTCGGGATTTACCTCCTCCGAGAACCAAGAAAGAGGTTATGAGCTTGTTGGGAAGGTTGAACTACATTAGCCGGTTCATTGCTCAGTTGACTTCCACTTGTGAGCCCATATTCAAGCTGTTGAAGAAAGATGTAGCGATTAAATGGACAGATGAGTGTCAATAAGCCTTTGACGAAATCAAAAAATATCTGTCGAACCCGCTAGTCTTGGTCCCACCCGAACTTGGGAGGCCTTTGTTTTTGTACCTGACAGTCTTCGAGAATTGCTCCGGCTGTGTCCTCGGGCAACATGATGCGATCGGGAAGAAAGAGTGGGCAATCTACTATTTGAGAAACAAGTTCACTAGTTACGAAGCCAAATACACTATGCTGGAAAGGACTTGTTGCGCCCTAATTTGGGTCGCTCAGAAGCTCAGGCATTACTTGTTGGCATACACCACTTATCTCGTCACCAGATTGGATCCTTTAAAGTACATATTACAGAAGCCGATGCCTACAGGGAGGTTGGCAAAATGGCAAATCCTGCTCACCGAGTTCGACATAGTCTATGTCACTCGCACTGCAATGAAAGCTCAAGCTCTAGCAGATCACCTAGCTGAAAACCCTATTGATGATGAATATCAGCCTTTGAGTACTTACTTTCCGGATGAGGAAGTCAATTCAGTTAAGGTAATTTCAGAAGACGCTAATGCTTGGAAAATGTTCTTCGATGGAGCGGTGAACGCAAAAGGTGTCGGGATTGGGGCAATCTTGATCTCACCCACTGGTCAGCATTATCCGGCCACTGCCCGTCTTTGGTTTTTCTGCACAAACAATACTGCCGAGTATGAAGCCTGCATTATGGGCATGAATATGGCAATTGACCAAGATGTGAAAGAACTGGTAATCATGGGAGATTCAGATCTGATTATCTGACATGCTCAGGGAGAATGGGAAACTCGGGATGTCAAGCTTATACCATACAGGAAACATGTGGAAGATCTTAGCAAATGGTTCAAATCCGTCGAGTTCAGGTACGTCCCTCGGTTTCACAATGAGTTAGCCGATGCACTCGCTACTTTGGCCTCGATGTTGCCGTATCCAGGCAATGTCCACATTGACCCGTTGGAAATCCAAATCCGAGAAAGGCATGGTTATTGCAATACGGTTGAGGCGGAGCCAAATGTTCAGCCTTGGTACCATGATATCAAGATGTTTCTGAAAACAAAGGAATATCCTGAGCAAGCCAGTGGAGATAGAAAGAGAACCATTAGAAGGCTCGTCGGTGACTTCTTCTTGAGCGGAGAAGTTTATACAAAAGGACTCCTGATTTGAACCTTTTTGAGATGTGTGGATGCCCAAGAGGCCGGAAGAATCATGAATGAAGTACACACAGCAGTATGCGGACCTCATATGAATGGATACGTCCTTGCAAAGAAAATCCTTCGAGCAGGGTATTACTGGATCACCATGGAAAAGGACACTGGTTCAGTTTCATCCGGAAACGTCATCAGTGTCAGGTACACGGGATCTGATTCATGCACCTCCCTCAGAACTGCATCCTATGTCGGCACCATGGCCGTTTGTCGCTTGGGGTATGGATGTCATTTGGCCAATCGAGCCAAAAACTTCAAATGGGCATAGATTCATATTGGTTGCCATCGATTACTTCACAAAATGGGTCAAAGCAGTCACTCTCAAAGTTGTCACTAAGAAAGCAGTGGTAGACTTCGTGCACTCCAACATCATTTGCCGTTTTGGTATCCCTACAACTATCATTACGGACAATTCCGCAAACTTGAATAGTCATTTGATGAGGGAGATATGCGAACAATTTAAGATCGCGCATCGTAATTCTACCCCTTATTGGCCCAAAGCTAATGGTGCCATTGAAGCGGCAAACAAGAACATCAAGAAGATTCTTAGAAAGATGATCCAGAGTTCTAGACAATGGCATGAGAAGTTGCCGTTTGCACTTCTAGGATATCGCACAACTGTGCGCACATCGATTGTAGCAACACCCTATCTATTGGTTTACGACACTGAAGCCGTAACACCTGCAGAAGTTGAAATTCCATCTCTCCGGATCATTGTTGAAACTGAGATTGAGGACAGTGAATGTGTCAAAACCCGTCTAGAACAGTTAACCCTGATTGATGAAAAATAAATGGCCGCAGTCTGCCACGGGCAGTTGTATCAACAAAGAATGGCCCGTGCCTACAACAAGAAAGTGCGGCCTAGGAATTTTGAAGTGGGGCAACTTGTTTTGAGACGTATTCTCCCTCACCACCAGGAAGCTAAAGGAAAGTTCGCCCCAAATTGGAAAGGTCCGTACATTATAAGAAAATTGTTGCCAAAAGGGGCATTGTACTTGGGAGACATTGAAGGAAATGATCCTGAAACAACAGTAAATGTAGACGCAGTCAAAAGATATTACGTTTAATCCTTTTGCAGCACCGATATTATTCGATTGGGATGACAAAGGCTTTCATTCTCGCTACCCCAAACACTTCTACCCTTTGCTAACCTTTTGAGCCGGTTACCTTTCTTTGATTACCCTCTTTGGAACCCGAAAACGTTTGTAAAAAAAAATCAAATCAAATCAAAAATCAAAAACAAGTTCCCTGAACTACGTTCGACTTGATTCCGAAAGGATACGTAGGCAGCCTCTCTCTGGGGTTCAGTCACACCAAAACAAAAATCCAAATTTCCCCAAAAGTGAAACTGGGGCAGATGTTATAATGGTTTGGCGATGGTTCGCCTGAAAGGCTCCAAAGTTGTAATTCAATCCAAACTCTTTTTACCCTATATCCTGTTCAAAGTCCTTCTGATCAATTGGTAAAGATGTTCAAAATAGGAGGATGTTGGTTACCTGGATCTGATACAATCAAATGAGAGAAATAAAATGAGAGAGTCTTATTGGTGAAAACCCACACGGGCACTGTAAGGCGATGGTGAGTAGAGAAACTGAAAATGAGAGAGTCTTGTTAGTAAAAACTTGCAAAGAGCACTATAAGGTGACGGTAAGAAGAGAAATAAGAGAGGTCAATTGGCGTTAAAACCCGGAATGGGCACCGTTGATTAAGAAGAAGGAATTCCTTACAACCATTGGCACTGAAAAAGTCTTGGCAAGGTTTCTCGATTTTAAAATACGAGTCATAATGGGTTTATGAGAGATTGGATAGTTGCGCAGATCAGGTATCCAATCCAAGAAGCATGTCATGTCTATTGAAGTCTGCATGCGCTCCAGATAAGTCCTTCTTTCCTCCCCCGAAAGGGACACTTCTCTTTAAATTCATTATCATATCCTTTCTTTACTTTGAATCCCTTTCGGTTTAGTCCTCCTCCGAAACTAATACAAAGAAAATATAGCAAGATAGGTTTTACAGGGTTCTACTTAGAAAAAGCCAAGTTTAAGTAAAGGCACCCAGCCTCAGCAGGTGCATCAAGTCGATCTCGACTGGCCATGATGGCCGATGATCCAGAGTCAAAATTATTAAAAAGGAAAGAAATCGAAAGTCAAGCGCCCATAAAGGCAAAATAAGAAAGGCCAAAGTCCCACATGGGTTAACCATTATGTGAAATTTTGGAAAAGTCAAGATACCTGGTTTTAGAAGAGAGATCGGTCTCCAGAAAGCCAGCGAACAGTAAAGGATTTCATCAAAAGAGTTGGGCCGAGATCAAAACACTCAAGGCCACATAACCAACCACCGTTTCAAACTAACAAATTGTTAATTGATTTGAAAAGAGTTACAGTCCAAGACAACTTTGCAAGAAGCAGGTGCAATACAAACAAGTTACGCAGAAACCAAAACGTTTCTGCAGCAAAAGTGGACAAGAAAAAGGGAAGTTCTTTTTAAAAACTCTTCATTCATCTCTCCTAAATAAAATATAAAGTGAAGTAAAAGAGAAGAAGATGAAAGAAAGAAGAAAGAAAGAAGAAGAAAAAATTCAAAAACATGGTAGCTGATAACGCCAAACTATGCCTTATAAACAGACACGCAGACGTTGCAAATATAATCTGAGAAATTCTGCCCAGAGTCGAACCACAGGGAATTAACCTATCAATTACTTTTGTCGGACTTACTAAATTCACAGAATCAATTTCCCCAAATTTTGTGATTAACAGTTGATGATATTTCTAACAACTAAAACTGAAAATAATTAAATAGCTGAAAATTAACTATGCTTGATGTGTAAACAATTGGAATAAGGTACCTACGGTAACTGGTTTACCGTCCCCCGTCCCCCCCCCCCCCGCCCCCCGTTGTTGATTTCCTTTGTTGTATATGTCTTATAACTGTGACTTAGTTGTCTCTATGAATCATGAACTCTCCAGCTATCATAAATCTTTCTCAAGCAATTATGATAATTTACTAGACGCACTCTCTCAAGCTACGCTAGCTAGATTCGCATTACGGTTCACTTAAATTGCACCCGAGTTATCGTTATCTCTAATCCAACCTCTAAACCCTCGGTTATGACTCTCGTTTATACTCCGGGAGTGATGTTGTTCAAACAACTACATACATATGCACTCTCTCTCAAGCAGATACATACTAAATAGGGACGGCTAATTGAGGTCCCTTCAAATTAAACACAATCAAAACGTAGATGAACAAATAGAGATTAGCAACCAATTCAAAACTATATTAATATAACAACCAAGTCATCCCCAACGGGTTTCACCAAAACCTTAGATTAACATATTTAGCTACTCATAACAACGATATAAACTACAAAAGAATTCATAGTCATTGATAGAAGAATAAAGTAGGGAGAATAAAATCGTTTTCCAAGTTGCCTCCTTGTCTCTCTTGCTTCTTCTCAACAACTTGAACTCCCATCTCTCTTGGACTTGTTAAACTTTTTATAGTCTTTGTAGATTTGCTTGGACATCCGAACTTGCCCTTTTAGAACTACCGTTCCCGAATCTGGACTAGCGCGGGTGCGCTAAGACCGCGCTACTGCCCGCGCTAGTGGGGTTTAATTCTGTTTTGGGCTGCTGAACTAGCGCGGGCGCGCTAAGGCCACGCTAATGCCCGCGCTAGTGGGGTTTTCCACTGCCAACGAGCTTTGCTCCTTTTTTCGTCCATTAATTCCAAATTTTGCCCGGATCACCATCATAAGTCCTCATTTGATTATTACACTCCTGTGAAACGTAAAAGTCACCATTAGAACCAATTTTTGCATTATTTACACACTTACAACAGTAAAGCATCCGTAAGTTATAGCCCGAATGTAGGCCAAACTATACAATTTAGCTTGTTATCAACACCCCACACTTAAATCATTGCTAGTCCTTGAGCAATCCATGACATCCTACAAGGTTTCTTTTCTAAGCTTTTCCCTTAACGACTCAAACCGTGAACATTTTACAAAATTTGCAACTAGCAGTGAGCAACTTTACCTCAAGAATCAAATCTTTCGTACCATGCAACATTCGCACTTACTCAAACCACTTTATACGAGAGTCAAGACTTACCTTTACGTTGTGAATCATATGCCCTCACATCACACAAGAGAGTAGTTCCATATACAATGATATTTAAGACAATTAGGAACTAAGATGAAAAAAATTCGCTCGCTCTCAAAACGAACATTCACATGCCACAAAGATGCACCATAGGCTTGCCCGTAGTGTAGTACTCTGCTAATCGAGCCCCACTCAGTGTAAGATCAATAGGACTTTATTTGGTTGTAATGTAGGCTAAGGGAACGGTAGGATATATTTGGATATAGTGACTAAACCTCCCTAAGCACTTTTAATACAATTACCTTAAAACTTTCAAGAATATCATTTGTCAACCAACACTTCCACCATATTTTACTTAAATCCATCCCCCATTTTACATTTAGGTGCAATTTGTACAAGCTACCACTTATTAATCACTATATAATATACTTATTTTCCCGTGGTGCTTCTCTTTTTATGCCTCAACATTCTGCACCTTTTCTCTATTCGCATGGTTCCAACTTCAAAAGCCAACCACCACCCACAACTTTTGCTTTATGCATATTTTCCAAATCCATTCTAGTGCATAGTGAGAGAAAAATGGTTCAAAAACAGTCAGGCATATTCCAAACATTGGTAAAGGTTCAACAATGTGGTTACCAAGGAAAGCAGGCTTATTAGGCTCAACGGGGTTAACTAAGATGTAATGCATTCAGGTGGGTTTACTTTATATGTCTGGTTCAACAACGAAATGCCTGTATCACTTCTAAAACTGAATCAAGCTCCTATTTCATTTCGCAAACACACAGGGAAAGTTCTAGGCATCAAATGTAAAGCATGGAATACAGTAACACTCACACACACATGGCACATGACTCACTCCAGATTAGTTTATCAAGACATTCTCTTTTGAGTGTTCAAGTTAGATACAAACATACAACTTTTAATGCACTTAAACAAGATTCAACCCTTGAAGCTAAGCGTTACACTCTAGTGTCTATCGTGTTCAGGTGTAGAAACGGTGAGGGTTTTTCCTTTGATTTTTAGCTCGTAGCCCATTAATCCTAACCTAAAACAAAAACAAAAACTATCTATACCCGGTTCAAGATAAACCCTGGGAAAAGAACTGTGGCCCAAAGAAAAACCAAGGGGGAGAGTTGTTACACTACCTAAAAGTAAAACAAAAAATCTTTTTGTATTTTCTCTAGACTAACATCCCTCAAGAAAATTGTCTAAAGGATTCGTCATCAGGAAGAGTCTCTATATTCCATTTTTTTTATTTTATTTTATTTATTTCTTCGACTTAGTCCCTCAAGAACCCCGTCGAAAGAGATCCGTCGTCGGGACAAGTCATTAACTAATTTTCACTTACCTAATGACTATTGTTCTAACACAAACACAATCAAAGCAAGACAAAACAACCAAAGAAACAGTTAATTGTACAATTACAAACATACAATGAAGTATCCCTATCCCCACCCCACACTTAAATTGAGGACATGTCCTCATGGCCAAGTAAATCAAAAGAAAGGAAAGGGAACTTCCCTGAATGCTCAATCCTGGTCGGAGATAGAGCCGGCGTCGACATTGCACGCCCTACCCAATGCACGGAGCCAACCCAGGATGCGTTTTTCTGATTTCTTCTGCTGGGTGTCCATCTCATTAACACGTGTCCCCAGGTCAGTCACTGAGGTCCGTATTTCACCTACCTGGGTGGCCATCTCATTAACACGTGTCCCCAGGTCAGTCACTGAGGTCCGTATTTCACCTACCTCTTGCTCCATGCGGTCTAACCGCTATCTTCGACTGGCCCTAGACGGGCCTGCAGCATCATCAGCATGTGGTTGAGCTGGCTGCTCATCACCTACAATCTCCTCAGCATCAGGTACCTGTTGTTGTTCCTCGTCCTCCGCGTCATCACCATCATCAGAATCATGGCCAATCAATTACTCAGCGGCTACCACTTCCTTGCCCGTAGTGACCCTCTCAGCTGTGAAAGGATGGACCACAGGAACTCGGCCATCTAAAGCAAGGTTACTCGGCACATTAGCTTGAAGGCACAACCGGGTGACCAGAGACGGGTAGTATAACCCATATCTTTGAACCCGGACCCGCTGGAACATTTCATCGTGTATGACCCTGGCCACATCAAATGGAGCATTATTCATGAAGCACCAAATGAGGCACCCTCGAGGGATATTCACTTCTGACAGGTTCTTTGAGGGTAGGAGTCGGCTATTGATAAAGTACAACCAGCATTTGGCCTCAAACTTGAGGGCCGAGGAGTGGAACTTATTCCCATATTTGTACCACTGAAGAGTGGCTCCCGGCTGACAGATAGTGTCGATGAATGTGGACAAGGAAGTATGTTTTCCACTGTATGTTTGGTATGCATCCACGTACCCCTGAGGTGGTGGAGGCAGCCTGTATAGAGCCCGGATATTCTCCAAAGAAGCATTGACCGGTCTCTTGCGCACTGTGACTGTGTAGTCTTCATGTTCTGGGAGATTCACATAGAATTCCCTAACAAGCATGACATTGGCAGTGATCGGCTCCTCAAAGAATATGTCCAGGTGCCTTCGCCTCAACTCAAATGGTATATTTGGGCAGGTAGTCCCCAGTGCATTGGATCATGCTGTCGCATATGTGGCCTCTTTCTTGTTAAACTTGTGCTGTGCCTTGGCGGACACAAACTTTTGACTATTGAAGGGCCTTGTATCAACCGACTTTTGAGGCCTTCCCCCAATGTTGGTTGTAGCCGGGCGGCTGGAGGAGGAACCTGTTGCTTAGCGTTTTCAAGGAGCCATGGTACCTGCAAATAGTCCAACGTCAGTTCTATTCAATCGGGTGACCAAAACGTGGCTACTCAGACGTCACCACGGAATGGTCACAACACCTCCTCCAAAGAGGCATTTTAACAAACACATTGTGGCCAATGGTTAATTTTAAGCTCCAACTATCCCTTCAACACAAGGAACACTACCACAATAACCCAATAAGCATACCACACAACCACAATTTGAATGTTTTCAATTTTTTAGCCAACCTAACAACCACAATTTGAATAGTTTCAATTTTTTAGCCCAACGTAACTATTGACATATGTTTATACCCTAAAATAAAACTACCTTCTACTATACAGAGTAAAAAGAAAGAAAAGAAACTAAACTAAAAAACGAAATTGAAATACATACAAAATTAAAGAGAGAAACACTTACCAGTAGAGGGAAGGAGAGCAAAAGTGGAAAGATTGATGAAGAGAAGGAAGGTGGTGCTGTGTGTGGTTGGGTATGAAGGAGGAAGAATGGAGGAACGGATGAAGAAGAAGAAGAAAGGGTTTAGGGCTTGGGGGAATCGTGTGTTTTTGGGGGGAGATTGGGGAAATTGAGAGGGGGGCGGGTGGGTTATAAGTTAAAGGGGTTAAAATAATAAAAGAGAAAAAAATAAAAAAATATGCGGAACTTACCTGGACTAGCGCTGGGTTAGCGCGGCTGCGCTAGTTCAATAAATACGAGGCAGAATGAAACCCAACTAGCGCGGGCTGCGTGCTGGCTTAGCGCGGCCGCGCTAGTTGGTTAAAATTGAGACAGAAAGAACCCAACTAGCGCGAGCTGCGCGCTGGCTTAGCGTGGCCGCGCTAGTTGGTTAAAGCTGAGGCAGTGAGAAACCCAACTAGCGCGGGTTGCGCGCTGGTTTAGCGCGACCGTGCTAGTTGGTTAAATTTGAGGCATTAGTTATTTTTTTTAATACATGAGGTTACATACTACACTTAACAACACATTCGTGGGTTGCCTCCCACGCAGCACCTGATTTAACGTCGCGGCACGTCGCATGTATTTGCTCATCACTCCTCATTCGCGTATTGGGGTTCTTCAAATTGATCACCACAGTATCCCCTTTTTCTTCAGCTATTCCAAGGTAATGTTTCAACCTTTGCCCATTTACTGTGAACTTGTTTTTCCCATGTTTTGATTCGATCTCTACAGCTCGACTTGCGAACATTTGCACCACTCTGAATGGTCGTGACCATCGGGACTTTAACTTACCCGGAAACAATCTCAACCTTGAATTATACAATAGTACCTTGTCACCGGGTTTGAAATTTTTGTCCACAATGTGCTTGTCATGCAGCTTCTTCATTCTTTCCTTGTAGAGCCTCATGCTTTCAAAGGCTTGATATCTAAATTCTTCCAGCTCATGCAACTCTGTCAGTCGATTTTGTGCATCTGCATCGGGATCCACGTTCAATTGCTTTAGTGCCCACCAAGCTCGATGTTCTAGCTCCACAGGCAGATGACAGGCCTTCCCAAATACCAACTTGTACGGTGACATACCTATTGGTGTTTCGAATGCAGTTCTATAGGCCCAAAGTGCATCGTCAAGCTTTTTTGCCCAATCAGTTCTTGTGGCATTCACAGTCTTGGTTAGCACACTTTTTATCTCTCTGTTGGACACTTCAACCTGCCCACTAGCTTGCGGATGATAAGGGGTAGCCACCTTCTAGCGTACATCATACTTTGCAAGCAATTTCTCGAAGGCTCTATTACAGAAGTGAGTGCCTCCATCACTAATGATCGCTCTTGGTGTCCCAAATCGGGTGAATATGTTCTTTTTCAAAAATCCTACCACCACTCTTGCATCATTAGTGGGCAACACTGCAGCTTCTACCCATTTAGACACGTAATCCACAGCAATAAGTATGTACTTATTGCCAAATGAGCTGACGAAGGGACCCATGAAGTCAATCCGCCAAACATCAAACACCTCTACCTCTTCAATCGGGTTCATGGTCATCTCATGTCGACGGGAAATGTTCCCGGTCCGCTGACATTCATCACAACCCTTCACCCATAGGTGTGCATCTCTAAACACTGTTGGCCTAAAGAATCCGGCCTCTAGCACTTTCGCAGCTGTCCTGACCCCTCCAAAATGTCCTCCATATGCTGATGCGTGACAAGCCTGCAAAACAAAAGATTGTTCTATCTCGGGGACACACCTCCGGATTATATTATCAACACATTCTAAACAAATAAGGCTCGTCCCAATAATACATGCGACAATCACGATAAAACTTGTTCTTTTGTACGGATGAAAGGTCATAGGGAACTATACCGCGGGCCAGGTAATTTGCAAAGTCTGCATACCATGGCGCTTCCTCAAGACTGGCTGCGAGCAGCTGCTCGTCTGGAAAGGTTTCCAGAATCTCTTCGACCTCGACTGATTTTTCAGCTCCTTCAAGTCGTGATAAATGATCAGCGACTTGATTTTCTGTGCCCTAACGGTCATGAATTTCGAGGTCAAATTCTTGCAACAGCAACACCCAACGAATCAGACGCGGCTTAGACTCCTTCTTCTCAATCAAGTACCCGAGAGCTGCATGGTCAGTGTATACAATTACCTTGGAGCCAATCAGATATGATTTGAACTTGTCAAAAGCAAACACCACCGCCAACATCTCCTTCTCCGTCACAGTGTAATTGAGTTGTGCACTGCTTAGCGATCTGCTTGCGTAGTAAATCGGGTGCATCAGCTTATCCTTTCGCTGCCCCAAGACTGCTCCTATGGCATAGTCACCAGCGTCACACATGAGCTCAAATGGTTGCTCCCAGTTGGGTGCAACAATGATAGGTGCAGTCACCAACCTCTTCTTCAGTTCCTCAAATGCCAACCTGCAATCATTAGAAAACACAAAGGGCTGATCCTTTTCAAGGAGTTTGCATAATGGGTTAGCAATTTTTGAAAAATCTTTTATGAATCGCCGGCAGAACCCGGCGTGTCCAAGGAAACTTCTCACCGCCTTGACTGAAGTGGGCGGTGGTAGCTTTTCAATCACGTCAACCTTAGCATGGTCGACCTCAATTCCTTTACTGGACACTCGATGCCCCAGGACTATCCCTTCCTGTACCATAAAATGGCACTTCTCCCAGTTTAGCACTAAATTTGTCTCCACATATCTTTTAAGCACTCTTCTTAAGTTGTGAAGACAGTCTTCGAATGAACCCCCCACCACGGAGAAATCATCCATAAAGACCTCCATAATATCCTCCACCATGTCTGTAAAAATGGCTAACATGCACCGTTGAAATGTCGCTGGTACATTGCAAAGCCCAAAAGGCATTCTCCGAAAGGCGAAGATGCCAAACGGACAAGTGAAGGATGTTTTCTCTCTATCTTCGGGGGCTATTGATATCTGATTGTACCCCGAATATCCATCCAAGAAACAGAAGTGCGATCGCCCAGCCACCCTGTCCGACATTTGGTCAATGAAAGGCAAGGGGAAGTGGTCATTCCGGGTGGCTGTGTTCAATTTTCGGTAGTCCATGCAAATCCGCCATCCCGTGACTATACGAGTTGAGATCAACTCATTGTTCTCATTATGCACAACAGTCATTCCCCCCTTTTTCGGCACACATTGGACAGGGCTGACCCAATTGCTATCAGAGATGGGGAAGATGATTCCCGCATCTAACCATTTGATCACTTCCTTATTTACTACCTCTTTCATGTTCTGGTTGAGTCTTCGTTGATGTTTTCTGGAAGGTTTTTGCCCTTCTTCCAAAAGAATCTTATGCATACAGAAGGCTGGGCTGATACTCTTTATGTCCGCCATGGTCCAGCCAATGGAAGTCTTACTTTCCTGCAGTACCTGTAAGAGCTGTTCTACCTGCACATCTAGCAAACCGGATGATATAATAACAGGCAAAGTAGAATCAGGGCCTAAGAAAACATACCTGAGGTGAGCTGGGAGTGGCTTTAGCTCCAGCTTGGGTGGTTCCTCTATTGATGGCTTTGTTGGAGGTGTAGCCCTTTTTTGCCGGGATAAAAAGAAAAAGGGTCCTTGGGTTATGCAGGATCCACGGGTTATGCCGGGATAAAAGAAAAAGGGTCCTTGGGTTATGCCAGGGAGGTCCACGGGTTATGCCGGGATTAAAAGAAAAAGGTCCTTGGGTTATGCCAGGGAGGTCCACGGGTTATGCCGGGATAAAAGAAAAAGGTCCTTGGGTTATGCCAGAGAGGTCCACGGGTTATGCCAGGATAAAAAGAAATGCAAGGGAGGTCCACGGGTTATGCCGGGATAAAAAGAAAAGGTCATTGGGTTATGCCAGGGAGGTCCACGGGTTATGCCGGGATAAAAGAAAAAGGTCCTTGGTTTATGCCAGGGAGGTCCACGGGTTATGCCGAAATAAAAGAAAAAGGTCCTTGGGTTATGCCAGGGAGGTCCACGGGTTATGCCGGGATAAAAGAAAAAGGTCCTTGGGTTATGCCATGGAGGTCCACGGGTTATGCCGGGATAAAAGAAAAAGGTCCTTGGGTTATGCCAGGGAGGTCCACGGGTTATGCCGGGATAAAAGAAAAAGGTCCTTGGGTTATGCCAGGGAAGTCCACGGGTTATGCCGGGATAAAAGAAAAAGGTCCTTGGGTTATGCTAGGGAGGTCAACGGTTTATGCCGGGATAAAATGAAAAAGGTCCTTGGGTTATGCCAGGGAGGTCCACGGGTTATGCCATGATAAAAGAAAAAGTCCTTGGGTTATGCCCGGGAGGTCCACGGGTTATGCCGGGATAAAAGAAAAAGGGTCCTTAGGTTATGCCAGGGAGGTCCACGGGTTATGCCGGGATAAAAGAAAAAGGTCCTTGGGTTATGCCCGGGAGGTCCACGGGTTATGCCGGGATAAAAGAAAAAGGTCCTTGGGTTTTGCCAGGGAGGTCCACGGGTTATGCCGGGATAAAAGAAAAAGGTCCTTGGGTTATGCCAGGGAGGTCCACGGGTTATGCCGGGATAAAGAGAAAAAAGGTCCTTAGGTTATGACAGGGAAGGTCCACGGGTTATGCCGGGATGAAAGAAAAAAGGTCCTTAGGCAACCATGATTTTGTTTTTTTTTAGTAAAGATGCAGGAAAGATTTTTTTGAGGAAACTTCCCTTCCAGTTGATTATTATTGCGAGGCTGCTTCTAGCTCTTGCGCATTTTCTTTTGATTACACCTGCTTCTTGCATGGTTGCTTTGGATTACACCTGTTTCAACTTTTCAAACGAAGAACAATTTGTTAGTTTGAAACGGTGGTTGGTTTTGTGGCCTTGATCGTCTCAATTGTTTGACTTTGGCCCAGCTTCTATTGAGAATCTTTGCTGCTTGTTGGTTTTGAAGATGAATCTCTTCTTAAACCGAAAGGCTCGACTTTTGGGATTTCATGACGACTCGCCCGTGTGGGGCCTCGACTCTTTCTCTTTATTCTGCCATTAAGATCTTTGTCCTCGAGTTTCTTTGTCTCTTTTAATAAACTTTGATTTTAAAGCATCCGCCATCATGGCCAGTCGGGATTGGCTTGATGCACCTGCTGAGGCTGGGTACTTTTCTTTAGATTTTGTTAGGGACAACCCTGTAAAGCCAGTCCTGCCACCTTTTCTTTGTAATAGTTTCGGAATCAGCGTTAGACCGAAAGGGATTCAAGGAAAAAGTAAGCAAGAAGATGAATTTAAAGAGAAGCGTTCCTTTCGGGGGGAAGAGAAGGACTTATCTAGGGGTGCATGCAAGCTTCAAATAAACATGACATGCTTCTTGGACTGGATGCCCGACCCGCACAAACTTTCCAACTTCTCGTAAACTCATTGACCCATGTCTCAAAACCTGGGAACCTTGCTAGGACTCTTTCAGTGGTGGGGGATGTCTTCTCTTCGGCCGACGGTGCCCTTTGCAGGTTTTCGCCATTCGACCTCTCTCATTTCTCTTCTCACCGTTGCCCGATAGTGCTCTTTACGAGTTTTCACTAAACGAACTCTCTCATTTTCAATTTCTCTGCTCACCGTCGCCTTATGGTGCCCGTAGGTTTTCGCCGATAAGACTCTCTCATTTTATTTCTCTCAATTTGATTGCATCAGATTCCAACAATGATGTTTTCAGTTCCCACGCCTTTGCCAATTGATCAGAAGGACTTGGACAAGGTTTTTTGGGTAAAAAGAATATTGGACGGAATTACAACTTTGGAACCGTTTTGGTGGGCTCATTGCCGAGCCATTATATCATCTGCCCCAGTTTCACTTTTCAGGGGAATTGGGATTTTTGGTTTGGTGTGACTGAACCCCAGAGAGAGGCTGCCTACGTATCCTTTCGGAATCAAGTCATACTTAGTTTAGGGAAACATTTGTTTTTGGTTGTTTTAGTTTTTGTTTTGTTTTTTTTTAATTTTTCTATTCTTTTTTTTTCTTTCTTTTTTTTTCTTTGTCTTTTTCTTTTTTTTCTTTTCAATAGTACTTTCGGGTTCCAAAGAGGGTAACCAAGGAAAGTTAACTGGCTCAAAGGGTTTGCGAAAGATTGATAGTGTTTGGATAGCGGGAATGAAAGCCTTCGTCATTTCAATTGAACAAAGTTGTCACCGCAGAGAATCTAGACGTAGTACCTTTTAATTGCATCCGCATTCATAGCTGCTTCGGGATCATTGCCTTCGATGTCTCCCAGATACAATGCTCCTCTCGGCAATATCTTTCTGATGATGTATGGACCTTTCCAATTAGGAGCAAATTTTCCTTTGGCTTCCTGATGATGTGGAAGAATGCGCCTTAACACAAGTCGTCCCACTTCAAAATTCCTGGGTCGTACTTTCTTGTTATAACCGCGGGCCATTCTTTGTTGGTACAACTGCCCGTGGGATACCGCGGCCATCCATTTTTCATCAATTAAAGACAACTGTTCCAGACGAGTCTTGACCCATTCACTATCCTCGATTTCTGCTTCAACGATGATCCGGAGAGAAGGGATTTCTACCTCTGCGGGTATAACAGCCTTGGTTCCATAGACCAAAAGGTATGGGGTAGCTCCTACCGATGTGCGCACTATGGTGCGATATCCCAGTAATGCCAAAGGAAACTTTACATGCCATTGCCTTGAGCTCTGAATCATCCTTCTCAAAATCTTTTTGATGTTCTTGTTTGCTGCTTCAACGCCACCATTGGCCTTAGGTTTATTCCCAAGTTGTTCCAATTCTCGATTTACTTTCCTAAAAACCTCTCCTTCATCATACTATGGTTCTTGGTTCATTATTTCACAATTAGACAGCATGTTTGGATCTGGGCATGAAGTCCGCAAGCACGTCATGTTATTTAAGGCTGCATTATTAGAACTGAAAAGAAGAAATAATAGCAAAATCAGAAAAAATGAACGATGAAATATTGATTTCATTTCTTGGAATTGGGAAGATAAAGGGTTTACATTGGGAAATTTAAAGACAAGAAACTAAAGAAAACACCCGAGTTACACCCTGGAATAACTCGCGATGCAGAAAAAGTGGCAGGACAGGTCTACCGGGACTCCCGCCTGATTGGGAATGGCGTAGCCTTCCAATTCTGCAGCTTGGCGTTTGGTCCCATATACAGCACCTCAGCGGTGCTTGAGCCCTCTCCTGGCTGTACTATGTGGGTTTCGTATAATATCTTTCTCATTGCCTCACATATCTCTTCAATCTCTTCGGCCGTAAAGGCCTCATCCTCTTCTTCTTCATTGTATTTTGGCTAAAGAAAAGTCTCGTACAAATGTGGCAGTGACTGCGGCAAGACCCATCCCTCTTTCTTCCTCTCATCCACCCACTCTACATCATCTGGGGTGGGGTGAAAACCTATCCCGAAGAACTTTTCAGTTGTTGGCAGGGTCACTGGTTCAGATATTCCTTGTAGAGCTTTTCCAAGTCCCTGCCCTGGCTTGAAACCATGTCTGATCATTTCTTCGGCCACCATAATCGAGGCATTGGATAGGAAGGGTTGGGGACACGGGTTTCCTTCTTCATGCTGGTCCGCCACCACAACTTCGAATGCTTGGTAGACTATGTGTTCACTGCGTTCCTTCACTTCTAGGCATGGGACAGATGGGTCCCGATAAATTGACTGTTCATCCTCTCCATGAACCACGATCTCCTGATCCTCGTGTTCAAATTTCACCATTTGATGGAGGGTAGAGGGTACAGCTCCTGCAGCATGGATCTAAGGCCTTCCCAGAAGAAAATTGTAGGACGTGTCCATGTCTAGCACTTGGAAAGTCACCTCGAAGTCCACCGGGCCAATGGTCACGATTAGGTCAATTTCTCCAATGGTGTCTCTTTTGATACCGTCAAAGGCTCTCACGCAGACATTGTTGGGACGAATCCTTCGAGTCCCGATTTCCATACGCTGTAGTGTGGAGAGTGGGCAAATGTCTACTCCCGAACCTCCATCTACCATGACTCTCTTTACATAATATCCCTCACATTTGACAGTTAAGTGCAAGGCCTTGTTGTGAGCAGCTCCATCAGGAGGCAAGTCATTTTTGCTGACTGAGATTTGATTGACAGCAAAGAACCTTTCCGCCATTCTTTCAAGCTGTTCCACCAAGGTTTCAACTGGCACGTACGCTTCATTCAAAGTTTTCATTAAAACCTTTTGATGCTCAGAGGATTTCATCAGTAATGACAACAACGACACTTGTTCAGGATGCATTCGCAATTGATCGACCATCTCATAGTCGGCCATCTTCATCTTCTGAAAGAAGGCTTCTGCTTCTTCAGCACTCACAGGTTTCTTAGGCGGGAAACGCCTTCTGGTGGCATTGTTTACTTCTTCTATGTTTGAATATTTTTCAACAGTGGTATTTTCTGGAAGCTCTCCCAAGATCTCTTTTCCTTTATACATAACCACCATCTGATGATAATTCCAAGGCACTGCAGCAGGGTTCATCATAGGCTTCTGTGGCACGCGTCCAATAACCACTGGCTTATTCAGTCGAGGTGGTTTAATGGTCCCCCGCACCACATAGGCTTGCTTGGGTACGTACAATTGTGTTCCCTTTTTCACTTCCAATTTCTTTGGAGGGCTCGCAATCAGCTGCTTTTCTTGGCGGCCTCGTGGGACATAGAGAATTCCATTTTTGGGTGATATCGCTTCTGTTCTTGTTTCAACTGTCTTTTCTGGTTCTGTCTCGGTGACTTTGTTCTTCTTCTCCCCTTTATCTTACTTCGGGGCAACCTTTGGCTTTCTTTCCGCATCAGCAATGGCAATTATGGCCTTTAGCGCCAGATCAAATTCTTTATCTTCGCAAATCATTCCAATCACTGGCCCGTTATTATGGGCTGGCAATGGGTTATTGGTCACGTTTGGGACATCCTCATCCCTTAGCACTATCTTTCCTTGTTCTATCAAGTCTTCCACGGCTTTTTTCAAAGTCCAACAGTTTTCTGTATCATGCCCCTCAGCTCCTGAGTGATAAGCGCATCGGACACCCCGCTGATAGGAAGGCGATTCTGGGTTTTGCCTGTTTGGAGGTATGGGCTGCAGTAGACCCATTTGAACAAGCTTCGGAAACAGACTGGAGTTGGATTCACTGATTGGTTTAAAATTTGGCCTCCTAGGTGGTTCACGAGGACGGAAGTTATTTTGTGGAGGACGGGGTTATAGTGGTTTTGGTGAGGAGGCTGGTTTCTTTGAAACGGAGCTTGGTTTCTATTGGCTTGTTGCTGCGGTCGTGCAAAAGGTTGAGCGTTCATGACCGCGTACGGTTGAGGAGCATAGGCCATGTCCTGGTGAGGGTAATAATGTTGAGGGGTTCTTTCGGGGAACATGGGTCTAGGAGCACGGTGTCTTCTTGCACCCGATGCCGCATGGATGTTTTTTCTTTCTTCTTTCCTTTTGCTACTCGTCCAGACCCGCCTTGAATGGCTTGGGAGGTTGCTCTGATAGCGGACTGGCTCAAAATTCTAGCCTGTTTTTAGTCCATTCTCTACCATTTCATCAATTTTAATAGCTTCTGCAAACGGTTTACCCATAGCTGACATCATATTTTGGTAGTCAGCTTCCTGAGCTTGAAGAAACACCGTGACCATTTCAACCTCGTCTATCGGAGGTTTTACCCTTGACGCCTGTTCATGCCACTTGATTGCATACTCCCGAAAACTCTCAGAGGACTTGTTTTTCAAATTTGCCAATGAGTTCCTGTCTGGAGCAATGTCTATATTGTACTGGAACTGTCTGACAAAGACTCTTGCGAGGTCGTCCCAGATGTGCCAACGAGAAATGTCCTGATCCATATACCATTCGGAGGCAATAACCACCAAGCTTTCCCCAAAGTAAGCCATGAGCAATTCTTCTTTTCCTCCAGCCACACGCAATTGATTGCAGTATTTCTTAAGACGAGCAATAGGATCACCATGTCCATCGTATTTCTCAAACTTTGGAGTCTTGAATCCCATGGGCAGATGCACGTGAGGGAACATGCACAGATCAGTATAGGAACACTCTTCTGCCCGCTTAAACCTTGCATGTTTTATAGGCTTTGCTCTAGGATCCTCATCCTTTTTGCCATTTCATCCTGTTCGGGAGCTTTAGGAGTCTTTTCCTGTCCCGTTGTGAACTCATATGGAGGTGGTTGGGAGTAAGTATAGGTGGGGTACTGAGGAGGCTCCACTTGGTAAGTAGGATTCTGAAAAGTAAAGGCCGAAGGATCAAAGGTAGGCCTAGGCAGTGAAGGCTGTGTGGTGGCCGAGCATGACAGAGCGGTAAAGATATTGGGGGCTACTCATGATGCGAACACCTGGGGGCAGACCTCAGAAGGTGTTCCCACAAAATGAGCCGACATGGTGCGCTGTCCCAATGGGGTATTCGGGTGGCTGATGGGGATATTAGAGGTACCTCCTGCTCTAGGAAACAACTCGGGGAATCCGGGGATGGCACTTGGAGGCTCCTTTCCATTAGTCCACGCATCCCACATCTCCATTACCCTAAGACGTAAGATCCTGTTCTCTTCAGCCGCAGCAGACTCTGAGGCCGGGATGCCTGAGATTGGGCTATCTTCTGGGATGGGAATTGCTGGCAAGGTTATTTCCTAAGACATTTCTATGCTCCTTTTTGATCTGGTAAAGTACGGATGTGATGCCAGTTTACCACGAAAAACCAACCACCGTTTCTATAAAATCTGGACTGGAAGTGACAGCAGCAAACGGTTAGTTTGAGGCAAATAACAGATAGGTAATCGCATGTTGAGGCGTGATGCACCTATACAGTTAAATGGTTACTATATGTTTCGCAACAGTTGCATGCGTTATCCCGGCTTTCCTTGTCCAAATTCTTTTCTTTTTATCCGACCCTCTTTTTCCTGCCTTTTCCTTGCTTTTCTGGTTTTTCTCTCATTTTTCTTTCTCTCCCTCTTTTCTTTTCTTTCATTCTTGCCTTTACTTTTTGCTATGGTTTCTTTCTCTCGGTTTTCTTATTTTCTCCCTTTTGTGTTTTTCTTTATCCTCTCTTGTTTTTTTATTATTCTCTTTCCTCCCTTTTTCTTTTCTCTTAGGGTTACGGTCGAATCTTATGGAGATTGCCTACGTATCATGACCCCGCATGAATCAGAACAAGCGTAGTTCTTAAAAATAAAGCGGTAAAAGCATTTAGCACATTAGGTTTAAACATGTAGGAAAATCAGATAACGGATAATGCTAATCATAACATCTATTCTAAGCTCGAATTCTTGAACCCTGAACCGAAGTTTTGGGTTTGGATCCCCAGCGGAGTCACAAGAGCTGTCACACCTCCTTTTTTACACGCCTACCCCGAAGATAGTGTATAAGGGAGTTTATCCAATTAAAGTGACATTATTCGAAATGGGATTATTTATTTATTTCAGAGTCGCCACTTGGGATAGGTTTGGCTTTTGGTGTCCCAAGTCACCGGTTTATCTTGAATCCTAAATCGAGGAAATTTCGACTTCCCGAATGGAGTCTGCGAACCAGAAATTTTGACTAAGGAATTCTGTTGACCCGAGGGAAGGTGTTAGGCACCCCCGAATCCCGTGGTTCTAGCACGGTCGCTTAAACTATTATAAATGGCCTAATATCTGATTTTAAAACATGTTCATCCTATAGTGCAATATTAAAAATTATTTACCGCTTTTAATTGATTTTTAAGGAGGGTTGAACGTCGTTTAAAACGTGTTTTTGGATCACGTCACATGAAATGCACCCGGATCCGCGACACATTTTATTCAACGTTTTAGGATTTGGATTTGGGTCACATGAAATGCACACCCGAATTTTAGGAAGGTAAAATTATTAAAGAACGCGCCTAAAGCGACTAACGCGTTATTAACTTTGCGGGAGGCCATGAAAATTCGCTAAATAGCGCGTCCCGAGTTCTAAGTATTTTAATGAAGTAATTAAACAGGGCCACGCGATTTATGAATTTTGTTTGGCGCGGCGCACCTCGATTTATTTTAAAGGCCATCCTAAAAGGATCTATTATTCTCTATTAAGGATTGTCTCTAAAAGATCCAATTGATTAGCATTATTAATTAACTACTATTAAAGGCATTCAAGAAAGTTCGGGCCTCAAGATCAGGTCCAAACTTAAACAATGGGATTTCCATTACTGAAAACCCCCTTAATTCAAGTTTGCTACCTAACTTAAAAGGCCTAAAGTCTATGATTTAATTTTAACATCATCAAATCCAATAATAAATCAGGGGCTCCAGCATATTGGGCTCGAAACCAGACCATGGAAAAGGAAATTATCTCAGCCTTGCTCCTGTGAGTTGTTCAAAATTCGGGCCTCAGCACTGGCCCAAATCGGAGGCAAGCTTAGCAATTGGGACTCAAAATCGAGTCCCTAACAGCCCAGCATCTATCGAAGTGAATTAACTAAAAGGGTTGTAACACTTGGGCTCGAAACAGGCCCAAATCAGAAGGAAAAATGTCCAAATTGGACGTGAGTCACATCAGGAAATCAAGCTCAACCCAATCATGTTCAATCTAAAATAAATACATTGACCACTGATTTTAAATTTGTAAATCTCTTAAGCTAAAATGAACGTCAGGAAGAAATTTCAGTTATGAAAACTTAATGATGGATTATAATTTAACTAAGAACCAATTTGGACATTTATTAGCCAACGTATTAGCCATTTTTACTGCTTACCAATAAACTCATATAACACTTGAACCTTAATGTGAAATTCACTAAGAACAATAAGAGTACATAAAAACCTTCAGTTTTGAGTTTTATCGAACTATGAATTCATTAATTGAATCATAGCTCTCCAACTCGCAACTATTATTTCAAAAATAACTGTAAACTGCAAAAATTCTAAACTATACTAGATTTGGAACTCTGGAGCAAATGTGAACAGTTCAAGTTTTTTACAGTCCAATTATTACAGATAAAGCAATCTCTAAGTAAATACTATTACACTAGGCATTTAAGCTAAGTAAAGTAATAGAAAATTCACAAAAAACAGGTTTGCACTTCATCATTTCCTCCAATTTGATCATACATTTGACTCAAATTTCATATGTCATTTGCGGCTGAAGAATACCTAAAAATTAGAACAAAATGAGAAGGTCGAAAATCAGCCAAGCAGCAGCAGAATAAACAAGCAGTCAACAACAAGTTGAGATCAATTTCTAGCCCAGGAAGTAGTATCGAAACAGCCAGGAAATAGTTTTGAATGAACAGCAACAGTAAACACCCAAAATGAAGCTTGAATGACCCAATTTGAACTTGATATAACCCCCGGGACCTCTGAAACCTTCACTACTCTCAACTTTCAAATTTTAAGATTTTTTTTTTGGTTTTTTGATTTTGAATTTGGAATTTCAGATCTCTGGATCTAAGAACTTTTGAATTTTTTTTGAATTTTCAGACTTTTAGCTCTTTTAAAACCTCTAAGACTGTTTCGAATTTTTCAGATCTCTAAAACTTTTTTTTTTGAATTTTCAGATATTTAAACTTCTAGACTTTCTCATATTTTTCCCTCCCAAAACCCTTCAGATTTCTAAAACTTCTCAAAACTTGTCGGATTTTTTCAGATTTTTCAAAACTTATGAAACAAGGCAATTGGCATGCCTTTTATAGGCAAAATTAGGGCTGCCTTCAGATTTCTATTTTAAACCCTAAGTCCCTCTTTTATTTTTCAATTTTTAGCTAGTTAGTCCCTTATTTGTTGGCTTGTTGCCCAAATTAGACCACTAAATCCCTGAAATTCTAATTGGAACCCCATCTAGAAAGTTCTAGGGGTTTCCAATTCAGTTACTGCATTATTCTTTATTTGACTACCCAATATACCCTTAATTCAACTCATGAATTATTAACCTAGTCAAACTAACCCTCAGCCCTGTTAAGCTTAGTACAAACTAACCAGGGTTAATCAATCAAGGGCTGGGGTGTATTCAGCTATATCCAAACCAATCCTAAAAGTGAAATAATCAAATCTAACTAATCAAATTGAAATTTAACCCAAATTAATACTATATCCTAAAGCAATCAGTGAACTAACAACTAATCAGCAAACAATCAAAAATTGAAACTAAGGTCAAATTAATCAACAAAAATCAGGGATCATCCAATCGAAACAAACACACAGTCAAATAAGAACTGAACCATATGACTGCAATATACGAAAATTAGAGACCTAAATCGAAAAACCCTAACTTAAAGAAATGCTGGAAGTAAAAAACAAAAAAGAATTACTCATGCAAAGAGACAGAAAAATCAAATAAAGAAAGAAAAAGTGACAAAAACTCATAGATTTTGAGCCTCTACTTGACTGACTCTCGAAATTGATTCTCAACTAATGTTATATGTCTATTTTTCCAAAATAAACAAATAACATTAATTGAAGATCACTGGAACACTTGAAAATCCAAAACAGGTTGAAAATTCTTCAAACCTTGATATAAAATTCGTGAGATTCCACTTGGATTTGAAGGATTTTGGTTTGATATTCGGGATGAGGAGGTCAAGGAGGCCATACGGTGTGATTTTGGTTGGATTTGGAGGAGTTAGGATTTTGGCCGGAATCTTAGATTCAATATTCGTAGAATTTGTTGGGGATTCGAGGGACGGGGTTTGGAGTTTTAGAAAGAGGAGAATGAGGGGAGTTCAGGGTGTATTTTTGGTGTTATTTGGAGACCGGCCGCCGGCGGCGGATGGCGGAGGGCGACGGAGGTAAGCGGTGTTACGCCGGAGGTTAGAAAGGGTGCGAGACGATGAGAGGGGTAGGGGGGCCTTGTTCGGACATTTATATACTCAAGGAGGGGGCTTCAGGACCGTTAGGTCAGATAACCTCGACGGTCCTGATCGAATGAGCCCAAAACGACGTCGTTTTGTTGTTTGAAGGGCTGGACCGGATCAAGGTATTTTTGAGCTGGATTTGAGTAATTGGGTATTTCAATTGGGCTGGCACAATTAATTTGAATACTAGCCAAAAATTGGCTGGCCTGTTTCTCTCTTCTTTTTATTTCTTTTCAATTAATTCCTTTCTTCTTCTTTTTTTTTTAATTTCATTTTATTTTTATTTCATTTTTTAGATTTTTGTTAAATACAAAATTAAAATGAAAAGACCTGATTTAACTCTACAACTAAACTAATTAAATTTCAAGAATTAACTCCTAATATCGAACAAACTAAAACCAATTTGAGAATTAAAAGTAAAAATACAAAAAGAACCATTTTTTGTTATTTTCTTCTATTTTTGTGATGTTAATTGACCAATAAAACTAAAATATAAAATTGAGTCCTAAATGCAAAGGTACTATATTTTTGTATTTTTTATGAATTATATCAACTAAAAATGCACACAAAATGCAAACAAACACAAAATCATTCAATTAATTCCCTAAAATTCAAATAATAAAGAAAAAAATCCTAATTTTAAAAATTTTATAGGAGTAATTCAAGCGCGGCAAAAATTACGTGCTCACAGTAGGTTGATAGATAGTAGTGTGTTCCCCCTAGGCCATTCAGTAGTACTAGGACTATTTTTGTAATTTCCTATTTATTGTTCTTTATTATGTATGTTGTGGCACTCGCACACATTACTATGTTATATTGTTTCTAATATTCTTTGCTACTTGGTTACTTTATCTTCATTGTTCCTTGAGTCGAGGGTCTATAGGAAACAACCTCTCTATCTGTATGAGGTAGGGGTAAGGTCTGTGTACACACTACCCTCCCTAGGCCCCATTTATGGGATCAAACTGGTTTGTTGTTGTTTTGTTTTGTTTCTTTTTTATTTTTTTTTCTATTTTAGTAATTTCTTTTACTAACTTGTGTGAATCAAGAGTTGTATTGGAGTATCTTTTGTGTGTGTAGGACACCATTTTTCATTGTCCGGTTGCTGTGTCTGTTGTAGATTTCTCTTAATCTTTGTTGATGTTTGGTTCTTGTTATGACATTGGTATAGGTTGTATCCCTAGCATCCTCATATCGTACAAAGTGGGTTTGTGTCTTCATAGTTGATATCTTGTAAATGTTTCCCGAACATGATATTTTTTGGTAGAGATTTTCCCAGGGGTGCCAGGATACACAAGCATGCGTAGCGTCCCCTTGTCGTGTTGCTAGTGTAACTGCCAATCTTTAAAACATCTCCAATCATTTGTCCAATTTTTTTCAGTATTTCTAGGTCATAGTATACAGTAGGTAGTTCTTGAAGGCGAACCGATATTGTGGAAAAATTGATGTGATTTGCATTGGGATTGAATTTGGTGTCTATTTCCTAACACTAAGGCACTGTGAGCCAAAAAACTATGGTCCCTGATTTAGGGCCCTTTGATAGAGATCATGTAATGTAAAGCGAATCAGATAGTAGTCGTTACCTAAATCTATGAGGTTAAGGGGTTCTATTGAGCTCCAGCTTTTTTGTATTTTTGTGCATAGTAGGTTGTAACCCATGCGCTTGCCCAGTAGTTTGATGATTACAGATTGTTTCTGTCATGATCCAAAACTCGACATGTGGTAATGGCGCCTATCATGATACTAGGCAAGCCAACAACTCACACATACCAACATTTTTAAATTCAATATGTACTGAAATAGGTTTAAGTAAGTAAAATCTCATAAAAACTGAACGAAAGCGCTACACTATAAAAAAAATTCCTAAAATTGGGGTTTCACTGAGTACATGAGCACATATACAATAACATAGTCTGATACGCTGTCTAAGAAAATAGAATAGAATAAGTAAAACTGAGAGATCGGGGAGGAGATTCAAGATCTGCGGACACCAAGGCAGCTACCTCGATAATCTCTAAACATCTCAATCTCCGAGATTAGCAACCACCATATCCGGAAACACCTGGATCTGTACACGAAGCGCAGGGTGTAGCGTGAGTACAACAACAAGTCTAACCTTTAGGCGAAAGCAGTGACGAGCTTGGACAATACAGTTCAAATACAAAATTTAAAAATACAGAAATTTACGGGAAATATGACAATAGTACACAAAAGAATCTCATAATTTGCAGGTACCGGTACAGTAATGTAGATATGTTTCCAGGTTTAACAGTTAAGCTCAATACAGGTAAAAACATGCCAAGTCTGAAAGATATGGGGAATATGAGATCTTTATATCTACATGCCAGTATGCATGTCGTATGTGATGCAACACAATGAAAGCCTCGCATACTCACACTCTCAGGGTACTCAACCTGACTGTCTCAATTCTCACTCATCACACTCAATCGCTCAGCACTGTACAGTACCCGCTACGGTGTGCAGCCCGATCCCATCATGAATTAATAGCAACTGTGCTCACTGTGGGTGTGCACACTCCGGAGGGGCAGATCCAGCCCAAGCGCTATTAAATCTTCCTGCGGCGTGCAGCCTAATCCTATCGTGAATCAATAATACCTGTTGCGGCGTGCAGCCCGATCCCATCATGAGTCAATAATGCATGCTGTGTTGTGCAGCCCGATCCATCAACATCACTCACAAACAGGTGCTCGGCCTCACTCAGTCATCATTCTCTCCAGTCTCTCGGGCTCACAACACTAATGTTAAGCAGCCCAATCAATGATAAAAGATGTGACAATGTATGATAACAGAGACTGTGATATGATACGCAATCATAAATAAGACTGAGTACATAACTGCAATTAGGCAAATGACTCAACAGCAAAAAATGACCACTATGGGTCCGAATAGTACCAGCACATAGCCTAAACATGATTTCTAACATAAATCAAAAGCTCAAATGCTCTAACACATAGAGTACAATAATAATATTCACATAAGATAGCTACACAGTTCCATGTAATCGACTGAATCACAATTACTGTGGTGCACGCCCACACGCCCGTCTCCTAGCATGTGCATCACCTCGACTTCAATCACACAACACGTAATTTCAAGGATTCATACCTTCAGAACCAAGTTTAGAAGTGTTTCCATAAAACCGTGAAAATCTCTACTCAAACAAGCCCTTGCCTCAAGAATCAGCCTTTGAATGCCTTGAATCTAGTCACAAATAATTCAATACCATCAGCACGAGCTATAGGAATCAATTCCATAGGAAAATGCTAAGTTCTTGATCAAAAGTCAAAAAGTCAACTCAAAAGTCAACCCCGGGCCCATGTCTCGGAATCTAATAGAAGTTACAAAATCCAAAAGCCCATTCAACCACGAGTCAAACAATACCAAATTTACCAAATTCTGACACCAAATCGTTTCTCAAATCCTCAAATATAACTCTCCAATCCCTAGCCCAAAACTCCCTAAATTCCACCTAAAAAACACACAAACTAGGTGGGAAATTTGATGGGTAAACAACATTATTGCATAAAAGGACCAAGAGTAACTTACCTCAATAAACCCCTTGAAATCCATCTCAAAAATCGCCTTAATCCAGGTTTGCAAAGTCCAATAATGATAAAATCTTGGAACCCTTGAATCTAATATTCTGCCCAATGCTTTCACACATGCGAAATCTCTTCTACGATAAAAGTCCCGCTTCTCTAGAAATCACTTAACTCCACAAGGTCCGCACCAGCGCTCAAAGTTCCGCACCTGTGGAAGCGCTTCTGCGACACCCCATCCGCTTCTGCGAAGGTAGCCCACTCTCCCATTCTCCGCATCGGCGGAGCCTTACTCGCACCTACGGGCTCGCAGATGTGAAAGCCCCCTCTCACCTCCGATACACACCAGGACAGCCCAGCTGTACTTCTATGCCACATTAGCCGCACCTGCGGCATCGCACTGCGGCTAGTATCCTCGCAGGTGCAATCACACCTGAAGGAAAAGTTCCAGCAATGCTTCAAATCTATCTTTTGATTCGTGTGACGACCCGGCCGGTCGTCTTAAGAATTAACGCCCCGATCCCCTATTGACTGTTTCCCCTAAGTTCATTTCTGCTATTTTGGCTTGCCGGGATGTTCGGTGTTGAGTTTCAGAGAGTTTTGAGAAACTTAGTCCCTAAATGAGAGCTTATGTGTTGAAAAATGGTCCTTAGTCGGAACACTGTGAAGACGACCTCGAAATGGAAATCTCATGGTTTTGTTAGCTCCGTTAGGTGATTTCGGGGTTGAGAGCGTGTTCGGAATGTATTTTGGAAGTCCGTAGCTCATTTAGGCTTGAAATGCCGAAGTTTGTATTTTTGAAGTTTCCGGTCCGATAGTGAGTTTTTGATCCGAGGGTCGGAATGGAGTTCCGGAAGTTGCAATAGCTCCGTCATGTCATTTGGGATGTGTGTGCAAAATTTCAGGTCATTCAGACGTGTTTTGGTTATGTTTTTGATCGAAAGCGTATTTGGAAAAAATTTGAAGTTCTTAGGCTTGAATTATTGATTAAATCGGGTTTCCGGTGTTGTTTTAGGTGTTTTAAGGATTGGTACAAGTTCGAATAAGGTATTAGATGGTATTGGTGCTTTTGGTTGAGGTCCTAGGGGCCTCGGGATGATTCCGGGTGGTTGACGAATAATTTTGAAGTTGAATGAATTGCTGAAGGTTCTGTCATCTGGTATTTCCGCTTCTGCGGCTTGGGAACCGCAGAAGCGGAGCCGCAGAAGTGGCTAGACCACCGCAGGAGCGTCGAGTGTTCCCTGAGTATGCCATCTGTTATACCATATTGGCCATGCATGCACCGGCCTTGGTTGCTACAGTTCGGGAGAGAGTTCGCAGGTTCATTGAGGGTCTTATTCCACCCATCAGATCTAGCATGGCTCGAGAGTTGGAGATGGACATTCCTTATCAGCAGGTAGTGAGCATTGCTAGGAGGATTAAGGGTTTGCTCGCCAGGGAGCAAGGGGAGAGGGAGGCCAAGAGGTCTCGAGAGTCGGGCCACTACTCTGGTGCCCGTATCCTATCAGCAGGTCGTTATGGTAGAGGTTATTCGGGTCGCCCTGTACATTCAGCTCTCCCAGCAGCCGGCAGTGCTCCAGCTCCTCCTACACCTCAGGAGCCTTACTATGCACCTCCAGTTTCTAGCGCGCCTCCTGCGCGGGGTGCTTCTAGAGGTCAGTCCAGCAGGCCTAGTCTCAGCCAGTCACAGCCACCGCGTCCTCCCAGAGCTTGTTTTGAGTGTGCTGATACACGCCGCATGGTTAGGGACTGCCCCAGACTTGGTAGGGGTGCATCTTCATAGATTGCTCAGCCACAGCATGCTCCTCAGAGTTCTCAGGCCATGCTCACAGCTCCAGCTGCCACCCCACCTGCCCAGCCGGCTAGGGGTGGAGGTCGAGGAGATAGAGGTCTCCCTCGAGAGAGGGGCCGGGACAGATATTATGCTATTCCTGCTCGTACTGAGGTTGTTGCCTCCGACTCCGTCATTACAGGTATTATTCTGGTTTGTCACAGAGAGGCATCGGTTCTATTCGATCCGGGCTCTACTTACTCTTATGTGTCTTCTTATTTTGCTCCGCATTTGGGTGTGCCTCGGGATTCTTTGAGTGCCCCCGTTTATGTTTCTACTCCTGTGGGAGATTCTCTTGTTGTGGACCGTGTTTACCAGTCATGTTTGGTTACTATTCGTGGTTTTGAGACCAGAGCAGATTTATTGTTACTCGGTATAGTGGATTTTGACATTATTCTAGGCATGGACTGGTTGTCGCACCATTTTGCTATTCTTGATTGTCACGCTAAGACCGTGACGCTGGCTATGCCAGGTATTCTGCGTGTTGAGTGGAGTAGTACTTTAGATCACACTCCCAGTAGAGTTATCTCTTTTCTTAAAGCTCAGCGCATGGTTGAGAAGGGGTGTGCCGCGTATTTGGCTTATGTGAGAGATGTCAGTGTTGATACCCCTTATGTTGATTCTGTTCCAGTGGTACGGGATTATCCCGATGTATTTCCAGCTGATCTTCCGGGCATGCCGCCTGATAGGGACATTTATTTTGGCATTGATCTGTTGCCGGGCACTCAGCCCATTTCCATTCCCCCATATCGTATGGCTCCTCCTGAGTTGAAGGAGTTGAAGGATTAGTTGCAGGAATTGCTTGGTAAGGGTTTTATTCGACCCAGTGTTTCACCGTGGGGTGCTCCTGTTTTGTTTGTGAAGAAAAAAGATGGTTCTATGGGCATGTGTATTGACTACCGCCAGTTGAACAAGGTTACAATGAAGAACCGTTATCCCCTGCCTTGTGTAGATGATCTGTTTGACCAGCTTCAGGGCGCACAGGTGTTTTCTAAGATTAACTTGCGCTCAGGTTACCATCAGTTGAAGATTCGGGAGCCAGGTATCCCGAAGACTGCCTTCAGGACTCGATATGGCCATTACAAGTTCCTTGTTATGTCATTTGGGCTGACCAATGCCCCTGCAGCTTTCATGCATTTGATGCACAGTGTGTTCAGGCCATATCTTGACTCGTTCGTGATTGTTTTTATTGATGATATTTTGGTGTATTCCCGGAGTCGGGAAGATCATGAGCAGCACCTGAGGACCGTGCTTCAGACCTTGAGGGAGAAAAAGTTATATGCAAAGTTCTCAAAATGTGAGTTTTGGCTGAGTTCTATGGCATTCTTAGGCCATGTGATTTCTAGTGAGGATATTTGGGTGGATCCTAGGAAGGTAGAGGCCGTGCAGAGTTGGTCCAGGCCGTCCTCAGCTACAGAGATTCGCAGTTTCCTTGGCTTCGCGGGTTACTACCGTCGTTTCGTGGAGGGATTTTCATCGATTGCTGCCCCTATGACTAGATTAACCCAGAAGGGTGCCCCATTTTAGTGGACAGAGGAGTCTGAGGCGAGCTTTCAGAAGCTCAAGACAACTTTGACTACAGCCCCAATCTTGATGTTGCCTACCGGTTCGGGGTCTTATACTGTCTATTGTGACGCCTTGAGAGTTGGCCTTGGAGCAGTGTTCATGCAGGACGGTAGGGTGATTGCCTACGCGTCCAGACAGTTGAAGATACATGAAAAAAATTACCCTGTCCACGACCTTGAGTTAGCTGCCATTGTTCATGCCTTGAAGATGTGGCGTCATTATTTATATGGAGTGCCTTGCGAGATCTATACTGATCATCGGAGTTTGCAGCACTTTCTCAAGCAAAAGGATCTCAATATGTGTCAGAGGAGGTGGTTAGAGTTGCTAAAGGATTATGACATTACTATTCTGTATCACCCTGGCAAGGCCAATGTAGTGGCGGATTCCTTGAGTCGCCGGGCGGAGAGTTTGGGGAGTTTGGCATATTTACCAGCTTCAGAGAGGCCTATGGCGATGGATGTTCAGGCCTTAGCTACCCAGTTTGTGAGATTGGATCTTTCGGAGCCCCGTCGGGTTCTAGCCTGTGTGGTTTCCCGGTCTTCCCTATTTGATTGTATCAGGGAGCGGCAGTATGATGACCCTCATTTACTTGTCCTTAAGGACAAAGTTCAGCGTGGAGATGCCAGAGATGTGACCCTTGGAGATGATGGAGTATTGAGGATGCAGGGCCGGATTTGTGTGCCCAATGTTGATGGTCTCCGAGAGATGATTCTAGCAGAGGCCCATAGTTAGCGGTATTCCATCCATCCGGATGCCGCGAAGATGTATCAGGACCTGAGGTAGCACTACTGGTGGAGGCGGATGAAGAAAGATATAGTTGGCTATGTGTCTAGATGCCTCAACTGCCAGCAGGTGAAGTATGAGCACCAGCGCCCGGGTGGGTTGCTCCAGCAGATAGAGATTCCGGAGTGGAAATGGGAGCGCATCACCATGGATTTTGTATCCGGACTTCCACGGACCTTGAAAAAGTTTGATTCCATTTGGATTATTGTGGACCGACTGACCAAGTCCGCTCATTTTATTCCTGTGTGTACCACTTATTCATCAGAGCGGTTGGCGGAGATTTATATCCGGGAGATTGTCCGTCTGCATGGTATTCCAGTTTCTATTATTTCGGACAGAGGTACCCAGTTTACATCGCGGTTCTGGAGAGCCGAGCAGCAGGAGTTAGGCACTCGGGTGGAGTTGAGCACATCATTCCACCCCCAGACGGACGGACAGTCCGAGCGCACTATTCAGATTCTTGAGGATATGCTCCGTGCGTGTGTGATTGAGTTTGGAGGGTCTTGGGATCATTTCTTGCCATTTGCGGAGTTTGCTTACAACAACAGCTATCAGTCCAGCATTCAGAATTCGCCGTATGAGGCTTTATATGGTAGGAGGTGTAGATCACCGGTGGGTTGGTTTGAGCCGCGTGAGTCCAGGCTATTGGGCACAGAGTTGGTTCAGGATGCATTGGAGAAGGTTAAGACGATTCAAGATAGACTCCGTACAGCCCAGTCCAGACAGAAGAGTTACGCGGACAGGAAGGTTCGTGATGTTTCATATATGGTTGGTGAGCGGGTTCTGCTTCGGGTTTCGCCTATGAAGGGCATCATGAGGTTTGGGAAGAAGGGAAAGTTGAGTCCGAGGTTTATTGGCCCTTTTGAGATCTTGCGGCGAGTTGGGGAGGTTGCCTATGAGCTTGCCTTGCCTCCTAGTTTGGCCGGAGTTCATCCGGTATTTGATGTTTCGATGCTCGAAGGTATCACGGTGATCCGTCACACGTGTTGGATTTCAGTTCAGTCCAGTTGGACAAGGATCTATCCTATGTTGAGGAGCTAGTGGCTATATTGGATAGGCAGATCAGGAAGCTGAGGTCAAAGAACATAGCTTCAGTGAAGGTTCAGTGGCGGGGTTAGCCGGCCGAGGAGGCGACTTGGGGGACCGAGCAAGACATGCGCAGCAGTTACCCTCATCTTTCTCTACTTCAGGTATGTTCTCTATGCTCGTTCGAGGACGAACGAATGTTTAAGTGTAGGAGGATGTGACGACCCGGCCGGTCGTCCTAAGAATTAACGCCCCGATCCCCTATTGACTGTTTCCCCTAAGTTCATTTCTACTATTTTGGCTTGCCGGGACGTTCGGTGTTGAGTTTCGGAGAGTTTTGGGACACTTAGTCCCTAAATGAGAGCTTTAGTGTTGAAAAATAGTCCGTAGTCGGAACAGTGTGAAGACGACCTCGGAATGGAAATCCGATGGTTCCGTTAGCTCCGTTAGGTGATTTCGGGGCTGGGAGCGTGTTCGGAATGTATTTTGGAAGTCCGTAGCTCATTTAGGATTGAAATGCCGAAGTTTGAATTTTTGATGTTTCCGGTCCGATAGTGAGTTTTTGATCCGAGGGTCGGAATGGAATTCCGGAAGTTGCAGTAGCTCCGTCATGTCATTTGGGATGTGTTTGCAAAATTTCAGGTCATTCGGACGTGTTTTGGTTAGGTTTTTGATCGAAAGCGTATTTGGAAGAAATTTTAAGTTCTTAGGCTTAATCATTGATTAAATCGGGTTTCCGGTGTTGTTTTAGGTGTATTAAGGATTGGTACAAGTTCGAATAAGGCATTAGGTGGTATTGGTGCTTTTGGTTGAGGTCCCGGGGGCCTCGGGATGATTTCGGGTGGTTGACGGAAAATTTGAAGTTGATGAATTGCTGAAGGTTCTGTGTCTGGTATTTTCGCTTCTGCAGCTTGGGAACCGCAAAAGCGGAGCCGCAGAAGCGGCTAGACCACTGCAGGAAAGAAATTCGAGTGTTCCCTCAGTTTCCGCAGGTGCGGAAGTTTAACCGCAGAAGCGGTTACGCACCTGCGAGATAGTAGTCGCAGATGCGGTCCTTGGGATTTTGATTGAAACCGCAGAAGCGGTAAGGAATCCGCATAAGCGGCAACCGCAAGTGCAGTTTAAGACCGCAGAAGCGGAACTCTTGGCTTTAATGAAAAAATGCAGAAGCGGTGAGTTGGTCCGCAGAAGCGGGACCGCAGATGCGGTCCCTTGTCCGCAAAAGCGGAAACACCTGTTCTGATATAGAAAATTCGAGGGTTTGATTTGATTTCATAAGTTAGAAAAGTCGAATTTAGCTCGGGGAAGGGCGATTTTCAGAGGGTTTTGAAGAGAAGACCATTGGGTAATGTTTCTTTGATCCCTCCTAGCTATATTTCATCATTTTGTAGTTAAATCCATCATTAGAATTCGAATTTAGGGTCAAAAATTTGGATAGTTTGGGGAAAACTTCTTAGACCTAACCTTTGGATTTTGAGTGGGCATTTGACCTCCGAGTTGGGAGATTTTTATATGGTGAGACTCGTGAGAGTACGAGGGTTCTGAAAATGTGAAAATTATTCGATTTCGAGACGTTGGCCTGAGGGGCATTTTGGACATTTTACCTATTTTCGCGCCTTAGCTTTAAATTTAATAGCGGAATCAGTTGTTTGCAATATTACTTATGATATGTAATTGAATTGAATAGATTTGGGCCATTTGGAGTCGGATACTCATGGCAAAAGCGTGATTTCGAGTTGATTTTGGTGCCGATTCGAGGTAAGTGGCTTGTCTAACCTTGTGTGGGGGACGTTTCCCCTTAGGATTGTTGCTTGATATTTAAGTGCCTTCTACGTGAGATGACGGGCGCGTACTTGAGCCGATTGATGGAAAATCCGGTTTTTACTTAAGTTATTGAGATTTGGTTTCTTTCTTACTTGCCTTATTCTACTTGAAATTATAACTTGTGCTATATTAGGAAAAACATGTTTAGTTGACTTGATTGCCTAATTGCTTGAGTTTTTTTGACTGTTCTACGTGAAGCATGCTAGGCTAGTTCTATCTGTGTTGTATTTCGTACTTCATTCCTTGGTATATTCTGGCTGTGGTTGCGCATTTACATTGGGACTACGGATGTGGGATTCCGGTAGCTCCCCCCCTGTTTGTTTACTTTGGGACTACAGGTTCGATTCCCGGTAGATCCCCCTGCACTTTTACTTTGGGACTGAAGGTTAGATTCCCGATAGATCCCCCCTGGATATTGTTGGTTGGACTACGGGACGGTATCCCGGGAGATCCTTCGGTTTGGCACATGAGTTGGACTACGGGACGGTATCACGGGAGATCCACTGGACAGTTGAGGAGGGGCTACAGGACGGTATCCTGGGAGACCCTCATTGTTATTCTTGGTATTGAGCTGTAGTCATTTTGTGTCCATTTTGTTCTTTGTGTAGTTGTTATTATTTCGTTAGCCTGTCTTATCTCACTGTTGTACTCATTATTTCTGTCAGATTTTCATACCGTTAATTAATATTATATTTTACCTCAGTAGGGCCCTGACCTTCCTCGTCACTACCCAACCGAGGTTAGGCTTGGCACTTACTGAGTACCGCTGTGGTGTACTCATGCCCTTCCTGCGCATGTTTCTCATGTGCAGATCCAGGTACCTCTTCTTAGGCGCACTACCCTTGAGGCGAATAGATACACGGAGACATCGAGGTATATCTGCAGCGTCCGCGGACCGAAGAGTCTTCTTCCTTATTCTAGTTGTAGAGTTGTTATCCTATCATACTTTTGATGTAGATATTCTTGAGATTAGAGTACTTATGGAAATTCTATTAGCTTGTGTTTCCCGTGAGTTTCCGGGTTTTGGGATTGAGTTGTAGACTTCCGCATATCTTTAGAGTTGTGTAGGCCGGGCGGCCTTATATTCAGTTGTTATTTTTCATATGTTCAGTTTTAATTGATTATACCTCAAGTTGAATTGTTATTTCCGCACTGTTAGGCTTACCTAGCTGTAGGAACTAGGTGCCATCACTACATGTTCATGGAGGGTGAATGGGGGTCGTGACAATTCGTTAACCATCCGGAATCCACCCGAGGCCCCTGGGACCTCAACCAAATATACTGAAAAGTCCTAAAATATGATATGAACTTAGTCGAGGCCTCAAATCACCTCAAACAACATCAAAACATGAATCGCACCTTAATTCAAGCCCAACGAAAACTAAGAAATTTCAACTTCTACAATCGATGTCGAAACCTATCAAATCAACTCCAATTCACCTAAAGTTTTGCACACAAGTAATATATGACACAACGGACCTATTCCAACTTCCGGAACTAAAATCCAAGCACGGTAACCACAAAGTCAACTCTCGCTCTAACTTCTCAATTTCCAAAACTTCTAATTTTCCAACTTTCGCCATTTCAAGCCAAAATCAACTACAGACTTTCAAATCACTATCCGTACACACTCCTAAGTCCAAAATCACCATATGTAGCTATCAGAACCATCAAATCTGTTCTGGAGTCGTTTGCACATAAGTCAACATCCGGTCAACTCTTTTAACTTAAGCTTTCAACCTTGGGACTAAGTGTCCCAATTCATTCCAAAACCTTTTCGGAACCAACCAACTACCTAGGAAAGTCACATAACAATAATTAAGCATAGGAAAAGCAGTAAGTAGGGAAACGGGACTATAATACTCAAAACAATTAGTCGGGTCGTTACATCCTCCCCTCTTAAACAAACGTTCATCCTCGAACGGGTCAAAAAACATACCTGGAGTCTCAAATAGGCGTGGATATCTACTCCACATCTCCTGCACGGTCTCCCAAGTAGCCTCCTCGACTAGCTAACCTCTCCACTGCACCTTCACTGAAGCTATGTTCTTTGACCTCAACTTTCAAACTTGCCGATCCAAGATAGCCACCGGCTCCACATCATAAGTCAAATCACCATCCAACTAAACCATGCTAAAATCCTAAATATGAGATGGATCGCCGACATACTTCCGGAGCATCAAATCATGAAATCCCTACTATAGTGGGACTGTCCCACAGATGAAACACTGGTGAAATCACCCGAACTATGAGGCCTCTTGGCCTCTCTCTCCTCACGCTCCTAACTACGGACCATCTCTAGCGGCCGAGCAACATCAACCACCCCGTCAAACCTAGCACCTAATGCGTTCTCCCGAGTCATAACAAAATACAACTGATAACTGAGGCCATCAATGAACCTCCTGATCCTCCCCTTCTCGGTTAGAACCAACCAAACCGCATGATGAGCCAACTCGGAAAACCTCATCTCATACTAGGTCAAAGACATGCCCTCCAACATAGCTTCTCGAACTGCCTATGCAACTCCTCCCTGCCTATTTTTCCCAAGAACAAATTTTTTGTTCTTTTGTTCAGCCTTTTCTTTTGCAGTGTGATTACTCTTTTAGTGACCAGTGTTACCACATTATGTGCAAATTTTATTTTCAAGGAGATTGAGGTACTTGCTTTTGGGATCCCACATAGGTGCAGAGTTCCTAAAACCAAGTTCTCTTCTGTTGCTACTATGATGTTCTTGTAGCCATGAAGGTGCATCAGAGAAACTATTACATTTGTAAGTTCTGTCTAGCTCATGCTTAACCTTATTCAGATCCTCCTTTAAGACTCTTACATGTTCATCCCTTTTATACAACTCATCTTTCATTATACCAAAATTCTCTTCTGGAGTGAGTTCTATGTTACCAGCTATCTTTTTACCTATTCCTAACTTTAATTTTAGATTTTTCGATCTTAGTTCTAGGATAGTAGTATCAAGTGCATGAACTTGGTTCTTTAACACAGTATTTCACTTTCAGCTTCACAAGCCCTAAGTTCTAGGTTTTTGCACTTAGCCTTCAAAATGACACATTCTTTTGATAGCTATTCCTTTTCATTATTTACATCTTCAGATCCATCAATCACCTGTAGTAGTAATTCAGATAATCTTTCAATAGACAAAAATTTAATCTTGTTTTTTAGATTAAAGACACTTACCTCAGTTTCTTCATTAGATTCTCCAATAGCCATTAGTGCTCGTCCATCATCATCAGAGCCTTTATCAAAGCTTTCTCCCCAAGAAGCAACCATAGCCTTGGTTGATTTTTTATTATTGCCTTTCTTGGGATGAACTTGTTTCTTCTTCCTTTTCCTTCGTTAAGCTCTTTCCTTCTTACATTCAATATCCCATAAGGGACAGTTCTTGATCATGTGATCAGTCTTTCCACACTTGTAGCAACCATCATTTGTTTGCTTCTCCGGAGCTCTTGCCTTTCTGTAGTTTCCACTTGTCAAAGAACCCTTTCCTCTCCTTAGGTACTTCTTGAAGTTTTTGGTGATCATTGACATTTCATCATCTTCTAGGCCAGAACCTTCAGTGATTCTGAGTGTTAAACTTTTTTCATTCTTAGGCACATCCATTTTTATTGTTTTGTCTAAGTTCATAAGCAGTGGGATTCCAATCAATTCACCAAAAGGGAGTGTAGCAATATTCTTTGATTCCTGAATAGCAGTGATCTTGCTTTCCCAAGTAATTGGCTAGACCTTAGTAAGTATCTTCTCAACCCTCTCATCTTCAAGGATTATCCTACCAAGAGATTTTAGATCATTTGTCAATGTAGTGGACCTTGTGTACATCTCCTAAATGGTTTCTCCATCCTTCATAGCAAAGTTTTCATACCGAGAGTACAGTAGAGTTCCTCTTATTTCTTCACCTGAATTATTCCTTCATGGGCCACTTGTAGTGTGTCCCAAATCTGCTTGACAGTAGAACAACCTTGAGTTCTGCTGTACTCATCAGGACCAATTCCACAAACAAGGAATTCCTTGGCTTTGGCATTCTTTTACCACTTCTTCAATTCCTCAGCATTACAATCAATTCTTGTCTTTGGCATCTACCCCTTTAGCATTTTTCTTCAAGGTAGCTAGTGGACCATCAGTGACAATATCCCATAGCTCATAGTCCTCATCCTATATGTGATCTCTCATCCTTGACTTCCACCAAGAGTAGTTCTGGTCATTAAAGAGTGGTGGCCTGGCAGTGGATTGCCCTTCCCAATTTCTAGGTGGTGCACTCATCTTCATCTTCTCCTAAAGTGTTAGCATCTCCAAGGATAAACCGCTCTGATACCAATTGATATTTTATACTTAAATACCACACAAGAAGGGGGGGGGGGAGGGAGATTTGTGTGGTGTTCAATTTTCGCATGCATAGAATATAGAAGGACCTAGTTCTTTTACGAGTTCCTTACACTACAGTCGTGGAATAATAAATGTATAAAGTAAAGAATGCAAGTATTTTTATGTGAAAAATACCTGGCTCAAAAAGTGAAAAAATTATGACCTACTTCCAAGTAGGATTTTCCCAATACTTCATTAAATCACTGAGCCAAACAATAACATTTACAGAACTTTTGTAAACCTAAGGATTACCTCTAACCCTTTGTGGCAACCAGCTTTAGGTTGTTGCGACAATTTCAAGTGAACTCTAACTTGAATAATACAACTTAAAGTACCTAGTACAAATGCTTCTAGAGAAAGCTGAAAGGTACAACTCAAAACCCCTACTACAATCGAACTAGAATAAAAGACAGACACTTGAAACTGGTTTCTTCTATCTTGTTCATGTAGCTTCAGGTTCGCACGCTTGAAATACATATGAATTCTTGCAAAATGCCTTGCTAGTTTGCTCTCAATTCTTTCTTAACTTCAGCCTATAAAAGAGAACACAACTGATATATAATAATATATAGAGAGTTACTAGAATAAGAACTAACTAGAGTTCTCCCTCATCTGGTTCATGTAGCTTCAAGTTCGCACGCTTGAAATACACATGAATTGCTTACAAAATGCCTTGCTATTTTGCGCTCAATTCTTGCTTAACTTCAGCTTGTAAAAGAGAACACAACTGATATATATAGAGTTAGTAGAATAAGAATTAACTAGAGTTCTAATGCTTTACTCTTCCATGGTGGAAGAATTCTATTTATCTTCAACTTCTAACTCCTCCCTTATCCAGGATAGAGTTCTCCTCAAGTAAGGAGTCCCGATCCTTATCAATCATGCAACCTTTTCGTTCAGGAGATACCAGATATAACCACTTATGCTCATCCCCTTCACCTGCATGCCTTGTGCTTGAATTTGCCCATGCACTGTGTACACTTTGTATGGATGTGGTTCATGCATGTGTTCCTTTGTCAATCATCAAAACGAAACTTACTCAACCCAACAACAATTTTACCCTACATTTTTGCAAGAGTTTGTTTCCACGGCTCGAACCCGTAACCTCCTGGTCACATAGCTACAATTTTACCAATTACGCTAAAGCCCCTTCCTTAAAGTACATGTAGAATGTTGAAGTAAAATAACTAAATAAACTTAAAAGATGACTAGAACTGATTGTGGTTGGTACTTGGATCAATATTCCTTGAGAGACTTGTCTTCGGCCTTAAAGTAAAACCAATTGATAATTAGTTGTTCTCAGTCATGGACCCTTTTAATTAGTTTTTTCTGATCTCCACAACCAACATTCTTTAAATATTAAAAAGAATTTAAATGTTTTTTTTTGAGCAAACAGGAAGTAAATATATTAAAACTTAAGGAACGTCCATTACATAGGAGTTGTAGTTAGTGTCACATAGGACACTATAATTGCCTAGGCTCGCTAGCAAGTTGCAAGCATCATACGAGAATAGTTTTTCAAAAACAGACTTATCTAATACATCCCTATATAGTAGAGTTATCACTTCTTCTGGTGGGGCAGCAAAAACTTTCTTCTTCTTCCTTGTGTTATCAGATCCCATACATGCAAGCTTGTGAGCTGTCCTATTCCCTTGCCGGAACTCGTGCTTGAGGATTACCTGCTTTCCTTGGTGCATTAACAACCTACATTTCAATAAGATGTCAGTAAATAGTTGGTTCCCTTGTTGTACAGATTGAATCACCTCCGTGGAGTCTGTTTCAATCTGAAGTGGGAACAAATCCCATTCATGAGCTGTTTTTAGTCCTTCCAGTAGAGCCTTTATTTCTGCTTGAAGGTTAGCCATATGCATTGGCACATTTAGTATATCCTACAATCCAGTCTCCTTTGTCATTCCTGATGACTCCACCTAGCCTGCATTTTTGTTTATCTCTAGAGAAGCCTGCATCATTGTTTAGTTTGTACCAACCCATTGGAGGTTTACGCCATTTAACCCTAATAAGCAGTTTAGGTGCGTGTAGGATATTAGTATCCGTTAGAAGGTTGAATTCCATAGCTTTAATAGTGATGTAGTTGAGGTTTATGGATAAATTGGTATTGTTACGATTGTTATTATTTCTGTTTATCCAAATATACCAAATAACAAAGGGAAAAAATAGGTTCCAGCTTAACAAGGGGTTTGTGAAATTTGTGCTGAGGTTTTTTAGTTGGATTAGCCAGTGTTCACCATTATCCTTATAGAAATTGTTCCATTCAACGGTATCCCAAAGATGGTTAGTTGTCTGGCATTCATGAAAGATATGAGAGATAGATTCCTCCACTTGGTTTCTACAAACTGGGCAATGAGGGTCTATGTTGAGGCCAATTTTTGCCAAGTATTGTCTACAAGGAATTTTATTATGAAGACGTTGCCAAAGAAAAAATTTTATTTTATTGGGGCAGGGTAGGCTCCAAATCCATTGAAAGTCTAAGTTATTTTCATTATTATCGTGTACTGGAGTGTAGCAAGATTTTGTTGTGAAAATACCTTTAGTGTTAAGGGACCAAATAGGGGTGTCTCTAATAGGAGGCTTAACACGTATTCTTGTTTTAAAAATGGCATCTTTAATATCATCGGGCAGGTTGAGCGATATTCAATCAAGGTGCCAATCCTTGCCATCAAAGATATTAGAAAGTGTAAGATTATGATCATTCCTGGAAAGAGGGCCTTCTATTGAGTTTCTAAGGCTGCCTAGGTTGGGGATCCAATTGGATTCCCAAATGTTTAGTTTGGAAAGATGATGTAAATGCCAAATAATACCCTTGGAGCAAACTTCCCACCCTTTTAAAATACCTTTCCATATAAAAGATTTTTTCTTAGTATATTGAGGGTTAGCATAAGAATTAATGATAAGGTTAGCCCAAGGAGTAGTAGTGTTGGTAATACCTCTCCAAGCTAGATTAGCTAAGGTACACACATTCTTATCTTTAGCTTTATGAAGCCCTAAGCCTCCTTTATCTCTAGGTTGGCACACTGTAGACCAATTAATATAGTGGAGTTTTCGTTTCTCACTAGTACTACCCCATATAAAGTCTCTTTGAACCTTATCAATTTTTTTGAGAATACTCATAGGTAAGAGAGTATATTGCATATAGTGATTTGGGATGGTATTTAAACAGGAGTGAGAGAGAGTAGTTCGTCCAGCTATGTTTAGGAATTTAGCTTTCCAGGAGGCAAGTTTTGCTCTCATTTTGTCAATTATAAATTGGTAGTCCTTAGGGGTAGGTTGTTTATTTAGGATGGGGAATCCCAGGTATATCCCAAAGGAGTCAGTCCTAGTTATAGCAAGGATGTTGGTAATATCCTTTGTAAGAGGCAAATGGCAATTATTGGAGAAGATGACTTTAGATTTTTTTGTATTAATAGATTGCCCTGAGAGAGTACAAAAGAGATCTAGCCCTTTTTAATGGTATGGCTTGATTTAAGGTTGGCTTTAGCCATGAGGGTTAGATCGTCTGCAAAGAATAGGTGAGAAAAAGAAGGGCCTTTTCTACCTAAAGTAATAGGGTCCCAGTTCCTAATGTCCACCTGGTGATTTATGAATCTTGATAGCATTTCTAGACATAAAATGAAGATATAAGGAGAGATAGGGTCTCCTTGCCTAATTCCCCGGCTAGGTTGAAAGAAATTGGTGGTAGAGCCATTTACCAAAATAGAAATTGAGCTTGTAGAGATGCAACTTAATAAAAGAGTCTTAAATTTGGGAGGAAAGTTGAAGTAATTTAGGGTATGGTGTACAAATGACCATTCTAACCGATCGAAGGCTTTTTCAAGGTCAATTTTTAGAATCATGTGACCTTGATTGCCTTTTTGTTTGTGAATTTTGGAGATAATTTCTTGAATGATTATGGCATTGTCCGATGCTCTCCTATTCTTAATAAAACTGGCTTGGTAAGGGCAAATAAGATGGTCAAGGAAAGGCTTAAGTCTATTGACAAGGATTTTGGTAATGACTTTATAGGCCGTATTGCATAGACCAATTGGTCTAAAGTTGTTTAGGTGATTTGCATTAGGAATTTTTGGGATTAGGCACAAATAGGTCTTGTTAAGTTCATGGGGAATCTTTTGGGATTCAAAGATGTCATGGCACATCTTTGTGACAGAATGGCCTACTAAGCCCCAATACTTTTGAAAAAAGAATGGGTGTAGACCATCTGGTCCCGGTGCCTTAAAAGGCTTGAAAGAGAAAATAGCTTTCTTGGCTTCAATATCTAATAGAGGTTTATCAAGGTTTTGCAAGTTTAGGGCATGTTGAGTGACATTTGTTAGGGGGCTAATTCTACTAGAGTTATCATGAGAGGTTGTGAAAATGTTAGAGAAGTAGTTGCAAACATGGGAGGTTACTAGATTAGGATCATTTATTCAATTTCCTTCATTATCTTTGAAGAAGTTTATTTTATTCCTTCTTTTTCTATTAGTGGCTATTATGTGATAAAACTTAGTATTGGCATCTCCCTCATTCAACCAAAGAATTCTCGACCTTAATTTCCAATAGTCTTCCTCGATAAACAATAAATCATTGAATTCTTTTTTGAGACTCGAGTGGAGATATTGTAGAAAAATACTATAAGGGTAGTGCTTAGAGTTTTCTATCCCTTGAATCCGGGCTAAAATTTTCCTTTTTTTCCCCATGATATCACCAAAAGTAAGGTGTTTTCATTGCATGACTTTGTCTTTAAAGGAAGTACTATCCCTAATATAATCATTTGTACTCCAGTTGTTTTGAACTAATGGTTTGAAGGAGGGGTGCTTGCACCAATAGGTTTCCAATCGAAAAGGAGGTTTATAAAAGGTATTTCTTTTGGGGATTAATTCAACTAGTATGGGGTTATGGTCCGAGTGGGTTCTAGGTAGATGAATAATGGAGCTTTTAGGAAATAAGTTAATCCAATCCTCATTTCCAAATACCTTGTCCAATCTTTCCATAATCAAACCTCTATTTTTGTGTCTAAGGTTGGACCAAGTATATTTGCAACCTTTGTAACCTAAATCAATTAGATTGCAATAATTAATTTTTGACCAAAGGAATTTAGCTCTACTATCTCTAATATGATTACCACCATATTTTTCATTTGAACTAAAAATATCATTAAAGTCTCCTCCTAAAAACCAAGGTACCTTAAAGCTATCACTAATACTTTGAATATTGTCCCACATTTTCTTACGATTAAAAATGTTAGTGCTAGCATAAACAATACTAAGAAGCCATTTTTGGCGGATAGGGTTTACCTCAATAGTAGCATGAATCTCATGATCCCTACGTATGAAATTTTGCACTGTGACTACTTCATGGTTGTATAGCACCACAATCCCTCCAGCTTGACCCTCCGCTGGAACTTCCACAAACTCAGTAAACCCATAATCATCCAATAGCTCCAAGTGATTACCCATTCTAGTGTCTAGCAAGGCTACCAAACATGGCCTGTGAGTGTCCACCATGTCCCTAAAATTCCTTCTAAAGGTGTCATTGTTTCCTCCTCTAATGTTCCAAATGATAATGTTGGTGGGCCTATTCATGGATAAGTTGAGGTTTTGGTTGGCTGGGTTCCCATTCTCCCTTACTTCCCCCATCACAGGATTCCTCCGAAGAGATGGTACAAGGATCATTGCTTGATTTCCTACGGTTGGATCCTGAGGAGGTCGTATGTCCATCGAGCATTTGTAAAATGCCAATGGGCAACTGAGAACATGCCTCTTCTCTTGCCCCTCCGAAAAGAGAAACACTTTTACCCCGTCTAGCCTTGAGATTTCTAGGACTCGTTCTAAGAGGAGGTTCAGTGGCTCTTCCTCTTCTCCCATTGCTTCTTCCACGGGTTCTTGAGCATTTACTGGGTTGTGTGGTGGGTAGGGGGTAGTGGTGGTGTTGGAGGTGCCTATGGTGGTTGTGGCTGCTCCCATGGCAAGAGAATGGGGTTTAGTTGGAAGATGTTCTCCGGCATGAAGAAGGGCATATCCATTAGGGCATTCTAGGGATATATAGGATTGAAATGGGGGGAAGATTCCATTGGTTCCTCATTGCATGGACCAACTGTGGGTTCACAGACGGGGCTAGGGGTTGGAGTATGTTGTTTAGCCAGGCTTGGTTCAAGTAGTTGTTCATGGCCAGCCTCATCCCTTCCGTCACTAGTTGAGCTAGGAACTGAGTGTCGTGGAGGATGATCACAGTGTCCTGGCCATTTACCTGGATGTTGAAAGAGCATGCATGGCCCATGCGACCCATCTCCATCCATGACACTGGTTGATAGTTCTGTGCTTGGGGTGGTTGGACATAGATGATCTGGGGATTTACTGGTTGAGGGTGAGGTAGTGGTAGGTTTTCGATTGTTAATCTGGTTTGGCGGAAGATTTGGAGAAGTCTTTGTCTTCTCCAGCTGGTTGAGGCAATGGTTGGCATTTTGGGTAGCTACTGAACTATTAATTAGACATAAGTCAGGCGTGGGGGGGTGACTCTTGGGTGATTGTTGAGGATTGGTTGGAGGGGTAATGATTGGAAAGAACTTTTGTAGGTTTTTTGTGTCCCCAAGGGGAGTGTTTATAGGTTGGCCTTCCAATTCTTTTGCGTGTGGAGGTTTAATGGCCATTTGGCAAGAGGTTTCTATTTCAATGGCCATTTGGCTAACATGCTTTGGAAGTTGATGGTAATCGGATCTGGTTGAAAGATTTTGCTTGGGGTTGTGGTTAACAAAAGGTTGAGTACTTTCTTCTCCACTAGGAAGGGTAGTGTTAATAGTTGTCTTTTGATTTTTAGTAGGGGTAGTTGTGTCCTTTCCTAAGTTATTTTGCATGGCCACCTTGGCCATTTGTTGTGTAGGATTAGAGGTGCTTGACACGTTTGTCATTTCCTTGGCAGTATTAGTAGCGAAAATAGACATTTGTTCATTAGGAAGATTTTTAGTATTAGAAGAAATTTGATTATTAATTTCATAGGTGGTTTCATCCAAAACCATTAGCTGGTCAATAGACATTTGTTTATTAGGAGGATTTTTATTTTTAGGAGAAAATTGATTATTATTATCATTAGTGGTTTCATCCAAAACCATTAGCTGGTCGTCTAGAATAGAATAGTTATTTTTAGTAGGCAAAATAGTTTGGTCCCTAAGCACAGAATGAGAAGAAGACATGGAGTAATTAACATCTTTTGTTTTGTATTGAAGAAATTTAGTATCCAAATACTTACCAGTGGTAGCATTGAAAAGCTTAACAGGAATACCTGGACCAGTGCTTTATTTATCCGGAATGGGGTGCTTGGGTGGTTTCATAGCATAATTTTTCTTTTTTGAAAAAGAAACTGTTGTCCAGACTTCTTGATCACCTTCCTTTGAGGATGGTAGTCCCTTGCACGTGACTTCGTTTGGACTATCCTTATTAATTTGAAGTATAAACGGACATTTTTGTGCTATATGTCCCAATCTGCCGCATTTTGTACAAAGGAAGTTCTCCCCTTCATAGTGGATTGTTTGTTTGTGGTGGCCAACATAGATGAAAGGTTGGACTGGAATGTCAAGGGGTAATTCCACACATAGTCTTGCATAACGACCACGGAGAGTGTTGATGTGCATACGTCAATTTTAAGTAGTCGACCAATTGCATTACCAATTTTTTCCAAAATTTTCTCATCATAAAATTTGGTGGGTAATTGGGGAAGTCTAATCCAAACAGCTGATTTAGTGACCTTCTCTTGAGTTGCAACAAAATTTGGTTTCCACTGAATGTGGAGAGAAAATGCCCGTTTATGAACCAAGGTCCTTGTTGCATTGCTTTGTCCATGTTTTCTTTTTTTTTTTTTTGAATTTTATGATGTAGTAGTCCATTCCTAGATCAATTAGTTGGAAATCCTCACTCAGTTGGCTTCCAAAGTTCCTGAATTTTTTTCTTTAAGTAGTGATGTAGCATGCGTTTGCCCACTAGTTTGATGATGATAGAGTTCTTCCATGGCTCATAGATGCGTGCTTTATCCTCAAAGGAGAGGGAGATACACTTGATGCCTTCTGAGATTGACAAGGAGGATTGATCACTTGACTGGTCATCTTGATCCAGTAGAATGGAGTTTTTTTCATGATCATTCCCTAGGGTTGCAAATAACATTGGATTTCGGGTGATGAGCATGTCTTTGAAGCTAGGCTTGGTGTTAATAACTACCTAGGAAAGTGAGAATAGGCTGATTTAACAAATAGGTTTAAAGTTTGGGGTTTGAATTGAACAAAAGGGAATTGGAAAGGGGAGGGTAGTGAATAAATAAAATCAAGTCTGCTGCCCTAAAATCTGACTATAAAGGGCTCACTTTCTTCATTTTCTAGAGAACGGAAGAATCCAAAAATAGAAACGGCTGAAACATCTTTTCAACATTATTTTCTGTACCTAGAGGGCTAAAAAACACACACATTGATAGGATTTTCAGAATTAGAAAACTACAAAAAAAAGGGATTCCAAATACTATTCCATTGGTGAATTGATACTTATTTTTCTGGATTTTCAAAAGAGTTCCATTACTTTGCTGGCTTTGGGTTCCAAACATGGACTGAGCTGGTTGTATTGTCGCTGAATCACTACTGTTCTGCTGTTGACCTCCTGTTCTATCTCATCTGGCTGAATTTTTCTTTGTTTCTGTTGTTGTATCCAGGTATTTTCGTTGATCTTTGAAATGAAAAATTGAAGCTTTAACATGCTTGAGTGGGAAATGAATTTTCAGCCCTCTTATTCGATGTTATTATTTGCTATTATGTTTGGGTGTGTAATTATTGGTTTCAGCTCTGAATAGGTGTTAACATTAACGGGTTGTTCTTTAGTATCTTTTTTTTTTTTTTTACAAAATTTAGGTATTCAAAGTCTTCTTAACACATATGTTTAGCTGTAATTCAGTAAGTTTGTGATGGAAATTGTTAGTAGCATAATGTGTGTAATGGCAGGCTGAGCCACTTTGAGTGGCAACTTTGTCCAATTAGTTAGCTATTTCAATTAGTATCATAACACTGTTTCTTAGTTATCATTTGTTATATGTAGTCCATATCTCGATTCTCAGCATTTCTGTAATGGCTGGTAGTTGTAATCACAAAGGCAACAAGGTCTAGAAAATAGCTTGGGCCAAGACTAGGCTCAGGCGTATGGTCTTCTCGAATCACCATTGTGATTTTGAGCTTGTGTGTTGCATTGGGCCCAGATTCGAGTTGGCCCAGCCTAAAGATGGGATATTTCAGATCATTATCGATTATTTGTTTCTCTTATAGTTCGTTTAGCTTAATTCGATTTTTGGTTGGTGGTGTGATGGAATTGCTTTGATTAATCATAATGATTCTCATGTTTGGGCTTTATGTTTGGCCCAGCTTAGCCCTTGAGGCTTCCGGTGCTTTTGTTTCAACTTTGGGCTTTCCCTTTAGCCCAATTCCCTTTTAAAAGTTGTTCGTTGCGTCTGGACTTACTGTAAGTCTGGAACTCGCCCCTCCTCAAACGTTAGGCCAATGTGGTATTCTGTGTAGGCTGATTAAAGAAATGTTCGATAGAACTCAATTTAGGAGAAATCCAAATATCTTTAGGTGACTTTGGCTAAGTATAATCTCTTAAAAGTGAATCGAGGCGTGCCATCTATTAAATCATCTATGGCCCTCACAAATGTTATAATTTAGATATTAAAAATGAACTTCGTAGTTTGCTTTAGGCGCGTTAATTATATAATTACCATGGATACTACTAAAATCCGGGGTACATTTCATGTGACCCGGTTCTAATTTCCAACAAGGTTAAATAGAACGTGTCGTGACTCACGGGTGCATTTCATGTAGCGTGGCTTGCGACGTGTTTTAAATAACCTTGAAATGATTCTTTAAATAAAAGCGACTAAAAATTAAAAATGCACATCGGTTTAAAAGTGTTTTAAAATCAGATAAATAGGCCAATAATGATAGTTGAGCGACCGTGTTAAAACCACGGAACTCGGGAATGCCTAACACCTTCTCCCGGGTTAACAAAATTCCTTACCCGGATTTCTGTGTTTCGCGGACTGTAAAACAGATTCAAACTTTCCTCGATTCGGGATTCTAAACCAGTGACTTGGGACACCATAAACTCTCCCAATTGGCGACTCTGAATATTAAATAAAATAATCCCGTTTCGATTGTCACTTAAATTGGGAAAAACTCCCTTATACCCTTCCGAGGGTAGGAAAAGGAGGTGTGACACTACTATTACTGAATCATCCAGCTGCAAGCCAAGGCTAATTATTGCACCCTATTGCTCTTCACTTTGTGTCTATTATCCTTAATCGGTATGTTCTGATTTCAATTCAAGTCCTAAACACTATGTGTTTTCTTGTTGTTTTAGTTTACTAGTTACCAGTCTATTCCTGTCTATTATCTGACTTTTCAATATGTAACTAGCCTGTTTGGATCACTGTTAGTTCTGTCCTAATTCAAATATGTGATCAGCATGATATGAGCTTGGCCATTCCTTGTAGTATGTACTGGCTTTACTCTATTAGTATATGTTTGAATGGTTATGTGTTAGTTGGTTTCTGGTTTGCACCTGTTTTTGCAAAACTGATTTGTTAACCTAAATTATTCTGGTGCTGTGCCCAATCATGTTTAGTACTTCTATGTCCTCAATGTTGCTACGAAATCCTATACTATGTCATCTCCCAATCCCATGAACCCCCCTAAGCACTTCTGATTCTATAACTATGTTCTAATTAGCACCTCTGAAATCCATGCCTTACTACTTGTACTATTAGTTACTCCTTGATTACAAAAGACTTCTGTTTATTATATGTTCATTATGTGTATTATGTGTCCCCAAACCCCAATTCCCTTGTATGAATCATGTGGTTAGGACTCTGTTTTCTCTATGATTGATCTGTTGTTTGTTTGATTACACAATTCTTTTCAAAATTGTTTTACCGCTAAACAACTCTCCTATTTTATAAAACTACCTCAATTGAGTCCTTTTCAATATTGTTTTTCCTATCAAACCTTTTCAAAACTATGTCAAGCACTCTCACTCCACTCTTAAGTCCCAGGTTCTGCCCCTCCAGTGTGTGACTGCCTTGGGATCCCTGTGAGATCCCTCTGAACTCTGATGCAATGGGGCTGGCCTTTCCACACTGCACTTACTCAGTTCTGGTTATGAAATCTGGGTGTGAGCACTGCCCGGGATCCTTGAGGTCCTTAGTGAACTCTGACACACCTAGACATGAGATTGTCTATGGAGCTTTGGCATTTGAGGCTATTGGAGGCTTGGAAGTCATTTGGTCCTGTTGCAGACTCCCTATTGATTAAATTCTGTTTATTTATGTAATTTATATTTAGTTCATTGGTCTGTAATAATTATTGTAAACAAACAGTGGGGTGTTTAGTGAAAAAGGATGGTACTATACATATTATGGGTAAAACTGGGTAGACACCTTGCCTATAGGGTCTATGTTGATTCAAACGTGTTTGTTAGATAACATGCCTATAAGATTTGTTTTAAAATGAGTCTGTTTGCTTTACTTCCACACAATTAGAAGCCATGCCTATAGTATCTAAATCCATTTCTAATAACTAGATACCATGCCTATAGGGTTGGGTTAATTCAAATATATCTGCTATGTTTACTTTACTTCAACAATATTAGAAACCATGCCTATAGGATCTAAATGGCTTTAATAGAGATTATGCCTATAGGAATTAAAACCAGCTCTAATAGAAATCACACCTGTAGAACTTAATCCAGTTTAGTTAAATAAATCAGTTTAATTCATGTTTGTTCATTCTGAATTGGTTCAGTTAATCTGTTCGCTTCTTTAAATAAGTTTTCAAATACTGCCTTAGATTAGTACTGCTAGAAAGCATGCCTATAGGATCTCAAGTTATCCGTTTAAAATTGATCACCGTTTTACCGCGTTCCTAATCAATGCAGATATCATGCTCTTAGAACATCACTATTATGCGCTTAGGCAAGCCTGTAGGGCGATTAAAATCCTGCATCTATAAAACTGCGCTTTGAGACTGCTCACATTTGATAGGTCTAAAATCACTAGGATTCAGTTCTTTGACACTTTAGCCTCAACTCAGTATTGTATAATCTTTGCTCACCTAAGATATCATGTTCTGGGGTTTTCTCTTAGAATACCTGAAACAATTGTTTGAGACGTGCATTTATTTGTCCTGCTTGTGGAGGTAAAATGTGAGCCTTTATTTGTTCCTCCTTAAGTGCAGTCCTATTTGTTTTTGATTGACGCCTAGATTTTTCTCCGTTAAATACCTTAGGACGGTCTAGAACTACCTAAAACTAGAGGTCCTAAATACCCTCGGGACCACGAGGAAGGGACGGGTAGTGCACGCATAGGACATCTATCAAGGTTATTAGGACGCTTTAGGCTATGACCAAGGGGAGGGAATTGGGTAGAAAGGATATGATGACTACGCGCTAATATCACGTGTAGCCCCTCATTGAGGAGTGATTACCGGGCATTGTGTAGGGTGATCCTGTAGGCTAACCAACCTAGGACCCCCTTTCCTAACTCCTGTTGTTTAAATGAATTTACTTTTCTTTATATATGTGCAACTTGTTCAAACCCTTTTCCTTGTTTCATTACTTGAATGTCAAAACATGCCTTTACTTGCAAGTATGTGGTAAAACTGTTTATTTGTTTATTTGACTAATTCACATGAATATAAGTTCGATCGGGACCCACCGTTATGGACCGCGAGGGGTGCCTAACACCTTCCCCTCAAGGTTATTTCTAGCCCTTACCCTAAATCTCTGGTAATGTAGAACTATTCCATGAGTTAATTACTCAAGGTGCCCTAACGCACCATAATTCGTTAGGTGACGACTCTTCAAAAACCCAATTCCCAAAAGGAAAAGAGTTATTTCCACCATGAAATATCGAAACCCGGGCCTTTCTCCGCGAGGAGGAACTAAAGGGGGCGCGACATGGGCATACTGTACTACGTCGAAATCCAGTACCGAGGCAACACCGTTCTCATTAGTCTATGGCGTCGAAGCTTTAATCCCGGTCGAGGTCAGAGAACCTAGCATCAAGTTTCGATTCGCAATAGAAGAGTAAAATAACGAAGCCATGAATACAAGTTTTAGAATTGTTGGACGAGAGACGTGAAGCTGCCCTCGTTCGATTGTCCGCTCAAAAACAGCGGGTCAAAAGGTACTACAATCGAAGAGCCAATCTTCGACATTTTAACATCGGGGACTTGGTACTAAGAAAGGTCACCCTCAACACTTGAAATCCAAATGAAGGGAAGCTGGGTCCAAATTGGGAAGGGACGTACCAGGTTCTCGAAATTACCGGAAAAAGGGTCCTACAAGCTCGGTACAATGAACGACGAACAACAACCGAGCAACTGGAACATATCGCACTTGAAACGATACTACTGCTAAGGTACAACCTTCTTCATTTTCATTTATATTTTAAACTAACCCCCCCCCCCCCCACAGATGATCGACTAGAGACACCAATGGACTCCCGGACACGAAGACTTTAGGTCTGAAGGCACGCGTTGCACTCTTTTTCCCTTAGACATGTTTTGTCCCAAAAAGGTTTTCCGGCGAGGTTTTTAACGAGGCAACCATTGATCGTGCTAACTTAGAACAAGTCAACAGTATCCGAGGCTTCTTTACAATCAACCTCGAATACTGGAGGGCATTACCCTCAAATGACAACTTTGTTGCAAGGAAGTTACTTTGTGACAACAGGGTCTCGATAGGTAAATTTTGTAAGGGCCAAATGGTCGAATGAGCCGTGCCCACATAGATTGCTCGAGCCCTGACATCAAATATGTATGCATGTGTAATCATCTATTAAGAGAAGTATTTCTTCCTTGCCAAATATCTCATGCCTTAGAAAAATTTTACTTTACAATTTCATACTCCTGATCTATTTTACAAATAGGCTTAAGGGCCGATCACAACTGAAGTACGAATAATTAACCCCACATTCGGGGACTGCCGTCCAAAAAATAGACGAGATCGTAAGACCTTAAAAAGGAAACCCTCAATTTTTACAGGCCGCGGCCACCCCACTCGGGGACTGACACCTCGAACAAGCTCGAAGTATAACGGGAAAACAAGCCCAAGAGGCAAATCCCAAACTAAAGGCTACGGCCAAATTGACGCGGTTCAGAGACGTCCCAATTCCGTAATAAAATAGGCCTTCGAATATTCTCATAAACCAGTTAAAAAGGCTATCCTCGACAAAATTACGAAGGGCTTGGATAGTATCGAGCCTCGAAAATGACTTAATTATTTCATGCTAAGGCATTATAAACTTTGTGAACGCAAATGATAAACAAAGGGAAAACTTTAAAAGCTGAAAAGGATAGAAAAAGCCTTATATAAACGATCGTTTTACAAAGGCCAGATTGGCCGAATACAAAATTTACAAAAAGCATAAGGGCTACTTTCAGTCCAAGTTCGAGAGATCCTTCTCACTTGACTAGAAAGTCTAAGGACTACCTAATTCTGAGTTCGAACATACCCTCAGTCGATCATTAAGCCAAAGGGCTCTTCAACTCGATTTCGAATAAATTCTCACTCGCGGACTGTTTTTCAGCCTAAGGGTTGTTTTTTGCTCTCGAGTTCAAAAGAACGTCCTCATTCAAATAAAACCTGAGGGTTCCCTTATTTCTAATCCGAGCAAGCACTCACTCGATCCCATAAACTATGCGGTTCGGTCGAATTGCCTAAGCCTCGAACCTATGGATGCAATTTCATAAGGCATAAATAAAACAAAAAGTTAGACAAGGCAAAAAGGGAAAAAGGTCTTTGCATATCAAAAATCATTTACAAGGGCGGCTCGACCTGGTCAGAACTCTTTACAAAGGCCAAAACTGCCTTAAAAGAAACACTACTAATCCTAAAGGCCTAGTCTTCTTCGGGAGCAACTTCTTCGCCCTCAGAATCTTCTCCACCATATCCACTCACATCCTCAGAATCCTCATTGGGAAATGCTAAATTTTGAGCCTTTGCTTCCTCAGCCTTGGCGATCTCGAGTTCAGCAGATACGTCGACACTTTGAGCAAGGACCCCCTCGAGAACCTCCCTTCGAGCCTGCCACTTCGAATGATCAACCATGCCCCTGGCTTGTTCGAGGGTGGCTTTGGCATCGACTTTGTATTGATCCGCAGTAGCCTGGGCCTTAATATTGGCCGCGACCACTTCAGATCTGGAAACCTCGAGCTCCTTGGCCAGATTGGCTAAATTGGATTCGTGCTCCTCAACCTTCTTCGTTTGGACCGAGCCATTGTCCCTTGCATATCGAAGCTGTAACTTGGCGAAATCCAACTCTGCTTGAACGGTCTCCTTTTGTGCAGCCAGGATGTCCATACATCCCTTTAAGCGTTCGACTTCGGCTCGCACTTCGTCTATTTGCCCTTGAAAGCCCTTGATATGTTCGAGCCTCTATCGAACCTACAGAATGGGATTGTTAGTCATTATCTCCGACTTGTCCTCACTATCATGAAGAACTCGGAATACCTGCTCGTCCATCTCTTCATGTGCGTTTCGAGCCTCTACTAGGTCCACCTGGAGCTTCTCACTGAGAATCTTGTAAGTGTTGCACTTCTCAGTGAGACCTTGGACCTCGACCTTGCGTTCCTCTCGGACTCGAAGAAAGGCCTCGTGGTGCAACACTAAAGCCTGCAAGAAAGGAAGAAATATTAGAGATATCTACAAGTCAAAAGTCATGAAAAGACAATGGTCCTTGAACTTACCCAATTCAGAGCATGCTGGGCCTCGTTGAACAAGCAGGCAATATCCACTGCATTTATTTTGGCTTGGTCCTCTTCGTTGACCAAGCATCGAAGATAACTTGCCACCCTACGGGGGTAGAGAAAACTTGTGTATCTTTCGGGATCGAGATGATAAGAGGCCACTTTCGATCGGGGTTAACGTTGGGAGCCGAGAATTGGTTGGTCAGTGTATAGCTCGAGGAAGCCTCATTCGAGCTCTTCCTTCGCACGTCCAAATCACCCAAACCGGTGACATCTTCCACATTGGCGAAATAGCCACACAAAAAAATCTTCCTCCCTGTGGACCCCTTCTCCGTGACAAGTATCCGCCGCCTGAGCATCATGTATCACCGAATCTGAAACTGGAGGGAATGAGGAGGAGTCCCCAATCACTATTGCCCCAAGCGGGTCTTTAGAGGCATCATCTTTATTTCGGGGAGCCTCGAGTTCAGTTTCTACTCCAGCCTCAACCGCCTCCTCGATGGCCTCCCCATCTCGAGGTGAGGCATCTTCAACTCTTTCCGGTTCAGGCTCATCAGATCGAGACAAAGCAGCTTCGGCTCCCGCCTGTCCAGTGGTTCTTTGAACCTCGGTGCCAGCTCGCGCACGAGGCACCAATCCGGAATTTTCTTCTTCTTCACCTTCGTCTTCGGTCTCATCCAATAGTTGGTGGGCGGACTCCAGAGTTACGTGGACAACATCCCCCTTAGGCTTACGGGGTCTCATGGCTGGCCTTTTTTTTCCGGGCTTGGGGAACTCGGAGCCTCTTTTCTTTTCTTCTCTTTGCCCTGCTTCGGGGCAGACGGGGAGAGGAGTGCCTCTTCTTCAGCAGAGGGGGGCCTCATTGGCACGTCCTTCCCAAGGCCTACAAAATGGAAAAAATGAGTAAGTACAATAACAAAGTCCGAATGGAAACCTTGCTGAAGAAAAAAGATCACCATGGTTTTGAGCCTCCCATCGGCCCCTTGACAATTCCATCCAAGCACGCTCGGAATAAGTTTTTTGTGACACCAATCCCTCGACCCATTGCCTCGGGTTGGGGATCACTTCCGGCATAGCAGCCTTGGTTGCAACCCAAAAAACTTAGATGAGGGGAAAACAAGAAAGCATAATGGCAATAATGATACTTGAAAGACCAAGCAACACTTATGTTTCATGTTCCACCTTTCAGGGAACGACATATCTATGGCGGGATTAGATCTGAAGTCTTTATTCAGACAAACCTTCCCATCCAACCTCGATCTCGAGTCTCGTCTATGCTTAAGAACGGGGTTTGGTAGCTCGACGATAAAGTTTGATCATGCCTCCTTGATAAAGCCGGGGGCCGTAGAGGCACATGAGGTGATCGAGGGTAAAAGGATGCCCCTCGATCTTGCTAACAAAGAATCGAAGGAGGATCACGATCCTCCAAAACGATGGGTGGATTTGGCCTAGAGTGACATCGTACCTCTTGCAAAAGACAACGATGATAGGGTCCAAGGGACTTATTTTGAAGGGGTAGGTGTAGACACTCAGATACCCCTCCTCGTAAGTAGTGATGGATTCTTCGGGGCTAAGCACTATAATGTCCATGCCTACCCAGTTGCACTCCTCTTTGACCTTCTCGATGAGGCATTCGGTAATCGTACACATATACCTTGACATGGGTTCACATCGGCCCGGTGTCAAGGGTGTGTTCTCCACTTTGAAATCAGCAGCAGTGGCACATTTCGTCGGAACGAAGTCCGCAAGAGAATGTTCCGCCGTGGCGGCGGCACCGGCGACGTTGATGAAGAGGCGGTTTCTTTGTGAGGGACAGTTTTGGAGGTCTTAGCCATTTTTGATAGAGGAAGAACCGGGATTATGTCACGATCCGAATTTCCCACCGTCGCGACGGGGATTATATTCATCTTTTTCCTTTACATTTTATAAGTTAAAATTTAAGAAAACTAAATCAAAATGAAATAAATGTGAAAGTACATAATTAATCGGTTATATATATACTATTAGCAATAACGAAACTGTTACCATCCAGAAACTGGTGTCACAATCCACGAACATACTACGATTTACTATAAATACTGGTCTGAAAGAAAATACATCTGCCACGAAAGAAAAGAAAATAGGATAACAGAAACATAGGAGGGGACGTCAGGGCCTGCGAACGCCAGCAGGACTACCTTGGGTCTCCTGGATGGAGTATCTGCAACTGACCTCTCGATCAGCCACTACCAGCTCCGAAATCTACACAGAAAGCGCAAAGTGCAGTATCAATACAACCGACCCTATGTACTGGTAAGTGCGAGCCTAACCTCGACGAGGTAGTGACGAGGCTACGGCAGGGCATTTACAATATAACCCGCATACAATATATAACAAAGCCAAAAGGGAAGTACGGAACGAAATGGAACAGTAACTTGCAGTAAATTAATATGGAACTCATTTATCTTGCCAGTACTTAGCTATAACCAATCCTTAAGAGAGCTACAATGCTACAAAAATAAATCACAACAGAAGAAGAATACATAACCAACAAAATGATGTGGCGCGCATCCCAATCCCACCATATAATCAGTAACAATATGAACATTCACCTTATTACTCATGTTGTAGCGTGCAACCCGATCTCACCAATCCACCCTTATCACTCCTCAATATATCACCCTTATTCATCCTATTGCGGCATGCAACCCGATCCCACCAATCAACCCTTATTACTCCTGTTGCGGCGCACAATCCGATCCCACCAGACAATTACATTTCACCCTTATTCCTCATGTTGCGGCGTGCAACCAGATCCCACCATATTAGTACCAATCATACAATAAGAACAAGTATTTCACAATTCATCTCAAACCCTCCACAATATTTATGCCTCCAACCAAAACAAATAGAAGGCTATACACTTATGAAACTTCACTCAATTACTACTACACAACGAGACCAACCAAAATATACCATGATACTCCGATAAACCAACTTAAACCAATAACGTAACACAATGAAACTACGGAACAATTACTACCTTCAATAAAGAAAACAACATTTAACAAGAAGCAATTTTACATGGAAGCACCAATAAGCATGTAGCAGTTAAGACAAGAAAACAATACATTAGGAACAGGGAAAGGGTCAGGCTAAACAGATAATTTGGCGGCGCATAGGTACTCGTCACCTCACCTATACGCCACACACATGGATTTTTACATAGCAAATAAGTCGGGGATTCCAAATCCCTCGAATCAAAGTTAGACACAACACTTACCTTAATCCAACGGCCAACTCAAAGCTCAATTACCGCTTTTCCTCTAGGTTCCATCTCCAATCCACTCGTATCTAGTCATAATTATCTTAATAACATCGTTTACCGCTAAAGAAATCAATTCCAATGCATAATTATAAGTTTTCTAATATTTTCCCCAAAAAGTCAATAACCGACCACGGGCCCGCTTGGTCAAAACCCGAAATTCGGACCAAAATCCAATCACTCATTCACCCCCGAGCCTGGATATACAATTGGTTTTGGAATCCGACCTCAATTTGAGGTCTAAATCCTCAAGTTTCGAAATTCCTAAGTTCTACCCAAAAATCCCCAATTCGACCATGAAAACCCCCAGATTCTAGGATGAAATCTTGTGAAAAGAAGTAAAAGATTGAAAGAACGGATCCAAGAATCACTTACATATGATTTGCGGAAGAAGTGGTTTTTAGAAAATCGCCCCTTGAGGTTTAGGTTTTGAAAATTTGGGAAATTAATCAAAAATCCCGTCTAAGTCCCTTTTTGCACAGTTGTAGATGTCGCAATTGCGAAGCTCGCAAATGCGAGACTGGCATCACAAATGCGAACCTGTCGCATATCTGCTACTATTGCAAATGCGAACTAATTGTCGCAATTGTGAAGGACCCCCTTCCCCTGACCACTCCGCAAATGCGAAGGTTGTTCGCATTTGCGAACATAGGCTGGCCCAACTTCCTTCGTATTTGCGATGAAAGCCCCGCAAATGCGACCTCCACAATAGTCGCAAATGCGAACCTTGACCTCACATTTGCGAGGTCTGAGGCCTGCAACACTGCTGAAGAACACCAGCAACTTTTCTAAGTTCCAAATCACTCTGTAGCCTATCCAAAACTCACCCGAGCCCTCGGGGACCCAAACCAAACATGCACACAAGTCTTAAAACATCATACAAACTTGCTCGTGCAATCAAATCGCCAAAATAACACCTAGAACTACGAATTTAGCACCAAATTGCATGGAATTTTCAAGAAAGTTTTAAAACTTCTATTTTCTTAACCCAAGGTTCGAATCACGTCAAATCAGTCCCGTTTCTCACCAAATTTCACATATAACGTATAAATATCATAACGGACCTGTACCGGGCTCCGGAACCAAAATACGGGCCCGATACCAAAAATTATTATTTCTTCAATTTTTCACATAAAAGCTTTCTAGATACACGCCCCGACTGCCCACGCAAATCGAGGAGGAATAAAATGAAGTTTTGAAGACCTAGGAACACGGAATCGAGTTCTAAAACATAAGATGACCCTTTGGGTCATCACAGATTAGGATATCTGGCGTTTTAAGAAGAGGCTAGCAATGAAACTTGAAGATTTTCAGAAGAAGAACTTGAAAAATGCAAAGATCTTTGCAGATTAGAGCAGAAGAGATTAAAAGTAAAGTTTGAAAAAGTGGAAAAGAGGCCTATTTATGGGTTTCAAGGCGACGGTTCAAAGTTGCTAGTGGCCGACCAGCAACTAACGCGCCTTAAATGCCTGGGAAACCGAACCGACGGGACGTTTCAGTCACCTCTACCGCTTACATCATGATAAATCGAGGATAAATTCGAAGGCTCAATTCATTTCTTGTCGTTACATTCCAAAAAATGAGGGGACTATCTATATACGGTTAAAATCGAGCCCATCCGATTTTACTGATTGACCGAGACCGGGGGATGGATCGAGGATCAGCCCCATAGCATATCTGGCTGAGATATAAGGATAAGGCACCGAGTTCGGGATTCGAGGTACCTAGCAAGATCAAAACTAGTATTGATCGAGGTCGAATGGGACAAACATAGAGCAAGACCGAAGATAGCATAATAAGGGAAAGGCGAGATAACCGTGACTGGTCGAAGATCATGGCAAAAATCTCAGAACAGATCAAATCAAGGGCGGTTGTTTAGCTAATCATGGGATTTACTTCTGTAATTAGAATTGTACCATAGATAGGATTCCTCTACTATATAAAGAGGGTTCTAATCATTTTGTAACAACCTTACATTCACGCATATCAAAGCAATATACCATATTTTATTCCTTGCAAGCTCTGTTGTTCAGTTCATATATTCATTCGCTTGTTCAGTTGATTCGAGGGCTATTAGCTCGAGGGTCATAATCGTTCATCATATTTGTTTGCTTTATTTTACTGTAATTTCTATCATCAATTCTTATATTTATCATTTGTGCCAAGTGAAATCACATATCCTTAAAACCACTTCTATATTCAATTATTATCCGATTTTAAGGGTAAATAGTACCAAACATAGAACAACATTTTTGGTAGTACATGCCACTTTTTATTTTATTTTATAATCTAGACATCATCATAAATCAATTGATAGATTTGTTATCTTTTTGAAAATTGATGATTGATGTTTGTTCTTTATGATTTTTGGAACTTATGTTTCAAATTTGTGCTCATTTGAAAAACTTTTGGGTGTTGAATATATGTTGAATTATTGAAATTCAAAGAACAAGTTGCTATTTTTGGGCAATTGAAAATCAAGCATAAATGCCTAAATTTTAGCTATATGTGGCTAAAGTGCACGCAAAAAATTGTTGAAGCGTCAGCCATTTATGGAGGAAATGCACAAAAAAATATGACTTAAACGCATGCAGAAAATGTCTATAAGAATTGATCCCTGTTCATCTTGGTCAACAACCCAACCTTTGCACAATTCAAATTTCTTGGAGAATGAGTGCCAACAGTTAATATTTTACCAATTTTAGAACATATATATATATATAATATCTAATTTTACAGAGATCATGAGTTCACGTACCACATAATATTGCCTATAAATTCGCCCTTGTCGGTACTTCATCCATATTTGGCTGAAGTTCGGTCATGTATGTGACTTAGCAACTTCAGATAAAATTTATAACTTTAAACAACGATTCTAGAAAATTTAAACTTCGGCTACAACCAGGGCGGCTCTAAAGTCTAAGCTAGTGAGGCCATCGCCTAAGGCCCCCAAAAATTGAAGGCCCCAAATTTTCTTTTAACTCTTATTATTATTATTACTGTATATAATTTATATAAATATTTTTTATAAAGAAAAGTGTTACATTATATTTTTTGTTATTTGATTAAGGTTATTTTATACTAATAAATTCATAAATTATGATAAAATTTTCACTTATTAATTAATATATTTGCTTCACTCTTCAATTTAATTTAATTTTTTTATATTGAAATTAAGTTATATATATTGACAACATAATGAATCTTTTTGACAATCTTCTCTGAAACTGCATGAACACAAAAGCATTCATGCACCAGTTTTCTTTTAGTGTAGTTCAACATATTATATTAGGTTATTTACAATTTATTTTAGATATTCACCAATAAGTGCTACTAATTAATTGAATGACACAATTATCATTTAAATTGATCAAAAGAGTAAATATTTTTTACACCGTCAATGCTCAAAACATAAGCTATTACGTTATGTATATTTATTTCTTTTTTCTTGATTGTAATGATAGTCAAATCAAAATTTTCACTTTGAGTTATGGACCTCAACATATGACAATCCACCACTTTATTATTTGCAATCTTCTTCCCCTTCTTTTTTTGAAGTTCGCTATTTTTTGTCTTAAATGATTAATATGTTGTTTAGAAAACAAAATTTGTTGTTAGTGTAAAAAATTTATAAATTGAAGAAAAATTTCAGAAACCACTATGTTTTAGTGATTATTAGCTTGCTATAGCTATCATTTACTAAATTACTTCCTATAGATATGTTTTCAGTTGTTATAGACTGTATTCGATGTATTTTTGCTATTGTATTCATGAATACAGTAACAAAACTCAGCGAAAAACAGGGGAATCCAGCTAATCAGAGAATGTATTCGAGCGTATTCGTGAATACAGTAACAAAATTTGCGAAAAAAAACTCTTGAGCTGTTTAAAAACGGTAAGTGAATCAACTAACGCGATAGACTCCTAATATAACTCAACGAACTCAATTATAACACACAAAATTTGTATTTTCAGTTATAGAAAAGATTCTCAACCGAAAAACACCCAAAAAATAGAGCAATCTTCAGAGATTCAATCCATCCTTTCTTTTTTTAGTGGTATCTTTACTAAAATATTTTTTAGTGGTATCTGTACAAATAGTTTTATATATTAAAATTATATAATTGCATTGAATACAGTTAAATACATAAAAATACATTGAATACATGAAGTATAACAGGTCATCTATAGTGCAAAAATATAGGAATACATACTGTAGATACATTTGAATACATATATACATTTGAATACGTAAATTATATTAATTAAAAAAACATATGAATACATTCATGCAATACAACGAGAAGGTGAATACAATGAAATACATGGAATACAGCGAGATACATTGAAATACAATGAAAAAAAAGGTAACAAACTCTTCAAGTTCCTCAGCCCCAAATTCCGTCCCCAATCCACTGATATCCAGGCCGCCGCCATGTGGGGCGTCGATGCCGGTTACATGAAGACAGTTGTTGAAGAAGTACCAATTTAAAGGATCAAACGGAAACTAGAGACAGAACTTCTTCATATCTCACAAGGCAAACATGAACAATCAATGCAAAATTTAAAAAAACTTTAGAATGTGTAACACAACCGTGTGAAAGAAATCGCCAGCCGTGGGAGGGGGTTAGGGGTGACACAACAAGGAAGGGGGGAAGTGGTCGCCGGCCGGATCTGTCATTGACGGAACACAGCCCCTGCTAGGGTTTCTAAAGGCAGGGGAGGAAAAAACGGGGGAAAAAGAGAAGAAAGAGGAAAGAGAAAGGAGGAGCGAGGGAAGAGAGAAGGAGAGAAAAAAAAATAATACACAACATATTTAATAGTTTAAAGGTAGAAAGTGACCATAAATAGATATTTTGCTATAAAAATTAAAAGTTAGCTATAAAAAATAATTTTTTTTAAAATATTTATTTATAATAAATAAGGTATCAATCTTATTATAAAAGGTAAAATTTCGTAAAATAAACTCAAAGGCCTCAATATAGTTTCTCTTGGGTCACAAGATCCATAGACCCGTTCCGAACTACCGCTTAAACAACGATTCCAAAATCGGATCCCCATTCCACTCTAGGTAAATTGGCCCAAAATCTCTAAGCCTTAGACCTCTACTTCCAAAAGACCAATAAAGGGGAGAGAAACACTCAAACACAAAATTGAAAATTTATCAAAAAGCGGGAAGCACGTGAACAAACTTAGATGAAAGACACGTATTAACACTGAGCCGAAACGTTCTCTTTTTCCTCTGACTCTCTCCCCACATGGTGGCACACACACTATATTCAAAGCTTGTCACTTTCACAGAAATTGTCAGTTCAACAACATTTACTGCCTAGCAAATTAGCATATTTTTTTTGAGTGTGATCGCTAGTTTCTGGTTTCTTCAAATTTCAAACCCTAATTTAGATTCTTGAAAAAAAATAATCACTCAATGTGGCCAGCTTTGGTAGTTGCAGCAGCAGCAGGATCTGGTTTTCTAGCCAAGAAAATATTTAAGCAAAATGCTGCTGAACCCACTTCTGTTTACACTGAAACTAACATAAAATGTGGTAAAGATTCAAGCTTTATCACTAATCATGAAATTAACAGTAAACGTGATAAACCCAATGACACAGAAGAAGGGTTTAAGGCCTCTTTTCAGCATAAAGAATCAAGCTTTGCATGTAATCTTGACTGCAGCATTCAAGAACAGATTGAGGGGTTTTCTCATGATTCAATTTTTAGGTTTTCTAGTGCTTCTGGTTCTGAAATGGGGTGTAGGAATTCGAGGAAGCAAAGTGTGGAAGGTTCTAGAAAGAGCAAAGGGAATGCAATGGAGTGTAAGAGAAATAATGGTGGGAAGTTAGGAAAAAAATGTGGAAATGTAAGGGGTGGTGAAAAGGAATTGTTTATGTTGGATAAGAGGAAGAGTGGGAATGGGAATGGGAATGGGAATGGGAATGGGAATGGGAAGAGATTTTATGTTTGTTTGAAGAAGAGGAGAACTAATAAGGTTCCTTCAGGGAAATGCGATTCCTGTGCTTCTAAAGGTATGCATTGTCCTAAAAACGTCTTCTTTACATTAAAAACTTGTTTTTTTCTTCTTTAGGATCAATAGTTGGTGTTTTTTGCAACCATGCTTTAGTAAGGATTGTGTTTGGATTTCTGTTGTGGATTATATTTTCTTGTTTTTAGTTAACTAGTATCCATTAATTCGGCTTTTTGTTGTTCACAGAAATACCAATGGCTCACAAATTATAATGTACTGGTTCAGATTTGTGTTTATCTATTGTGAGTAGAAAAGGGCAGCCCGATGCACGAAGCTCCCGCTACTCGGGAAGGGCCGGATCACAAGGGTCTATTGTACGCAGCCTCACCTTGCATTTGGGCAAGAGGCTGTTTCCACAGTCTGTTCTACTTATCTAATGTAAGTAGAAAAGGGTAGCCCGATGCACTAAGCTCCCAGGGAACGCGGGACCCGGGGAAGGGCCGGACTACAAGGTCTGTTGTACGCAGGTTTACCTTGCATTTGGGCAAGAGATTGTTTCCACGATCTATTCTACTTTTCTAATGTAAGTTGAAAAGGGTAGCCCGATGCACTAAGCTCCCGCTAAGCGCGGGACCCGAGGAACGTGGGACCCCCGGAAGGGCTGGACCACAACGGTCTATTGTATGCAGCCTTGCCTTGCATTTGGGCAGGAGGCTGTCTCCACGGTCTATTCTACTTATCTAATGTAAGTAGAAAAACTCAAATTGGAATCATCATGGTCGAATCCTCTTATGTTCAAAGTTTGCTTGAAGGAGTATTGGATTTTGAAGCATAGAACTTGGTGGTTCCAAGTAATGGGATCATTTGTTTTTATGACGGTGGTGTATGGGCCAGCTTGCGCGCACCTCGACTAAATCCACCTGGTACATACTATCTCCCACCAGTTCAAGGTAATGGGATCATTTACTTTGGGCAGAAATTTGTCAAAGGAGTTATAAAATTGCAGAGGGCAGAGTTACTTTTGTACATTGTTTAGCATAGCTCTACTAGATATTGGTAACGTCTTCCTTATGTTCGGAATGTGTTAAATTCTTCAAATAGAAAAGGACAGCGGAGTATCTGCACTGGTCACTGCCTAGCTCATATTCATTAGCTATGTGGTCTGCTTTCCAATATTCATCTACTCGGTCTTTCTTTTACTTGAATGCGGTGAGAAGGTTTTTTTGAGGTCCTCTTCTGTAGTGAGTTTGACCAGTAGTACCAGCAGTAGAGATAATGATAATCTGCATTTTGATACATCAATGGAACACCTTTTTTGTGGTTAAATGGCTCTGCTTGTGTCTGGTAAACTGCTAGTAGAATAGAGAGTCAAAACAAATTTTCACTGGATTGTGGAGATAATCAGTATGAGACCAAATCTCAATAAACTATTTTGGTCGTTGGGTGCACTGTCTTCCATCACTTTATTATCATATGGCTCAATGCAAACTCCTATCTTATTGGTCGACTAGAAGATGTGACTGAAATTTGCTATTTGCATGTTATTTTGACAATCTTGTTTGAACGAATAGAAGGGGAGCCTTGGCGTAACTGATAAAGTTGCTGCCATGTGACCAGTAGGTCACGGGTTCGAGCCGTGGAAACAGCCTCTTGCAGAAATGCTGGGTAAGGCTGCGTACAATAGACCCTTGTAGTCCGGCCCTTCCTCGGACCCCGCGTATAGCTGGAGCTTAATGCACCGGGCTGCCCTTTTGTTTGAATGAATATTCTTCTCTTGTATTAAGTTGCCCCAATTAGATGAACCTAATTCCTTAATATGTTTTACGTTTCCAGGTAATTCCTTTTTCGGTTATGGACTAGGAATTGGAATGATGTGCATGATGTCAGCTGGGAAATCTGAGATCAATAGGCTCAATTTTACCATGAATGAAACTGCAAAAGCTGTAGAAGAATTAAAAGCTGAACTTTCTAGGAGAAAAGTTGCACATGACCTACATGCTTCAAAAAATAAAGCTGAAACAAATAAAAAGAGTGATGGAGAATGCATGATACGTACCTTTCCTGAGACTAGCACCGAAAACAGGAATAGTTTTAGAGCAGTAGATCACCAGGTGGCCGAGGAAGGTGAATGTGCAAGCAGTGTCGTTACAGAAGAGCCGCAACTTGAGGTAATGGAAATGGATCAGTTGGAAGCGGAGCTCGAGTCCGAGTTACAAAAGCTTCCATGGTGTGCTACTGAAGGTACAGATTTGGATGGAGGAAGAGATCCTTGTAAGGTGAGCTCAATGTGAAATAAATTTCCTCTACATGGTCTTGTCTAACCTCTTCCACTTGTGGGAATACACTGGGTCGTTGTTGTTGGTCTTGTCTAACCTCCTTATTTTCTCAATCCATATTGATTTGTTTGTCTTTCTTCCTTGTCGGGTGTGAAAATAAGCATTTCCTTCTTGTCCTCTCCACTCAACCGCTCTCTGTGTTATCAATCTACAATTTCGTAGTTTTCAACCTTTTTAATGATTTCTACCTATATTTGTGAACTAGTACATTTTCGTTGGGTCCATTCGAAGCAAATTTTACTAAAAATCTTCTTAAGCTCCATCTGGATGTAAGACATTTAAATTGTTATTTGCAAAAGGACACTACTCCCCCAATCCACAACGAGTGATGGAGTTCGGAGTAAGATGGTTGAAACGTCTAATTTCGGCGTGAAATAGGCACGATTCCTTAATTTCTTAAATAAAATTTACATGTTCAGAAATTATTTTAAGTCATAGTTCTTACCAAAAAAAAAAATTTAAAAATGTTTGGAAAAATCATAGTCAGAGGGAATATTTTGATTCACCAAATAGTTATAGGGGCAGATAAACAGATACAAATGTATTCCATATGTACTTATCAAGTAACTTGGGGGCTGTTTGCTTTTTTTTAAGATTAAGATGTCTGAATCTGGATTCACATTTGAATACTAATATGTTGTATTTAGATCTGAATATTGAATGATTAGAACTGTTTGTTTTCTCAATATCCGAATATTTATAAATTAATAAATGAAATTCAAATAAAATAATTTAAATATTATATCCACAAATTATGAGGTAGTAAGTTGGTGGTTGGCCGGTGGCGGTGATAGTGGTCGTGGTGGTGTTGATGGTGGTTGTGCAATGGTAGAGGTGGTTGGTGGTAATGGCTGTGGTGATGTTGATTGGAAATGTTAGTGGTGTCGTGGTGGTTAGTAGTGGAGATAGTTGTGATGGTGGAGGTAATTGATGCGGTAGTGACTGGCGGTGGTGGTTGGCAACAACCGAGGCGGTTGTAGTCGTGGTTGAGAGTGGTGGTTGGTGGTAGCTGATTATCGTGCACTGGTTATTGGTTGTGGTTGTTGATAGAGTGGTGGTGCAAAATCATTCACAAAAATCTTTGAATAGCCTCTTAATAATGTTAAAATTGTTCGAAAAATCTGAATCATTCAGACCTATTAAGTGGTTAATCTTAAAGGAAAAATAAATGCACTTAATGGTCTGAGGTCTAAACCATTCCGTTTCTTGCCTCCATTAAGTGCAAATAATGTCTCATTGTTAATATCTATCCTTTTTACTAATCATTTTCAAGGGTTTTCAAACAATGAGGCCTTAGTCTCATTGTTAATATCTATCCTACTACTATAGTTATATGTCTTAACAGTAGATGGGTTCACTAATATTTTCTATGATCAAATTTAGATGGTAATTGCCAAGTCATCATTTTCCCATGTCCAATTTTGCAATTGGTCAATCCATAGACTCTTGTGCTCCGGCCCTTCTTCGGACCCTGCGCATAGCGGGAGCATAGTGCACCGGACTGCCCTTTTTATTCTTGTTACGAGGTAATATGAATTTGAATTAAATAAAGTCACATAGACGCAAACAATAGTTAGAAATTATTCTTAGGTTAGGTTGTTTGGACTTAAATGACAAAGCTAATACATCCATTTTCTACCTAGAAATGGTTGGACAGCCCCTCATGGCCTATGATTAATCCATGCAACCACTGCAGCAAATCAAATGGGATTTTCTCTGTTACACATCTAAATTTGATTTATCATTCTCATAATGGCCTACATATCTTATTTGTGTTTAATTGCAACTGTATATGGCAGTGCTGATACTTTTCCGATATCATTAGGAGTATTCATGTATAGTCCTTTTGAGTTTTGTGGTGAGTTCAGATAAATGGCGACAACAGATTAAAGACAATACACTCCCTGCCAACTTAAGGCGCCTATTTCATCTTTATTACCTAATTTCATTTGTAACTGTTGATTTTTGCTGTACAGGATGTCTTCCAGGAGAAAGACTTTAACTTAGCCGATGACCGCAACGCGGAAACTTATCAATTCAGTGGTGTATTGCCATCTGAACTGGATCAAAAGCTGTGTCATCTGCTCATTGAACAACAAGAAAGCCAGATAGTTGAACTGGAATCTGAGCTGCGCCAAACTCATTCCAAACTCCATGAGAAAGAAGCTGAGCTCCAAACGCTCAAGGATTGTGTCCGACGTCTCACTGAATTTTCTCTAGGCAGTGCTTCAGGTATCACTACTTTTCGTCGTGCCCAAGTATATTAAGTACTAACAAGTGCCCCATCTTAATTCAGATGAATTATATTCCCCTTTCGATCCTTTTATAGCCAAAATAAATAAATTGTTCCAATAAATTTGTCATTTTAGAAAACTAAGAAGTCACTCTTACTATTCCAAGACTATAATGGTAACTTAGTTAAATATCCCTTATGATTAATACTATCAGATAGTTTTCTTGGATGTGCCAAAACTTTAAACGGGAGTATATAGTTGCAATCCTCCTCCCTCAACCTAAAGATAACAACAATACCAGCAACTATGTTTCTTCAATCTCAAACTAGTTGAGATCGACTGTCAACCCTGAAGCGAAAAAGCAAGGAGCAAAAAGTTCCATGTTTTGGCTTAGCAACAATATACAACAGTCACTTTTTTCTATTTATATTTGGTAGCCGCAAAGTATATAAATTCTGTATATTTTTGTATATAACATACAGAAATGTGTATATATACAAAAAGAAAATATATATTTTTTCCGCTATTATTTTGAGAGCGGCTATATAATATCATTTTCTATTAAAATTTTGTTTTCTTATTCTTAAAAGTTTTTGTTGATGATTTCTATTTCTTATCATTCCTGGGATGTTTTTCCAGATGAAGAGACTGATGGCAAAATGGATGATGATATCATTAATGGTGGGGATCAAGAGAAGCACGTAGGACCTGAATCAAGAAAATCAATAGTTGGGATGAAAAGATCAATGAACTTTTGAGTATATTACAAAGTAACGTATTATGGTTATTATGGTTCACAAATATAAACTGTTGGATTGTACCAAGTGAAAAAGATATATTGATAGTTCAATCATCTGTTAACTTTAGTTTCTAAAATCTGTGGGCCATTTTTGTAACATCACAGAGGGGGAAGGGAACAGAAAAAGGGAAAGACAAAAACTTTGAAAAGATGTAAATTTCTACGAGTATTACTGTAGTGGAACTGTGTAAGCACTGTTTTTGAGGTCTTTTCATCCTAATATTGAAATATAAAAAAAGGACAGTCACGTACACTAAGCTACACGCGGAATCGAGGAAGGCCGGACCATAAGGGTCTGTTGTATGCTCTCTTACTTTGTATTTTTGTAAAAGGTTGTTTTCACGGTTATGGTCCCATGGTGCATTAAGCTCCCGCTATACGCGGGTCCAAGGAAGGGTCAGATCACAAGGGTCTAGTGTACTCCGTTTTACCTTGCGTTTTTGCAAGAAGCTGTTTCCACGGTTCGAATCCGTGACCTCCTGGTCACATGACAACTTTATCCTAGGCTCCCCTTTCAAGAGGGTGTTTGCAAGAGGCCGTTTTTACGGCTCGAACCTGTGACCTCCTAGTCACATGGTGTACTAAGCTCCTATTATACGCGGGGTCAGGGGAAGGGCCGGATTATAAGAGTTTATTGTACACTGCTTTACTCTGTATTTTTGCAAGAGTTTGTTTCTATGGCTTGAACCGATGACCTCCTAATTACATGACAATAACTTTATCAGTTACGCCCGAGACTCCCCTTCTATCCTAATATTGAAAGATATTGTACATTATTATACTCCTAGGTCATATTCTGAATTGATTGCTTTCCTAGTGTCTAGAGCTATTTAACATCTTTTCAGTTGGATGATTCTTTGATTGACTTGTTACCCTCTTTTCTTGTCCTCTTGGGTTCAAGCATTTTCATAAATGCCACAAGGATTTCTGAAATTTTAGTTGACTTTCTGTTTTCTTGTATAGTGCTAAATTATTCTACTGACATTTTATGTATATAAAAGTACTGACTTGCATGTGCATTCAGAGAAGTTGGTCTCCAAACCCATGGTGGTAAATTTGAGAATTTCCCTTTTTATATTTCTGCTAAGTAATTCGTTGAGAATTTGGGCATCTTTTACTTTTTATTAACAATTTTAACTATTAAGTTTAGGCAGATAAAAAAAAAATTTGGTATGCGGATTACGGTAGGATAAGGTGAGATTATATTTATAATGTATTTGTTTGACGGTATAAATTAATCATGTGTGAGATTATACTTATATTGTGTTTGGTTGACGTCAATCAAACATAGTATAAGTTTAATCCGAGACTTAATCTTGGATATCCCACCTTATCCCATCAAACTTGGGATTATATTATCTCACCTCCCAAGAGGGATAAGTTGGTTAAAGAATTATAAAACTAGGACTATAATCTCGAGATAATTTAGTCTGCGTACAAAATGACCCTTTACAGTACCTAGGGCCCGTTTGGCCATAAGAATTTTTTTCACCTTTTTCTGAGAAAAATTTACTTATTTTTTCCGGAATTAGTTTTGTCCATGAAAATTTTAAATTTCACTTGAAGTTGTATTTCAGAATTTTTCGGAAATTTGAAAAACTCCAAAAAATTATTTTTCAAAATTTTCACTTCAAATTACTCACGAGAATTCAAAAACATCTCCAAATTCTATTCATGTCCAAATACAACTCTAATTTTCAAAGTCCGTTTTTTTTTTTGAACTTTCTCCGGAATTTTACAATTGACAATTCCTATGTCCAAAAGCCCACTTAAACGCACCAAAATTTCTGTAAAAATTGCACAGGGCGCCCTATTTGGGCGCCCCCTTTTAACCTGTAGCCGCTTTGTCTTTCTGTTTGCACCTGTACCCACTTTTTAAAAAACTTCAGCTTCCCTTTCTCCTCCCCTTCTCCTCCTCCTCCTCTTCTTCTTCTTCTTCTTCAATACCACAGTTCTTGCTCTTCACTGTAGTTAGTGTTTGAGATAAGCCTTTACAAATAGAATATGAGATTGGAACTTGCTAGTTTCATGCTTTGCGGTAACTGAAGAAGATAGATTTTCTGGATTTAGCTTTGCACGATATGTAATCGTCAGATTTTCATTGACCATTCAAACAAATTTTAACGGGAGATAATATGTAGCTACTTAAACATGATATTTCAAGACTATCCGCCAAAAATTGCTAGATATTTCCATGTAATTCCTTTGATGAATGTACAAGAAACAGTACAAGAAACAAAGACAAAAACTTCAGCTCTAGAGCTGAAGTTTCCTAGTTACAAAATAGAAAAACTTCAGCTCTAGAGCTTAAGTTTTTATTTTATAACTGGAAAACTTCAGCTCTAGAGCTTAAGTTTTTATTTTATAACTGGAAAACTTAAGCTCTAGAGCTTAAGCTTTTATTTTATAACTGGCAAACTTCAGCTGTAGAGCTGAAGTTTTCCCGGGTTACAAAGACAAAAACTTCAGCTCTAGAGCTTAAGTTTTTATTTTATAACTGAAAACTGCTTAAGTTTTATTTATAACTGAAAAACTTAAGCTCTAGAGCTTAAGTTTTATTTTATAACTGGAGCTTAAGTTTNAGAGCTAGAAGTTTTCCAGTAACTAAAAGAAAACTTCAGCTCTAGAGCTTAAGTTTTTATTTTATAACTGGAAAACTTAAGCTCTAGAGCTTATGTTTTTATTTTATAACTGGAAAACTTAAGCTGGAAAACTGCTTAAGTTTTTATCTTATAACTGGAAAACTTAAGCTCTAGAGCTTAAGCTTTTATTTTATAACTGGCAAACTTCAGCTGTAGAGCTGAAGTTTTCCGGTTACAAAGACAAAAACTTCAGCTCTAGAGCTGAAGTTT
>NC_031995.1:101336845-101339091 GCF_001879085.1 Nicotiana attenuata | reverse complement strand
AAATTCACATCTCCGGATTTCTCGTCTCGCCACGAGTCTATACATATCAAAATCATCAAAATCGGGGTCCATTTGACCCCACAAATTCCTATTTTAAACTCTCTTAAATTCAAGCCCTAACCACCATTTTTGACCTTTGATTCCTTGATTATTCAGTCCAAATTCATGTTTATACACCATAAAATTAAGCTCTAAGTCCAAGAGTTCATACCTGATAATAGCCCTCGAATCCCTCTTCAAAATCGCCTCAAAGCTCTCAAGGTTCGGAGTCCAAAATGCTACTCTTTCAAAAATTCGCGAGGAAGATGTTTTCACTTAACCTGCCAGTTATTTCCGCTTCTGCGGATTAATTCCCGCTTTTGCGCCTTCCGCTTATGCGGTCAACGTCCGCTCCTGCGGACCTTTCACTTAAGGCGACTTTCCGCTTCTGCGGTCCAACTTCGCATCTGCGGGACCGCTTAAGCGACCCAATGTCCCGCTTCTGCGGAACCTGACCTGGGCTCCTATTTCCGCTCCTGCGAGGCCTAGCTCGCTTCTGCGAGACCGCATCTGCGATCTCTTTTCCGCAGATGCGGAAACACCTGCTGCAACCAAAAACCTGCAATTTTTCAACTTCAAATTCCTTCCGTTAGCCACCCGAAATCACCCACGAGGCCCCCGGGACCTCAACCAAAGTTACCAACACATCTTAAAACATTATTCAAACTTGTTCCAATCCTCAAAACATGTCTAACAACGCTAAAACCATTAAATCACATCGAATTCAAGCCTAAGTTTCTTCAAAACTTCCGCAATATGCATTCGATCAAAACTCGACCCAAAACATCTCCGAATGACCTGAAATTTTGCACACACGTCCAAAATCACCTAACGGAGCTACAGAAACTCTTGGAATTCCATTCCGACCCTCGGATCAAAATCTCACCTACCAACCGGAATTTGCCAAAATACTAACTTCGCCAATTCAAGCCTAATTCTACACCGGACCTCCAAAACCAATTCCGATCACGCTCCTAAGTCACAAATCATCCCCCGAAGCTAACTGAATCTCCGGAAATCACATCCGAGCCCTCTAACCAACTAGTCAACTTCCGGTTGACTTTTCCAAAACAAGCTTTCCTTAGAGAGGCTAAATGTCTCATCTCCTACCAAGACCAAACCAATCCAACTCGATTACCCCAAATACCGATAATGAAGCATAGAGAAACATAATATGGGAAAAACGGGGCGGTAACTCACGTGACGACGGGCTGGGTCGTCACATCCTCCCCAACTAAAACAAACGCTCGTCCTCGAGCGGGTCAAGGAACATACCTGGAGTCTCAAACAAGTGAGGATATCTGCTCAGCATCTCCCGCTCGGTCTCCCAAGTAGCCTCCTCCACGGGCCGTTCTCTCCACTGTACCTTCACTGAAGCTATATCCTTTGATCTCAACTTTCGAACCTGACGACCCAAAATAGCCACTGGGCCGAGCTGAAGTCTAACACATGGGCCGGGTCTCCAACATACTTCCGGAGCATAGAAACATGAAATACCGGGTGAACTCCCGACAAGCTGGGTGGCAAAGCAAGCATGTAGGCCACCTCCCCAACTCTCCTAAGTATCTCAAAAGGACCAATGAACCGTGGACTCAACTTTCCTTTCTTTCCAAATCTCATAACGCCCTTCATAGGCGAAACCTTCAACAAGACCTTCTCGCCCACTATATAAGATACATCTCGAACCTTCTGGTCCGCATAACTCTTCTGACGCGACTGAGCTGTACGAAGTCTCTCGTGGATCACTTTCACCTTATCTAAGGCATCCTGGACCAACTCTGTCCCCAATAGTCTAGCCTCGCCGGGCTCAAACCAACCAACCGGAGATCTACACCGTCTCCCATATAAGGCCTCATACGGCGCCATCTGGATACTGGATTGATAACTGTTGTTGTAAGCAAACTCTGCAAGTGGCAAGAACTCAGCCCAAGAACCTCCAAAATCAATAACACAGGCACGCAACATGTCCTCCAATATCTGGATAGTACGCTCGGACTGCCTGTCCGTCTGAGGATGAAATGCGGTGCTCAACTCTACCTGTGTACCCAACTCTCGCTGAAAAGTCCTCCAAAACTGGGAAGTAAACTGAGTACCCCTATCTGAGATGATAGAAACTGGGACCCCATGCAACCGAACAATCTCCCGGATGAAAACTCTCTGCCAGCCGCTCTGAAGAATAGGTACGTACACACTGGAATGAAGTGCGC
>NC_031995.1:101330212-101334406 GCF_001879085.1 Nicotiana attenuata | reverse complement strand
AATACCTGTGATAACAGCATCTGATGCAATAGCGTCTCTCCTGTCTGGGAGAGCATAGAATCGCGCCTGGCCACCGCCCGATCGGCCTCCCCCTCTGGGGCGACCCCTAGCTGCGCGACTCTCACCCCTAGCTGGCGGGGCGGGTGCTGAAGAAGATGGGCCAGAAGACGAGGGCTGACCCCTCTGCTGAGACTGACTACCACGACGCCGGGGACAATGCCTCCACATGTGCCCAACCTCCCCGCACTCATAACAGCTCCCGGGTGCTGGAGAATGGGACTGAAGGGAACCCCGCACCTCAGAGTGACTGGCTGACGCACTCGGTCTGGAGGAACCCTGAACAGATGGAGCTCGTGATGAACCCTGAGCTGGAAGAGCGCTGAGAGATGGCTGGCTCTGCTGATAACCCTGATGACCTCGGCCGGAAGATGACCAACGATACTCAGAGCGAGCCGACTGAGGAGGCCTAAATGAACGACCTCTACTCTGCTGGAACTGACCCCTAGACGGAGCACCACTGAAGCTACCAGAACCTCGAGGCCTCTTGGCCTCCCTCTCCTCTCTGTCCTGACGGCGAGCCATCTCAATATCACGAGCAATATCAACTGCATCCTCAAAGGAAATACCCAGAACTCTCTCTCGAGTCATCAGAACATGGAGGTGATAGTTAAGTCCATCTACAAACCTCTTGATCCTCTCTCTGTCGGTCGGAACTATCCACGAGGCATGACGGGCCAAATCAAAAAATCTCGCCTCATACTGGGTCACAGTCATGTCTCCCTGTCGAAGCCACTCGAACTGCCTGCGCAGCTCCTCTCTTTGAGACTGTGGTACCCACTTCTCCAAAAAGATAGTGGAGAACTCCTGCCATGACAAAGGCGCTGCACCTGCCGTCCTACGCCGCTCATACGACTCCCACCATGTGAAGGCAGACCCAGTGAACTGAAATGTAGTGAATGCTACCCCGCTGGTCTCCAAAATCCTTGCTGTCTGAAGCATACGCTGACACTTGTCCAGAAATCCCTGGGCATCCTCGCCCTGAGCACCACCGAAAAATGGAGGCTGGAGCCTACTGAACCTCTCAAGACGACGCTGCTCATCGTCTAGCATAACTGGGACTACAAAGTCCTGAACTGGCACGACTGGCGCAGCTGGGGCAACTGGTGCAACTGGCGCAACTGGCTGAGCTGGGACAGCTCCCGGTGTCTGCAATCCCTGAACAACCTGCTCCGGTGCGCGAGCAGCGGGGGTCTGATGACCTCCCCCGGTCTGTGAGGTAGCTGCTGCAGTAGTGGCTGAGACTGCCTGAGCCAGGCTAGTGCAAACGGATAATATCTGACCCAAAGCCTCCTGGAGGCCAGGAATCACAATAGGCACTGTTGGTGCCTGCACAGGTGCTGCTAGAGCATCTACAGCTGGAGGCTGGTCCTGAGCCGGGGCAGCTGGTGGATCTACAGGTGCTGCCCTCGCTGGTCTGCCCCTAGCACGACCACGACCGCGTCCACGGCCTCTAGTGCCCTCAGTAGGTGGTACCAGTGGGCGTCCGTCTCGTCCTCTAGCGCGGGTCCTCGCCATCTGCAAGAGGATAGAACACAGAAGTTTAGTTCCCGGATCAACAAAACCGCACGACAAGAATTTCAAGAACGTGAAGTTTTCCTAAGGGTTCTGCAGCCTCTCGAGGATAAGTATGGACGTCTCCGTACTGATCCGCGAGACTCTACTAAACCTGCTCATGACTCGTGAGACCTAGTAACCTGGCTCTGATACCAACTTGTCACGACCCAATACCCACCCGGTCGTGATGGCGCCTCTCGTGAAGACAAGGCCAGCCAACAGAAAAATCAACACCGCTTTTGACAATTTCTTAGCACAACGGGTTTAAACCATAGATATTGATTAATCATCAGTGCGGAAATAAACGTAACATAGCGGGGAAAAACCATCCCAAACTCAGCCCGATGATCGGGGTGTCACAAGTCACGAGCTACTACAGAGTTGGTAAAAATACTACAAGTCTGGAAATATAGTCTGAAGATGAATAAAATATGCAGAAGATAAGGAAGAAAACGGGGCTGTGGACGTCGACAGCTACCTCGTCTCTTCTAGTCCGCCTGGTCTGGAAGGAAATCAACGCTCAGGTACGAACTCAACTGTGCCTGTCTCTGCACACATGGTGCAGGAAGTAATGTGAGTACTCCGACCTAGTGAGTAATAAAATTAAATAACGCGTGAGAACATAAAATCCCACAAGGGCACAAATAATGCTATCTCAAGTAGCAACATCAGATAAACAGTAGAAACAAGTGAAATATAGGAAGAAAAACTCTTTGAAAACAATTAATAAAACAAGTATGCTCAAGTATGGTCAGCCATTGTTACCTGACCGGTCAGCCATTGTTACCTGACCAAACGCGTATTACAGTGCCATTGCTACCACTGGTCAGTCATTGTTACCTGACCAAACGCGTATAACAGTGTCATTGTTACCACTGTTCAATATTTAATCACTCTAGATGGGTACCCGCGCTCACTGTGGGTGTGCAGACTCCGGAGGGGCTCCTATAGCCCAAGCGCTATCAACAAGGCCTGAAAGCCTGAACAGTATCAATACGAGGCCTAAAAGCCTCCTCACCTCACTCATCATGCCCTCACATAAGGCCCTCGGCCTCAATCAGTCCAGAAATAGTCAACAGCCCCTCGGGCAACAGTAAAGAAATGATACTCAGCTCAAACAATAGTTCAAATATCAGTTTAAAACTCCAAGTTTGAGTAAATATGGCTGAATTCAAGAAAACAGTGTAAATCACATGGACTGAGTCCAAATAATATTTCAAACAGTGAGGAAAATAGTGATGATAGTTCATAAAGAGTTCAAACAGTCGGCAATAAGCCCCAAATATGGCAATGAGCCCAAATCGTTGTGAAAACAACAAGTCATTGCTAATACGCGGTAAAATATCATCCGGATTGCACCAAGTCAAAGTCCCCAATAGTAAATGACCCCGCGCTCGTCATGGAACGCGTGTCTCATTTCAACATAGCATCAAGTTGTGCAAATCCGGGGTTTCAAACCCTCAGAACATCATTTAAAATTATTACTCACCTCTAGCCGGTCAAAGTCTAGCTCGCTATGCCTTTTCCCCTCGAATCGCTCTCCTCGCGCGTCGAATCTGATCAAGACCACAAGAAATACATCACAATAGGCTAATGGGTCATAACCCAATCGAAAAGACTCGAAAAATATCAAAAATCACGAAGTTGGCAAAACCCGAGCCCCGGGCCCACTTCTCGAAAAATTACGAAATTCACATCTCCGGATTCCTCGTCTCGCCACGAGTCTATACATATCAAAATCATCAAAATCGGGGTCCATTTGACCCCTCAAATACCTATTTTAAACTCTCTTAAATTCAAGCCCTAAACCACCATTTTTGACCTTTGATTGCTTGATTATTCAGTCCAAATTCATGTTTATACACCATAAAATCAAGCTCTAAGTCCAAGAGTTCATACCTGATAATAGCCCTCGAATCCCTCTTCAAAATCGCCTCAAAGCTCTCAAGGTTCGGAGTCCAAAATGCTACTCTTTCAAAAATTCGCGAGGAAGATGTTTTCACTTAACCTGCCAGTTATTTCCGCTTCTGCGGATTAATTCCCGCTTTTGCGCCTTCCGCTTATGCGGTCAACGTCCGCTCCTGCGGACCTTTCACTTAAGGCGACTTTCCGCTTCTGCGGTCCAACTTCGCATCTGCGGGACCGCTTAAGCGACCCAATGTCCCGCTTCTGCGAAACCTGACCTGGGCTCCTATTTCTGCTCCTGCGAGGCCTAGCTCGCTTCTGCGAGACCGCATCTGCGATCTCTTTTCCGCAGATGCGGAAACACCTGCTGCAACCAAAAACCTGCAATTTTCCAACTTCAAATTCCTTCCGTTAGCCACCCGAAATCACCCCCGAGGCCCCCTGAACCTCAACCAAAGTTACCAACATATCTTAAAACATTATTCAAACTTGTTCCAATCCTCAAAACACGTCTAACAACGCTAAAACCATTAAATCACATCGAATTCAAGCCTAAGTTTCTTCAAAACTTCCGCAATACACATTCGACCAAAACTCGACCCAAAACATCTCCGAATGACCTAAAATTTTGCACACACATCCAAAATCACCTAACGGAGCTACAGAAACTCTCGA
>NC_031995.1:101311948-101325869 GCF_001879085.1 Nicotiana attenuata | reverse complement strand
TTTCCTAATATGACTTTAGAAATTGAAAGTGTACCATCAAAGATTTTTACATGTAAAGGAAGCGTACAAAAGTGTTCCGAAGCTTCTTTTTTTTTTTTTTTTTTTACATATGTGTTATATTACATAGCTCAAATAAGAAAAGATTTGATACACAATCTTTAAGTGATTTTGAATTCCTGAATTTTAGCGAATGAATTAAATAACTATTCCTAAATATTAGAAAATTAATTAAATTACTACTTTATCCAGTGTAAAATTAATTTTTTAAGGGTAAAAAAGGCGAACGACATTTCGCTAAGGGCCTTCGTGCTTTTAATATAGTACTAGTCTTTGGGTACGCGCGTTGCGCGTGTATTATGTGTCAATAATAATATTTTTTTAAAATTATATGAATAATATCCAAAATATGTGTTTGCGTTATAAAATAAAACTTATTGAAAAATTGTGTCTTCCTAATACTGATAAACATTAATCATTTTTAGGAATTCGGGTAGAGTGGTTCTTACTTCAGTTTATTTTGATGCTTCATCATACAAAAATATTATATAAGCGGTCTCTGATTGAAATATAAAAAGAACTCCTAGCTTTACATCCACTTGGATATGTGCATTGCGCACACATATATTTACTGTTAATTATTATAAAATATTTGTATGATATTTTATTAAAAAATTCTTTCCCCACATATTATTCAATTTATGAGAGTGCTAAAACTCGTAACTTTATCCCATAAATGTCTTCGTATCACATGAGGCATCCAAATTCGACAAATACGTACAAACAATCCTTCAAAAAAAATTAATTTGATTGTATCTTATTCTACCTAAAAATTTCTTTCTAAATTACTTTATCTATGCGTGACGATTACATAAATACATCATTTCTTATACCTGTGTAATGAGATTAACAGTCTTATTAAAAATAACTTTTTTTATCTTTTCTATGTATAAAGTGGGTACTAAGACTTTACTGGTTAGATCGACTAAATTAGATAAAAATAGACTCTTGAAATATGTTATTTATCTAGAGATGTCAAAACAGGCCAGCTCAGCCCAACCCAGCCCAAGCCTCGTGGGCTTTTAAATTTGGCGGGTTTGGACGGGTCGGGTCGCCATATGAATGGGCCTTAAAATGGCCAGCCCAACCCAGCCAATAAGAGGGCCGCGGGCTAGGGCGGGCCGGCCCTTTAATTTTTCTTTTTTTTAAAAAAAAGAATTTTCTTTAAATCCTTAAATATTTTTTTGTGACATAGTCAATTAATCATGTAAACAACTTCTATTTGCTTAGAGCGTACAAAAGGTTGAAATTTGACGAGGAATCTCGTAATTGAAATGCAAATTCTCTATATCTCTTGCTCTTCTTTTTTAAAGTTACATGAATATTTTCTTAATTTTATTTTCCTCAGATTCAGGGATTATTTTAATAAATTTATATACTGAAATTTTTTAATGTAGGATTAACATCATTTATTGATTTCATCATTATAGTCCATAAAATTTTTAAAATTCTTAAAATTTGTTAGTGGTCTTTTTTTTTGTGTGTGTATATATAAAACTGATCTTTATTTATACTGAATAGTAGTTTAAATATTAATAACATATTAAAGTAATCCAATTTGATCATTGGCCACTTAAAGTACTATTTTCTTTTGAAAAAGAGTTTATTGGCTACCTAAGGCTTTTCGAGTTAGTTACTAATTAAGCAAAAGAAAAACTAATTTTGTCATATTATATGCATGTCAAAAATCTAAATTCTAGTTGATATGGAAAGGCAAATGAGCAATTTAGGGTTGGGGAATGGGGATTATAGTAAATAATTTTTTTAGTTTTTATTTTTTTAAAATATTAAACATTTAACGGTAATTAATTTGAAACTAATTACTTTTTGGCCCACGGGCCGGCCAGGCCCCAGTCTCGATCAAGCCTCAAGGGCCAATGGACTGACTTGGGCCGGGCTTATAAGCCTCAGTTTTAAATAGGCTCAAAAAATCCTAGCCCAACCCTACCCAAGTAACGGGTTGGGTTGGGCTGGCCTCACGGGCCAAGCCCATTTTGACAGCTATGATTATAGTTAGGGGTGTCAATGGATCTTCAAAAACCGACTAAACCGACCAAATCGAAACATATTGAACCGACTATAAGATTTCTTTTAATGAAATCGTAGATGTTTATATATATATATATATATACATACTAAGACATAACCAATAAAAAGTCAAAGAGCAACTAATTTTTCTTGGATAAATATTTTGTCTCTTTACTCTCAACTCAAAGATCTTTGAATTCAAAGGTTTCAAGATTTTTTCTGAACCCTCAAATCAAATGATTTGAGTTGGCTTCAACTTTCGTCTAGCAACACATCTATCCCTGAATTAATTATCAAAACTTCTACAAATTTAGACTTCATATCTTTTGAATTCAAGAATATCCAAAACAAAAGGAAAAAAATATACAAATAAATTGAGTAGAACAACGACAAGCATATCAAGTAACGTATCAAACAAAAACACACTCCACAGAAACGAAAAGCAAGGCAAAGAGAGAGAGACCAAAAATTACCTATGTGATTGTGGTTGCTTACTATGGGGGGAAGGCAAAAGGGTTTTGAAAGAAATTTCGTCCATAATAAAATTAAATGGAGATATTAACTGGCGGCACTTAAAGACTATAAAGTGATATTATATTGAAATTTTGATAAAAAAATCCTAGTTCTACAGCATTAATTGCTGTGCAAATTTTGGAAGAATCCTAAATCTAAAGTGAGCGTAATTGCTTGGATACTATTTGTTAGCCATATTGATTAAAGTTGCCCGCTTATTACGTGTTTGGCACAATTTTGGTAAAAGAATCCTAAGTCTGAATTGATATTAATTCCTGATTTAATTTCGATAATTTGGTTTATTATATTTACATATTACAATTTTATCCCACATGAAATATACTTATAAAGGGCAAAAAAAGCGAACAATATTTCGCTAAGGGCCTTCGTGCTTTTAATATTGTAAATAGATATAGATATAGATATAGATATAGATAGATATAGATATAGATTAGGCTATTTTGCCTTAAGAAAATAACAATTAAGGTAGCTTCAAACAATATGTGAATTTTTTCGGATTTACTCAAATACCACTTGATTGTTTTTTGCATGTCATACCAAAAAACGACATCATAATGACACGTGTTATTTCAAACAACTCAACGGCAGTCCTTTTACATCTTTTCACGCTAATTGAAATTCTTACCCCCCTCCCCCCCAAGTCACCAACGCCCCACCCCCTACCCCAAAAATATATATACAGTCTAAAATTAAAAAATTAAAAGGATTCACTGAAATAGAAACACAAAATTCACACTCATATTTTTCTGGAAGTTTCTCTCCCTATATATCCATTTCTCCATCTCAAGGAAAATTAATATTCAGAGGTTTCATAGCTTTCAGACGAAGCATCTACGCCAGGTAAACACTGCAAATCTCTTTGCATGTGTTGAATTTGAATTGAACAGCTTTAATCAATGTAGTTATTGTTTTGCTATTTTTTTTTCATATTCCTTTAAGTTTGTTTTCCCCGATGTATGCATGTGTATAATTATGTTGTTATGTATTGATTAGGGTTTCTTCATGTCGGCAAAATACGATCCTGCTGACCTAAATTCCGGAGTTGTTAATGTTGAGGTGAAAAACGAGGCTATTAATGTTGTTAGTGTTGGTCAGTTAGGAAATGAAACCCTAATTGAGAATCGAAGTAATCAGCATTTAGTTGGTGAATCTGTTGTTGATGGGGTTAAGGTTTTTGGAGAAGGTAATGAGGTTGGTGAGGGTTTAAGAGTGCAAATGGAAGATTTAGATGTGGAAATTGATTTGGATTCGGGTGATCTCGATGGTCAAATGAGGTTTTTAGGAAATGATAGGGTTGATGTTGAACCTTTTGCTGATCTTGGTGTGAATGAGAGCACAGGGAAAAAATTTGATCAATTCGAAGACCTGAGAAGTGTTGCGTGTGTCGAAAACCATGTTTGTGATGCTCAAGGGGGGTTTTCACACCTTGCCCGAAATAGGAATGTAGTCGAAGGAAGTGTCATGCAAGACGTATTAGGTGGGAAAAATGAATTTGTTCCTGATGGTATAGTAGTTAATAGTGACTTTAAAGGGGTGGATATTAATGGGAATGAAGATGGATTAAAAGAAGAACAGCTGATAGAAGCTGAGTTGAAAAATGAAGATGGCATAGGTGTTCGGCCTGATGCTGTTGTTCCAGAAAGACGAGGGGATGAGGACAGAATGGAAGAGGAAGGTAAATTTTATGTGTCTGATTTAGTTTGGGGTAAGGTGAGGAGTCATCCTTGGTGGCCTGGGCAGATATTTGAGCCTTCTGCTGCATCAGACAGAGCAATGAAATACTTTAAAAAGGACAGTTATCTGATAGCATATTTTGGTGACCAGACATTTGCATGGAATGAAGCATCTCGCATTAAGCCATTTAAGATGTACTTCTCTCAAATGGAGAAACAGAGCAATTCAGAACGCTTTTCTCATGCCGTGGACCGTGCTCTAGATGAAGTCTCTCGACGGATTCAGTGTGGGCTGGCCTGCCCATGTTTGCAGGAGGAGACCTGGGCAAAAATGAAATCCCAGATTGTTATGAATGCTGGTATCAGGGCAGAATCAAGCATGAGAGTTGGAGGTGACTACTTTTCAGATGAAACCTCATTTAACCCTGCCAAGCTTGTTAGATCACTGAAGTCAGCAGCTGCAGCCCCACATTCTAGGTTTCATAGATTGTCATTTATATTGGCAAAAGCTCAATTGGCAGCCTTTAATCGCTGGAAGGGTTATTACGAGCTCCCAGTAATAGAAGAATATAGTGATTTGGAGAATGATAATGATGTTGAACCACTGCATGGGGAGAAAGATGCTAGTGATGTGGCAGGAGTGGCTTCAGAGGAAAATTCAGATCTCCAAGGTACTTCCTCTACAAAGCGTCGTCGACACGCGGGGGTTGATGAGCACCAAGTTGGAAAAGAAAAATCAATGTCCGTCTTGGTATATGGGAGCAGTTCAGGCATACCAAATAATCAGAAGAAATCTAGAGGGAGAGCTGGGCGGGAGAGGAAGTCTATGTCTTTTGAGAAGAGAAGTCTAGCATTTGACTCTTTGCCTAGTGATTCCAAGGCAAAAAAAAGGAAAAAGGCAGTGTTACAAAGTAGTGGTAATAAGATGTCTTCACCACCTAAATCTGCAGACCAAATTCTCATGTCTACTGATGGAAGTTCCCAAAGAAGAATTGGTAAGCGTAGTGAAAAGTCGAGAAATGTGAGGTTTGGAGATTCCGTACCTGCTCCCGTGAAACCTGAAGAACGGTTGATTCCAAAAGAGTTCCCTCCTCCAACAGAGATGCTCTCAAAGCTCTATTTGGCTGCCAGGGATCCCATGAATGGGTATAGCATTTTGTTATCACTAGCTGGTCTGTTTTGTGATTACAGAAATATGACTAGCTTGGAAACTACTGAGTCCGGAGACCACACAAATATGGCAGAAAAGCATATAGAGAAGAAATCATCCAACTCAGCCTCTCCTGAAACATTGTTAATAGAAGGTATTGAAGACTCTTATTGGACTGACAGGATTATTCAATGCAACCCTGAGGATCAGGTGTTATTTGAGGTCCAAAATCAAGAGGATTTTCCTAATGCTAAATGGGATACTTCTCCAGGCCTGAGTCCAAGCTTGAACAATAAACAAGAAGTAGGTGGCTCGGTTGAGAATTCAGAAAGAGAAAATCTATCTGTTCTTGTGCATGGAAATTCTGAGTACTCCCCAACTGCATTGGTTCTTAACTTTTCAGATCTAGAATCAATTCCTCCTATAGCAGATCTAAACAGAATATTTAGTCAGTATGGTCCACTTTGTGAATCTGAGACTGAAGTTATTGACAAGAGCAAACGAGGGAAAGTTGTTTTCAAGAGGCGCGCTGATGCTGAAACTGCTTTTAGCACGTCGGGGAAATTTAGTATTTTTGGTCCATCACTCATCAGTTACCGCCTACAATATTCTCCATCACCACGCAAAGCATCTTGTACCTCAAAGCGTAAAAGGAAGTATGCAGCGTCTCTTGAAGTGAATGGAGTTTGAAACTGAAGTTAGATGAATTCGTCATTAGGTGTTTGCAGGATTTTCCCCGTATTGATTAAATAGTTAACTTGGTAGCTATGTTAATATGAAAATTTGATGCACATAGTCGAAATTAACTACCGACCCTTCTTTTTTCATTTAGAAATGTTTTGGATAGTAGAAAGTAAACCGGGAAAGATGACTAAGAGAATTCGATGTCTGTCCATTGGTTGAATCTATGTATTCCTTTCAGAAATATAAAACATGTTGGCAGCTAGTCTTCTTAAAGTATATTTTGGTTTTGATAGTTGAGTAATGGATGTACAGTTCGAAGTTGTTCTTATTTTTGAGTGTTGAGATGTATAGAAGATGCTATATAGATTTCAAGTAATTGGTTTTCCTCTGTTAGCTGTTACTTATGTCTGTAGTCAAGGGTATGATTAATCGAAATACTTGTCATTGCTGCTTAAAATTGCAGGTGATTGACACTGAAATTTGTATTAAGTAGAGCGTATTTTGGGGATACTTATTTTGTGTCTGGGCAACTATATATCATGTTGGAATACACTGGGTTTGTTGTTGTTCTATATATCATGTTGGTAGTGTTGGCTGCGCCTTGCGCTGATTAAGACTTGTCCTCCACCATCTTCGACGTCGACGTGACTAGTCTTGATCAAGATCCCTTTTTCCTGAATTATCCACCATTGCAATGTTTAAATGCTTGGTTCTAAACTTCTAATTGTAAATGCTGTTTCAATACTGTATTTACCGGAAAACTGGGAAAGATCTCGTCCGCTGAGCAAAATAAAGGTGGACGTATGTCGCATTCAATCTTTGGCTCCAAGAAATGAATAACTGTTTTTTTTCTCTTAGCTGCTTGATTATTGGCATAAATGGTGTTTTTAAAATTAAATGCTTGGAACACATCGGCAGCTTACCTTAAAAAAGCCAACTTCCATGCAGTGGCGGAAGTGGAAAGTATAAATTTAAACCCAAAAGCATAGCTTAGGCACTGGGTTCATCTAACCGAGTAGTTTTGACACAAAGTATAAATTTATAGGTAAAATTATATTATAAAGCAACATATATTATTTTTGAAAGTACAAATAAAGAAGGATTACCAGATTTCTTGTTTATGTCGACCTTTTTTTTTAATGAAAAAATAATTTTCAATTCGAAAAAGATAACCTAATTTTCTTTAAAATATACGAAAAATGACCAAATATGCCCTTAAACTATTGAATTTGGCTCAAAAATATGCTCCTTTCACCTATTGGGCCATAAATGTCCTCAACCTTATTTTTTGCCTTAAATATGCACTTAAGACTAACAGTTGACTTGTTTCTCCGTCTGCTTCTGTTACTTTATGAATCCAAAAATACTCTTCCCTTCTCAGGAGATGTAAAATTAACCTTTGATGCAGACCACTAGAGAAGCGTGTATTTTCATAACGGACAAGGGTGAAAATTACCCCCTTTACTATTTGAAAAGAATCATTTATACCATCCGTTATAGTATTCATCCATCACTATCCCCAACGTTATAAAACTGGATCAAAAATGCCCCTCCGCCGTTAGCATCCTCCATCACGGCTAATACCATTTCACGTGGCCTGATATTTCGCTGAGTGGACGCCATGTGGCATACCACCTCATCAACCCTGCCTAGTGCTACCTCTAGTTAACGATAAGCCCATAGGTACTTTGTAAACTAAACATATGATATAACGCTGGATGGTGAACATCGGTCATTGATGCTGGTTGCAAATGAAGGGGATCTCACATGGGTTTTTTCTTATTTATGGAATCACAATTAAGAGAGGTGTGAGTTGTGTGCACAAAGGTTATGAACTTTGATTCTCAATATGACAGAAGCTTCCCTATATCCCCGCTGCCCCATCCTCTTCGCTGCTATCTATACAAAAAAAAGATTAACGTGATTCCAACTGATTTCTACGAGAACTGTGTGATTGTTCATCATCTGGAATCTGGATGTACAAGTTTTCTCTCTTAGGAAAGTGAATTTGTAATCCATGTAGGTATTTATTTTCTCTATTCTTTTATTGGTAACTATTTAAAGGAGATAGAATTAAGTAATTTGAACCATTCATGAACGAATTTTACTTTGAAAGGGATTATACTATGATTATTTACATTATTCTATAAATGGGTGTGTTAGAATGAAGTTGTTGATGTAGTCATGAGTTAGACAGTACACAATGGTGATAGATTGGTAGGTTAAAACTGTACTGAATTATTGTGATGCTCACAGGACTTCGCGATGTTTATATGTTCGAAAATTTGAAAGTGACTCCCAACTGTTTGTCAAAATGTCCAAGCCAATTAATGTTGATATGTTGATGGTGATGGGTTCGTGGAGTTAAAAGAGAGGAAGGGCGTTTGTCTGGTTGATGAAGATTGTGGTGGTGGTGGTTAAGTGAATGTGGAGGTGGTGTTGGAGGAAAAAGTGGGGGAGGGGTAAAATGGGGTGGGGTAGTGAGGTGGCATGCTGTGTGGCGTCCACCCTCAGCTAAATGTGAGGCCACATGGGATATTGTTAGCCATAGTAGAAGCCCTAACGGAAGAGGGGTATTTTTGTACCAATTCTATAACGTCAGGGGTAGTAGTGAACGAATAGTATAACGGAGAATATAAATGAATCTTTTTGCATAGTAAAGCGATACTTTTGGCCCTTTTCCGTTTTCATAAAGCCCCCACCTAGCCAACAAATCACCCGTTAGTATTAGGGGTATTTTTAAGTCAAAAAATAAGGTTGAGGGCATTTATGACCCGATAGGTGGAAGGAAAATATTTTTGAGCCAAATTCAATAGGTTACTGCATACTCGTGAGAATTTTCTCATGGAAAATAATTGGACTTTACAGGAGCAATGGTCACGATTAAGGTGATAATAAATCTTACTACACTAATGGTTAAATGTTAAAAAGATAATGTATAAAAGATATCTCATACATTTAATCTTTTAGTATAAACACAAGGTTTAACAAGTTTTTTCCATTTTGGTACTCTGTATAAACTATTAACGCAATCTGGTAAATGGTAACTAATGAACCAAGCTAAATTTGTTAACTCTCAAATGAAAATAGCCCATCTGATTTCATTTATTATTAACAAATCTGGCGTATTAAACAAAGTTTTGCTTAATATATACGCATATCTTCAGCAATCTATAACTCGTTTAACATATAAATTCTGATGATAGCAGAGGCGGATCTAGGATTTAAAAGTGACAGGTGCCAAAATTTCCTTTAATGTACACCTTATAATAACTACTAATATATAGTTTGTTCAGAATGTTTGTCCGGTTCATTTTTTGTAGTTTATTTGGGTAATTTAATAAGTAATTTATTTGCAAATATAAAAATTACATCAATTTTTCAGACCCTACTTATGGAATTTCATTGGATGTATATGTTATTATTGTCGTGTGAAAATTACATCTCACACATTAAGAAGCAAATATAATTAACATTTTGAAGAAGGAACTACACTTTTATTATTAATAATACAAGTAAAATCAACATTTTTACTATATTTTTTTGTATGCTAAAAATAAATTTGCACAAGTAAAATAAAACCTTTAACAAGGGAACTCCACCGAAAAGAATAAGAAAAATAAAAATAAAAACATCATCAATAGATAAATTATACCCCATAAGTAAATGCAGAATTAGATAAACTATAAGATCTCAAAACTTAAAATCATAAATCTAATGCTTGTGAAATATTCATCATAATTTATTACTAAAGAGATTTAAATCGTGTTTTAACAATCATAGAATAACACAATTTTTTATGTTATAATAAAAAAATTATAAATCAATTTTGATCTCAATCTAAATATCAAGACCCAAATTTTTTGATTTTGAAAGGAGAAAACTAAAAGATTTGAGATTAAGAGAAATGCTTATATTATAAAAATTTAAATTTGGATTTTTTTCAGTGTTCTTGCTAAATATCACAGATAAAGTAATAGAATAGAGGAAAAAAATAAAAATAATAAATGACAAATAGAAAATTGGGAGGTAGCCAAAAAGGAAAATGTCTGGGAGAAAATAAATAAAAAGTACAACGAAAAGGGAAAGTCAGACAAGGTTCAAGATAAATTCGAACTTGAATTTTACGCATGACAAAAGCTTTCAAAAAGGTTTACCAGTTATGACACATTTGTCTAGTTTGCGGATGGGAGTGGCAGGATCATATATTTAACCTAGTTTAATTTTTTTTTTATACATAAAGATAAGATAATTTTACCAACCGAGCGGGTGCCATACCAACCCCACCCATAAGGGTGGATCCGCCCCTGGATGATTGCTTTGCCATTTTGGACACAACAACAACAACAACAACAACATACCCAGTATTATCCCGCACCGTGGGATTTGAGGAGGGTAGTGTGTACGCAGACATTACCCCTACCTTGTGAGGATAGAGAAGCTGTTTCCAATAGACCCTAGGTTCAGGAAATTTAAATGCACTATATAAATTAGCGGGTCAATTGGTTTTGTGGCTGTTTACAAATTTGTTTTTAGTTTTATGATCCTAACTCTTTTTTTTACACATGAGATATTCACTTTTACACGTAAGAGATATTTCTTTTACACATAAGAGATCTAAAAGGGCTATTTTCTAAAATTATAAATTGTAAAGGGGTATGATGTACAAATGATCTATCTTTCACACATAAGAGATCCAAAAAGGTCATTTTCTTAGTTTTAAAGTATACAGGAACATGATGTACAAATAGCACTTTCGGATTTTATGCGTTGCTTGTCTTTAAAGGTTTAGCGAGTTCTAACTTCTTCTCTAAAAATTATTTATATAAAAATCATTTAAAAAGCAGTTACATGTAAACCTTTATAATTAGTAGAGCGTTATTTTAGTAACTTGAATACAATGTAATCAATAACAAATTAAATTACGCTAATAATGTAAAAAATATTTGCACTGTTAATGCACGTAAATCAAATTGAATATAATCTATCTATCTATCTATATATATATATATATATATATATATATATATATATATATATATATATATATATATGACATTGTCAAGGTCACTTTTAAAATACACACAATTTTTCGAGTAATTTAACTTTTTCATCCTAATAAGAAAATCTTACGACAAATAATTACTTTTTAAATAATATCACAATAATTACTGTCTAGTTCAACAATAACAACAACGATAAATAATTCAATATAATCATACAAATAAGATTTTAGAAAAATATTGTGTACGCAAATCTTATTCTAACCTCGTGAAGGTAGACATGTTGATTCTGATAGATCCAATTAATGTCTAGTTGTTAAAAAGAAAAGATCCAAGCTGACTTGCTCAATTTATTAGTTGGGAAAAAAAGAAATATAAAAAAGATAATTTATCAATTTGTATACTCCACTTTAGTTGTACTTGTACACATGGCCAACCCAAGTCAACAATTCAAAATCAGTATACTATTTATTTATTTATTTAATTAAAGCCCAAACGGCTAACAAAATTTTCAATTTTTCATTTATTAATTTCTCAATTCTTGAAAAACCGCCTCTTAGCAGTTCAAAAAGAAAAAAAATTCCCCCTTTTCTCTCTACCGCTCCAATTCTATCATCGCCACTTTTGCTCAGAACCCCTTTAAATCAAAGAACCTCACAAATTCAAATCGAATTCAGATACTCTCATTAGTCTTAGCTTTAGATTTTTTACTTCTAATTCACTGAATCTGTTGAAGTAAATGTCAATTGAAGAGGGTGAAAAAATGGATCTTATCGATTTCTCCTCAGAAAATGACAGTCTCATTATAAATTCTTCTTCTCCTCTTCCTTCTTGGGGTCTTGAAGAATACCCATCTTCAGGTTCTTGTTCCTTCAATTTTATTTTATTTTCCATTTTTTTCTGTAATTTTTACTTTCTGATTCTTTATTTAGTTTGAAACTGTGGAATAAAAAAGTTGGTTTATTTTTTGGACAAGATCTAGGAAAATGTGATTTTCTTACACCCTTTTGGCTGTTTAATGTGTTTTGCATCGAAAGATTGGATTCAATTTTTTATTTTTGGTTTTCTTTAAACCTTATTTCACTTTCTGGTGATTTATTTAGTAACTGTTGACTAAAAAGATTAGTTTTTTTATGTTACAATATGTGATAAAAAAAATTGAGTTTTCTCACACTATTTGGCTGTTTGATGTGATTTCCGTTGAAAGAATTTGTGCAATTTTAGGAATTTCAAGGTTTTCCATCCCACCACAAATGGGATGTAGTAGTAGTAGTAGTAGTAGTAGTAGTAGTAGTAGTAGTAGTAGTTGTTGTTGTTGTTGTTGTTGTTCATATATTTGGGCTTCATGCATGTTTATTCCTTTCACTTTTGAGGCCGTTCTAGGGCTGAAGAGAGCTTTAGATAACTTTTCTAAGATGTTTAAAGTAGTGTTGTTGGAGGAAGATAACCTGTGCTTTAAAGAGCTCTCAGAATGCTACAGTATTTGGTTTATCTCAGAATTATAATTAAAGCTGGACCTGGACCTGACCAGCTCATAAATGAAAAGGATGCCAACCTTTTGTGAAGCAGCGAGCGGAGATTGTTCCTGAAAAACCCGAACCACTTGACTGACCCCTTCATAGTCCATCCATTAAGGTTGGGGATGGCTGAAACCAATCAGAAGTGCAAATTGCACAGCGAAGCCGGGAAACGGACCGCAGCGCAACGACTAGGACTCATGTCGGAGGAGTTTTGACCATGAGCTAACACTCATGCAGCTGGATGAGGGGAAACCCTTACATCCGGTTATTAGGTGGGGGGAAGTGGGGGCTATCCCGACCCTGCTATAATTATGCTCGTGCAATATTACTTGGTTCAACTCTATTTGGACCTTTCCTCGTATATGAGACCGTGACTGAAAGAACTTAAAGAACATCAGTGTTATTACTTCCCGACAGAAATTTTAGAGTGGCTAAACTTTCTCTTCCATAAAACCTTAAAGAGTGGATATTTTTGCTGTTTCCTCCTTGGTTTCTATGACAATTTATTAGAGCTAGAAGCATTTTTCTTGCTTATGTTACTGTTTTCCTTTGACAGAGGTACTAAGCTGCATCTGCATATCCAATGTGGTATCTTTGTATGAAGATCATTTTATTTTTGTGTTCAGCAAATCATGCTGAGGCTAGAATCTTGGTTTTTCAGGAGCTACTAATATTCAAGAGGAAATGGACATGGCTGGTAAAGGTAACTGTGATGACCAGTTCCCCCAGCTGCATGAGTCAAAAGAGCCTGGAAAGGCCAGAAAAGGAAAGGTCAATTTACGCAAAAGTTTAGCCTGGGATAGTGCTTTCTTTACAGATGCAGGTAGTATACTCCCTATTAAGGGGCTTTATTTATGTAATCCTCTATTGTGAATTCAAACTTACAAACAACATATTCAGGTGTGCTTGATGCCGAGGAGTTGTCCAGCATTATTAAGGGAGGTGAAAAACACAATTTACCTATGATTGAGGAGGATGTGCGGCAATCTGATGATTCAATCTCCACGTTGGAAAGTGATAATTTGACACTAGACCATATTGAAGCCGAGCTGTTCGGAGATATAAGAGCTTCAATCCAGAACCTAACCATTTCAAGTAGTGGGGATATATCTACAAAGACAGATAGTGGAGCTAATTCTTGTAAGTTAATAGTTGTTTAAATTGGTCAAGTTTATGGAGCTGCTTCATTATATTGCATGAAGAAACAAAAAAAAAACACCTAGTGTGATATTCCCCTTCATTTTTGCGAATTCCCATCACCCCCCCCCCCCC
>NC_031995.1:101305821-101311928 GCF_001879085.1 Nicotiana attenuata | reverse complement strand
CACACACCCCTTTTTAGTCCAATGTTGTTTCAAGTTGCATCTAAAGGGCTTCCGGTTTGATTCTTCAGTATTCAATGATACATCCAGTTACATCATACATGCTAACCAATTCTTCCAAAGAAGCCTCCTACTTACTGCCAATTTCACCTCAGTCGCAACATCTACTTTGAGCTGCCATGAAATTAGATAGTTTCACCTCAATACTGATGTCTATGGTCGACTTATTTATTAACTTTTAACATTTTCTTGTCCAACTACCACTTTAGGGAACCTCATATCTCACAGATAGTACTCTTGGATGTATGTGGGCAGGATGTTAAAGGTTAATTGGACGAATGAGTACTTTGTTTTCAGGATCCTAGAGGCATAGAAACACAAGGACTTGTTAAGATGATGAGGAGTGGGTTTAGAAGGGAAGTTTTAGGCTTGGCTTCTTAGAGTTAAAATCAATAGGACATGCAGGGAGTTGTAGTGTAAGCTTATTTTATTAAAAAATTGACTATGAATTTGCTCATTTTCATGAAGCTGCTACATATAATATTGTTAATTGTTTGATTTGTTTCAAATGGATTGGAGAAAAGGGAAGTACATGAGCTTGTAGGTCATGCAGCTCAAACGATGCCATAGAAATAGTTAAAATTGTGTGCACTTTTAGTTTCCATCTTAATGTCCTTGTCTTTTTTGTTTGTTTTAAATATTTTCCATTTCTTTTTCTCAATGAGAGTGGAGGATGCATGCGTATTTGGGAGGGGGGAGTGGTGGGGGGTTACTTTCTATGGGGTTAAAGATCTTTTTTCAATTGTTCAAGAAAAGATGCATATTGCTTAGAAATTTTAAAAAAAGATGCATATGGCCTGCAAATTATTCCAATCTAATGTTACCTTTTTACAGCTGTGAAGAAAGTGGACCTTGCTTCAAAAGATAGGGTACGTTTAATTTTGTAGAGGTGACATCTGAAGATTTTATTCATAATTCTATAGTTCTCAGCTAATATTGTCTATATTCTCAAATGTTAGATGAAGCCAAAACTTGCTCCAAAAAGAATCATTGGAGCACAAGCCGGGTTACCAAAAAGTCAACCAAAGCAAATTTCCGGAACACAAAGATTGGGTGGGTTGAAGCAGGATAAGACACAAGTCACACAGGCATGTAATTTGTCTTTAAAATTTCATTTCTGTTACTCACATCAGTTATATTTTAGCGACGACATCTGATTGAGAAATTGAAGCTCGTACTGATATTTGGTTTATTTGTTAGGTTTACATCTCTTATAAAACTTCTTAGTTTTGATTTCTATTAGCCAGTTCAAACAAACTCCTTACAGTGTTGATTGATTGTTAGATTAGAAATATTGTTTGTTTTCATATTTTCATTTCTATAGTCAGCTCAAAGAAATTCCTTATATTTAGAGAAAAAATCATCACTCTTCTTTAAATTAACCTTTTTTGAGTCTGGTAGCAGTAGGCTTTTGAATTATTGGTCAAAAAGGCTGAGTAGATGTTCTTTCTCTCATTTGTTTGATTAGCGAAAGAACTGGGACTTTTGATATTTCACTGACATTGTCTTTATGTTGTTCAAATGCAGCCTATCACCAGACCTACAGATGGAGCATCATTAAAGCCTCCAAAAATTAGCACAAAGTCGCAACCTGTTTCTGCAGGTGTATCCAAAAGGGCTTCTTTGGATATCTCACGAGTCAAAGTTGATAATAACAGCATGAAAATTAGTACAGGTAAGCGGTAAAAGAATTTGTTTAAATTTACATTGATGGCATGAAAATATTTTTAAGCAGCTTTTCTGACCTTGATGGTTTAATGGGAAATTACAGCTTCTGTTAGAGGGCCTCAGACGCCAAAAGCATCTGCCTCGAATAATGCTAGTAGGGTGTTACCGAGACCTGCTATGTCTATGAAGGCCCCTTCTGTCGGCTCTTCAGCTGCAATGAGAATACCTTCGACAAGATCTTCAAGTGATAGCTCTGGAAGTACTTCATCGGACAAGACAGCTAAATCTTCACTTCCTGCAGCGAGGAGAAAGGTGGATAGCAGCAAACCTACTGCTCAACCTTCTGCAAGTGCAAAACTTAGAACCCCTTCAAAAGCTGCATTTAAGAGTAAAGTACCGTCTGGGAATTCTGCCGTCTCAGCTTATCTGATGTCCACTAAGATCAACTCAAGCATATCGCCTGCTAGTTCTATTAGCGAGTGGTCTTCAGCATCATCGTCATCTTCTGCTGCCATGAACCAAAGGTCAAGTAATTTAAGGACTAGCCTTGATACCAGCTCCTGCAGATCATTTGACAGTGACACCTCAACTTTGGATCTGAAGAATCATTTAAGTGATCAGACCTCAAATAAGCCCGAAATTGTGGGAACACCTTTAACTAGAGGAAGTTTAAAGCAAGCAGGCACAATTTCTCGTCCGGCCTCTATGAAACCAACGGGACTGCGGATGCCATCTCCGAAGATGGGTTACTTTGACGGGGTTAGTTCAGTCTTCTATTTATACAGTTTTACTTTTCATGTCCTTCAATTAGAAATAATTTACGTGATGACAACATCTAGTATAAATGACGATAAGATCATTACCAAGTGGAAAGAAAAATTTCTCAAGTTAAATTGATTGTCATACAGGTGAAGGCAGTCCATACTCCTAATGGTTCTCATCCCAGTTTGTCTACTGTGCTGCCCAAGACTGAAGTTTCGGTCTGTAGCCCAAACGGAAATTCAAACATGAAAGCTAAGAGTGTAAAAGTTCCACTTAGAGCAAACAGAAAGCCTGAATCTCTGAAGCACCTCTCTCCTGTATCTTCCTCAGACAAGTCAAATGTTTCAGTTAATCACTTTACTGCACTGCCCAAGAATGTAGCTACCATCTGTAGCCCAAAAGGAAACTCAAACACGAAAGCTAAGAGTGTAAAAGTTCCACTTAGGGCAAATAGAAGGCCTGAAAATCTGAAGCACCTCTCTCCGGTATCCTCTACAGACAAGTCAAATGTTTCAGATAATCACCCTGGTGCTCCAAGTGATATTACTCTTGTTCCTGAGTTATCTCTTGAAGTTCATCATGAAATAAGTGGAGCAAATACTTCGAAAAATATGGATGTGGTGGCTGAAGAAGCTGATCCATTTGAAAACATTCAAAGTGCTGGTTTGGTTGCTTCTGAGAGTGAAAACCAAGGCGCGGTGGGCAATGATGCAGGTGCTAGTTTGGTTGCAACTAAGAGTGAAAACCAAGGCATGGCCAGCAATGATACAGGTGCTAGTTTGGTTGCAACTAAGAGTGAAAACAAAGGCGTGGCAGGCGACGATGCAGGTGCTAGTCTGGATGCAACTAAGAGTGAAAATCAAGGCGTGGCCGGCAACGATACAGGTGCTAGTTTGGTTGCAACTAAGAGTGAAAACCAAGACGTGGTGGCCAATGACACATGTGCTAGTTTGGTTGCAATTAAGAGTGGAAACCAAGGCATAGCAAGTACTTTGAACAATAAGGAAGTGTTGGCCGAAGGACCTGATACAGTTGAACACGCTGCAGCTGATGGTTTGGTTGGAATTAGGAGTGAGAACCACGTCATTGTGAGCAATGATACAGTTGTTATTGAGAGTGGAAACCAAAGAGCAAGTACCTTGAACAATGAGGAAGTTGTGCCTGAACGACCTGATACATTTGAACACGTTGCAGGTGATGATTTGGTTGCAATTAAGGGTGAAAACCAAGTCATTGCGAACAATGATATGGATGTGATTAAGACTGAAAACCAAAGATTAGCAAATTCTTCTACTGATAAGGAAGTGGCTGAAGGACCTGATTCAGTTGAACACGTTCTAGGTGATGGTTTGGTTGCAATTAAGAATGAAGACCAAGTCATGGCGAACAATGATGTGGATGTGATTAAGAGTGAAAACCAAAGATTAGCAAATTCTTCGAAAGATAAGGAAGTTGTGGCTGAAGGACCTGATTCAGCTGAACACGTTGCAGATGATGGTTTGGTTGCGGTTAAGAGTGAAAGCCTAAGTGTTTTGAACAGTGATATGATTGCTGGTTTGATTGCAACTAAAGGTGAAAACCAAGGACCTGATTCAGTTGAACATGTTCCAAGTGATGGTTTGGTTGTGATTACGGGTGAAAGCCAAAGTGTTTTCAACAGTGATATGGTTGCTGGTTCGATTGCTACTAAAGGTGAAAACGTACGCGTTATGGAAAATGAAATGAACTGGGACACTACTGGGAATACTGACATCAAGACTGCGGAGGTTGTTTCAGATGAGAAGGATTCAATTACTGAAAACAATAGATGGTGTGAAACAGTTGATGGAGATGGAGTAGGTGTTCAGTGCAATCTTAACTATAATTCTGATTTGCTCAGCCAGAAGAATGAGATGAACTTGGAGGATAGTTTAAATGGTGACTTCAAAAATACCAAGATTGATCAAGTTGAGGACTCAACTATCAAGGGTGCTGAAATAATGCCATCGTGCCAAACAGGGGATGAAGGCAGAGTAGATGTCAAGGATGATTTGGATACTCTCGAGAAAACAAATACAAAGAAAAATGTTTGTGCGAATCAAGTGGACCAACTAAACAGTCAGGTAGAAGAAGTCAGCTTAACCCCATTTAGCGATAAGGTTGAATCTCTGATGAGCAAGTTGGCCTATTTGTCACTAAATACCCCTGAGGTAGCAGCTAGAAGGACGCCCTTCGCTGTCAAGAATTCTTCCGCTGATTGTCTTGATTTTTCTGAAGGAGCAGTCCAGGTTGTTGGGAAGACTGATTTAGACCTTCCTTCTTTAGAAATTGATCATAAAGAAAACAACAATTTATGAGGATGGCCAGGCATGCTTTCATTGCAAGGTAAAAAGAAGATCTGTTTCGATCTTAATATTACAACTTTACATTAGTCTGAGAAGTGCATCTTTATCATGAAAAGATCTTTCCTTTCTCCCAAATGTGGTCTAATCTGAATCTTTAACCTATTCTGCTTCTTATAATGATGTGTTAATGTGAGCTAATTGTGTGTAAACTTTGATGTTCAAAGATGGTTAGGCTTCAAGAACAAGAAGGCTAGTTTCAGCAGGCGGCAAAGGCATCACTATTGTATAGCACTTGAGGAAGGCTTATCTGATGCATGATTCGTCCGCTTTCGGCTAAGATCAAGATTATTGAGAACATATCTTTTTTGATGTTCAAGTACTGACTTCTGTCACAAATACATTTACATAAATGTAAAACCTACAAGTCTTTACTAGTCAGATTTGCAATCAATCTCACAAGTTGCAATTATCTTAGTGTTAAGAAGTGTTGCAGAGAATTATATCCTTAAAGTTTTCATTATCCACTTCAAAAGGAAATAAGTTGGCATTCCTTTATTTTAAAAGAGTTAAAAGATTCTATGTTCGAATTCATACTTAAAATTAAAAAGATTGTTCTCGAAATCCGAACTATGCCACGTAAATTGAGACAGACATATGCTTGTGCTTCTTTCTTATTACTTTGAACTACTTGATGCATCAAATTTGGCCAATTCGTCAGAAAACATTAAAATATTGGGTTTTTAGTCACAATAAATATAAGTTAATTCATCCTTTTTAGTCACATTCATATTCTACATTTTTTTTGAATAGTGCTGTATTAGAAATAAATTATACGCCTTTGGATCAAAGTATTCTTAAATAAAACAAAATCCTTCAGACTGCTTCATTAAGGATCTACCACAGCAATTACACAACGTGGTGCCGGTTCTTCTGCAGCCAAATAAGACAATTAATTTTGAGAAGCTTTTTAAGCCTTTTGAAAGGCAGATACCTCCCTTTTTTTTTCTTTTTTTTTTTTGTGTTGTATAACAGCAACTTTATGGGCTTTAGGTTAATCTTTTTTTTTTGAGACTTAACTAATAATTAATGATATCCACTTTTTAATAATTAATAATATTAAAAATTATTAATAATTCCCCTAATTGTATATCCAATTACTTATAAATAGAGAAGTAACTCAAAAATCAATCACAAGGGTTTAAATCCGTAATAGGAGTATAATTTAAGGGAGAAAAAAATTAAATTCTATATTTAACGTGTCTTGAAACTTTTATAGATTTGAGCAGTTTTGGGGGG
>NC_031995.1:101257225-101305801 GCF_001879085.1 Nicotiana attenuata | reverse complement strand
ACATGTATGCCATTGGCAAAAATAAAAATGAAAACAACTAAAATACTTACTAGAAGAATCTACTTAGGATAGGATCTAATACACAATATTCATGCGTGATGGAAAGATTTGAATATATATATATATATATATATATATATATATAGTAGGTTAACACCATCCCCCATTTTTTATTTTCCTAAAATACTCATGAGTCGTACTCCGGACCCGATCCTCGATTACTAACCCTTGACCCCGACCCCTCGAATGTCGACCCCGACCCTCGACTCACCGTTCCCATACCACGATGCTCGATCCCGAACCCTGACTCCAAACCTCTCATCCCGAACTAGACCATGATCCTCGATCCCCAAACCCCTGACCCCGACCCCCACCCCCGACACTTGACCCTCGACAAACCGCGACCCCCAACAACTGACCCCGAACCACAATCCCCGATGCAGAACCGTGACCCCATTCTGTCCCCCGTAGTATTTGCCTAAAATATATGTAAATGCTTTTGGTATAATATTTTCGACTAACCAAACACCAGAAAACAAGTAAGAAAACATTTTCCTTCCTATCAAGGGTGTGTGTAAAACATCTCTAATTTTTGCATGTTTGGTTAGCCATTTTCCAAGCTGACGCCAGTCCCGGGGTATCTCTCCCAATTTTAGCGGAGGAATAATAATATTTACTAGCAATTCCCATTAATTCAAATATATAGTATATATGCTCTACAATACGTTTGATTATCCATCAAAAAAAAGAATCTCTTTATTTGTTTCTCATTTCAGAAGTAAAATTATTTCTAAAACTTCTTAGCCTGTTCTGCAAGTTATTTTACTCGAAGATATGAGGAAAAGCTCGTCATGATTGAAAACTACTTTTATGATTAGAAATTATTTTCTTTGTCGACGAAATATTAGAAAATATTTTTTCTTACTCAGCATACCAAACACCAAAAAATATATAAGAAATCATTTGTTTTCCTACCCATAAACACACCCAACAGTTGGACCAATTTTAGATTCCTCCACATCAAATAATAACCAAAGATGACTTAACGATGATCTAAGTGCATAGGCAAAAACACAAAGAATCAACTGGAGGCCACAATTTTTTGGGAAAGGAGGAAGAGGTAAATATGAGAACTCAACAGAAATGAACCAAAATTCCAGTACAATAACTAGTTAATAGTAGTTCACAAAGTAAACTCAAGATAGCTAAAAGTCCACTACACACTCGAGAGTATTTTGACAAAAAAAAGAGGCAACTTAGGATCTTGGCTTCTCCTTCTTCTCCTTGAAGAGAGCTAGGAGAGAGACACCAGAAACCTTCACCACCTTGAACCGGACTCCGGGAATATCTCCCACAGCATGACCTTTCCGACCAAATCCAGCAATCAACACTTCATCCTGCAATATCAAGGATCCAAGTTAGCACACCGCGAAACTGAAAACACTCTTCACACTTCAGTGAATCAAGAATACTTGAAAGCAAAAGACTCACATTTTCTTCAATGTAGTTCAAGCAACCATCGTTAGGGACAAAGGCAGCAATCTTCTTCCCATTTTTGATGAGCTGAACCCTAGCACATTTACGAATAGCAGAGTTGGGCTGCTTAGCCTCAATACCTCTGTGAACGCATTTTAGCAACTTGATTGGTTAGATACAATTTACATGTTTGACGGATAACATAAGCAGTAAAACTAGTGTCAAGATAAACCTACATCTTCTCAAGCACAATTCCTTTGGCATGGGAAGATCCGGCAAATGGCTTCTTCCATTCATTACCAAGATGTGACTTCTTGTAGGACTTGTCAGCCCACCTTTGTCTTCTGCGGTGGGACTTCAGCTTGCGTCCAGCTCCCATTCCACGTGTCTTCCTGTAATTTTACCGACATCAGGAGTCATTTAGTAGAAATATACAATGCCTATGCTTCCCACTAGGTTGTTACTCAACATTTGGAAGACAAAATTGTATGAAACTGTATCAGAAATGAAGTTCATAGACAGTTATCTTCTACTTATACCCAAAGTCATGAGAGCAGCTTAGAACTTGATCCTTAATTCGAGAAGCACATCAAATCTCTATCAATTAACTCATGGCACTATAAGATGTTCCTAATTTTTGCTCATCAACTCATGGAAAAATTCTATTTTCATCTCGTTTACTCACATAAAAACTGCTTTAAGCAACAAGAAAGTAAATCATCAACTTTCTGCGAAATTACCCGCCATGACACGTCCATCACACATAAACATCTGTTGATAAGGGTTGTGTCCGTGCAAGCTTGAGAGGCACCCGACTATTCCACCGGTTACCTCCGCCCTCTCCACCAGATCCATCATACATAAATTTTCCATGCCCAAGTCAATTAACCAACACCTCAATCCTAAACTAGCCGGAGTTACCTATATAAATCCGTTGTATCTATTCCCCCTCTATTTTAGGTCCATCTCATTCCAACCATTACAAATTACAACTACTATCTGCTTCTAGCTATCATATTAACTCAATTTCTCAAAATCCAGCAACTTGCTCAAAAATAAAATCATTCCCTAAGATTTAATTAACAAATAAGAAATAATCTTTTTCGTTCAGTCTACTCCTACAATAGCATCATTTGGACATGACAAAACAAATATTAGAACTAGGAATTTGGTTTTTTTTTTTTAAACATTTTAAATGCATCAAAGAGAAACAATGTAGAGTGAAAAAAATTGGAAAGCAAATTTAGAGCTTAGTTCATACCCCATGATTGCTGAGTGAAGAGGATTCCGACTTCAGACTAGGGTTTGAGATGTTGAAGGAGATAGGACTCAGCCGCCTAGCAAAACCCTAAAATATAAGAAAAATCATTTTGTAGGGGCCGTTGGGTGTTTATATACAAGAGGGCTGGATTTTGGGCTTCCTGAAATTGGGTTGTATTGATTGGGCTGGTTAAATTCCTGTCAAAATGGTATGGCATAGCCATTTTTACATGTGGTTATTGAAAAATAGCCAACGTTTGTAAAATTATTGAAAAATAGCCACTATTTATTGCGGAACTAAAATCTAGAGCCCGTTTGGATTGGCTTGTTTTAAGTGCTTTTAAGCTCAAATAGTTTTTAAGCCATTTTGTAGTGTTTGGATAAAGTAAAAAAGTGCTTTTAAGCACTTGTTTTTAAGCTAAAATGACAAAAACAAGTCAAAAGCCAAAAGTTAGAATTTCTAACTTATGGCTTAAAAGCTATTTTGGCTTTAAGTCACTTAAAACAAGCCCATCCAAACGGGCTCCTAGACGAAGTACCCTGCTGAAATATGGAAAGTTCATGGTGTTGGATTACGGAACTCATGAGTATAAACTTACAGTATATTATGTTGGAACTCCAACAGTATGAATTCCAGCACATTATGCTGGAATCTCATGTGTAAAAAGTTTGAACTCCAGCATATTATGCTGGAATTTTTCTAGATTTTTAAGGATGTTTTTATTAAAATTTTTTTCACATGAAAAAGTGGCTAAATTTTATTTAATTTTAAAACTATAGCTAATTTTCAATTAGCAGTTGTAAATCTGATTTTTCTAAATTTCTTAGATCGTATATTCAGGCATAATCTAGGTTTGAAATAATATGTTCTTTCTTTTTTCTTTCTTCGTTGTTTTTTTATTTTGTTCATAGCGGATCCAAGAACTTAACTTTATGGGTTCAAAATTTAATTTATGGATTAATAAGTTAATTTATATAGATATTCCAAAGATTTTGCACAGTATATCAACGGTTTGTATGGAAAGTTCTGTTCCTATAATGTTACACCTCCCCCTGAATTTGTTAAAATAAATTGGTTGGTTTGTCATTTATTTAGAATTGTCAATACTTCTCTTTTATTTTACAAGATCCTTGTAATTGGTACTCTATTTAATATTGGTTTATGCTTGAAAGTTTCTTAGTTAGCAAGGATTTAACCAATTATTAGTAATAACATTTAGCCTTGAGTTGCAGCATGATCTATTAATTTGACTTCTCTCTCATGTCATAGACACATAGAACTTTGTTCAAAAGAAAAAATCCAATTAAGTAGACCTCTGAATAAATACTTCCTTCCATTATGCAAATGGACTAAGAATTATCACCTAAAAGCAAATTATGCATGTACATATATATACACTCTTGATAAGAGGGGACGAAGGTCGAGAATTAGGATTGTAAGTTAATACTTAGTAGGTAGTCATACGTCTTTCCTTTCCATAGTAGTAGTAGTATTTTGCATTCTCTTATTCTTGGATTTATAGTACTATCTATTGTTTCTTTTGCTTCAGCTATCTCACTATCTTACTGTTGTGCTGCTTCTTTTCCTTTTCATGCTTTTTTCGAGCCGAGAGACCATTAGAAACAACCTCTCTACCTTCACAAGGTAGGGATAAGGTCTCGTACACACTACCCCGAACCTCACTTGTGGGATTATATTAGGTATATTGTTGTATATGTACTACATGAACCACCAAAAAGGCTTTGTTTACCACCTTTTTTTTTTCCTTCCTTTTTTTTTTTTAATGGCTCCAATCTTGACATAATAAAGATACATCAAAATGCCATTTTTAACATGAAAATCCTTGAAGCAACAATAGAGCAAATTCTACCATTAATCATCCCTCTTAGGTTCATTAAACTTACAAGAAATGGTTGGAAAAAACAACAGCCTGTCTCTGAAAATACCAATTGCCATACAAACTGAATTTTTAAAAGAGATTAAGCTCTTACTATTTCCTAAACAAACCTACCAATATAGGCAGGTGAGATCATACAAAGATCATCAATTTCCAAACAGCTATACAAAAATCTGCAAAAGAGATTCGTTCCGCGAGGCCATCAGCTCAGCTACAGTCCTGAGAAGGAAAGTAGTAGTTTTATTAACAAATACTGAAAATTGTTTACGCGATTAAGATTACTGGAGAAATGGAACAATCAACAACAACAACCCAGTGGAATCCCACTGGTGGGGTCTGGGGAGGTAGAGAGGCTGTTTCCGAAAGACCCTAGCTCGAGAGGAAGAATAGAAATATCAACAACAGGCAAGAAATAGAACAATGATCATGTGAAAGCAACCTGCATGATAGGAGCATTATTTACTTCTGGCCCTTTTTTAATAAAACACCAATTCTCTTCAACATGTTGTTATTCTTCTTCTTTGGCGAGTCATCTTCCAAGTCATCCAAAAGTGGAGAACCAAGCTTTCCGCCTATAGTGTGGTAGTCTAAAGAACCTGTTCTCTCGACATATTTCCCATTATTTCCTGTTGTAAGCATTGTAGCAGCTGCTTCAGCAGCCTTTCTCCATTGATCGCATTGCACTTTTAACCTCCTCAGCTCGGTTTCCATATCTGAGTTTGCAGTCTGTGCTGCATCCAACTCCTCAGTGACCCGTGCTACCTTTCTACTGCTTCTATCTGCTTCTTCAGTCAAATCCCCCAGCTTTATCAAAGCCTCTCTTTCTGCAGTTTTCGCTGCTTCCACTAAGGCAAGTGCCTCGTCGCTCATTTTGGTACTCTCTGATTCCCTCTTTCCGATCTCTGACTTCAGCACCTCATTCTCCTCCATAAGACTCTGCAGCTCATTCTCTTTGTCTAATAAATTTCCTCTCAGATCTCCCAAAATTGACTCTGATTTCTTCAGTTGAGCAGCTAATTCAAACTCTTTATCAGCTGAGTGACTTAGCCCCTTATTTTCATCTGAAATGTTTAGCAGTTCAACTTCTTTGTTCATCAGTTTTTCTTTTAGATCTTGCACTTCAGATTTTGCTTCATTTAATTTTGCCTCCCATTCAGCCTCCCTCTGAATTGATTCAGATTTAGTGCGCTCTACTAGCTCGTAAGCACTTCTTATTTGCAAGGTGCTCTGGATGTATTCTTCCTGATACTTCCTCTCGGAAGCCTCTAAAGCAGCTCTTAGTTCACTTACCTCAGCTTTTAGTTCATCCGCTTCCACAGTTACGCCGTTTCCTTCTGCAGCTACAGAACTTTCTGAAGACTGGAGTTTGCTGACAAGTTCCTCCAAAGAAGCCACTCGATCCTTTGATTTTTCCAACTCCAAAGACAAGGTTCTGCAGGCGTCCATCGCTTTCAGACCTTCAGAACGTAGAGTATCCTCGGTCATCTTGGACACTTCAAGCTGCATTTGAGCTTTACTCACTTCTTCAAGTGAACAAGCCTCGGATTCCTTGCTATCATTAAGCTGGTTTCTCAATTTCTCAGCCAACGTAAGGGTCTCCTTAAGTTCAAACCTTAAGCTTTGAATCTCAGCGTGAGCAGACTCAGCATGATGAGCTTGAGTGGCTTCAGAATCTGCCACTCGGTCCAGCTGAATTTTAAGTTTCTGAATTTCATTCAAGGCAGATGCCAAAGCAGCAGAGTCCAACTCGTGCTGCTTCTGGATAGCTTCAAGCTCGGATTCCCATGCTCGGTCTCGATCCTGTGAGATCTTGCGCAACTCCAGCAGTCGAGCTTCCTCTGAATCTGAGAGCTCAAGTAGCTGTTTCTTAGAATCCTCGAGCTTTTCTGACATGATGGCGAGCTGCTTTTTGGCTTCATCGGCATCCTGTTGAGCCCTTTTCTTCAATGATTCAGAAGAATTAAGCTGGTCTTTCGCCTTCTTCAGCTCCTCTTGGAGTTGAGCAAGCTGGGCTTCCAGGTCGGACACTTTGCTTGGACGCTTCTGTATTACACAAAATAAGAGCAATGAGCATCACACTAAAACTAGGTACCTTTAAGTAGGAAAAGAACAAAAGATTAGGAAAAGTACAGCTCGGTGCACTAAGCCTCCGCTATGCGCGGGGTCCAGGGAAGGGCCGGACCACAAGGATCTATTGTAGGCAGCATTACCCTGCATTGCTGCAAGAGGCTGTTTCTACGGTTTGAACCCGTGACCTCCTGGTTGCTAGCAAATATTGTGAGTGCCTTGGACAAACAAGTAACTGAGCAAGAGAGTTTCTTCACTGACAACAGCGACATACAAAGGCCATGAAATATGGGAAGGCATCGTGCGTCAGAAGCAAAGGGTTGTGCACGTACCGAAAGAAGATAACAACCCCAATCACTTTTAACCAATGTAATATGTTAAATCAAGAATGGACATGATAACGACAAGTCTTTTTAGCATGAACGGCGAGCAAGGATCAAAAGCTTATTGGGAGTGACATACTTTACCTATATCCTAGTACTACAACAACAACAACAACAACAAACCCGCTGTAATCCCACAAGTGGGGTCTGGGGAGGGTAGTGTGTACGCAGACCTTACCCCTACCGTGTGCAAGTAGAGAGGTTGTTTTCGACAGACCCTCGGCTCAAGGAACTTTATCTATATCCTAGTAGACATAACTATTTGTAGATTTTCTCTTTGAGTAAGACCAAACATTTTTTTTAAGGATGGTAACAAGAGGAATACCATACATATTGTGACAGAAAAGAAACAATTTCAGTTGTACCAATTAGTCAGAAAAGCCATTTAAGAAATTTTGACATTCCAAGCATAGTCATAAAAGCCAATTGAGAAGCACTGAATATCCAAGCTTAACACATAACACAATTACCTCTATCACTGGACTCCGAGGCGACCGGCGACCAACGACTTTAGGACTCCTGTCTTTAGGTGTCCTGGTTGCTGGATTTGGAGATGAAACAGAATCAGCATTTGAACCCGGAGCCTTGAGTTTTCGAGTTGTCTTTGGTGTAGCAGGAGATGTCCTTTGTGGCACCTCCACAGAAACAGTCCTTCAGCAACACGGGAGAAGATGAACAAGATAGTCAAACAACTATTGCAAACAACAACAACAAACTCATTTTAATCCCACGAGTGGGATATGGGGAGGGTAGTGTGTACGCAGACCTTTCCCCTACCTCGTGAAGGTAGAGAGGCTGTTTCCGATAGACCCTCGGCTCAAAGGACTATGGCAGATAATAACCTAGTTCTTAAAAGACGTGGATCAATACAGGCTCACAAATTAGCACCAATTTTTTTTTTAATGTACGTCAGTTGTTTCTGCGAAAACTTTACCACTGGCTTCTTTTAGAGCACAATCAGCCTTACTGCTGTTCTATTTGTTGTACCAATATGTTACAGAAGTTTCAATGTTAAATTTGTAAGATGATCAGCCATCAAATATCTAAAAAACTGCAAGATGATAGATGCAATATTAGATACTAACGTAACGCTTTAACTTCCTTCGTACAGGGTGACTGCACATAATTTCTTTCCCCATGCAGAAAACGTTGATCTCCCGATCTTCAACATTCATAGCTTGTGAATTTCTCAGCACAATTCAGTTATGAGCATTTTGATAATATAATTCTTGAATAAGTTTGCCTTAGAACGTAGAATCATAGACAACTGTCAATAACATTATACCTTAACTATCAAAAAAAGAATCATAAACCACTGTAGTAACTCTTACTTAAAGGACCACTGAGCTCTAGACAAACAGCTTCCACCGACTTAGTAGTCAAGGACTGTGAACGAATGCATTAAAAACTAGAAGGCAATAATTGAACATGAAAACCTATAGTTGATAAATTATTTAGTTGAAGAACTCTCGAACTGATAAATTTATCTACATTTACCAAATGACTAACAAACCAATGTTCCGGTCCATGAAGAGAGAGGAGAATAAGAAGAAAAAAAGCAAGGTAATTGAATTATCTGCAAGAGATCAAGATATGCAAAATAAGAGGTCATAAACAACAACATGGATGAATTAGAAATAGTAATACCTTGCTTTTGGTGTCTGCATATTAACTTACTCTCAGCAGTAAATGTAGAAATGTGAAAAACTGAATGAGCTTTGTACTAAAAGACCACCTGACCTACAACACCTGAAATAATTCAGAGGATTCCTTAGCTGAGAAAGAAATTGTAATGTATGTACATATGCAAAAGACAAATAAGGGTTCATTACTAATCTGTAAACTTTAATCCACATTCAAATTTGGAAATAAAACTAGACAAAAAACACTGTCCCTTCAAAGAAACTCCAGATAAACTACCTCCACTCCACCAACCAAACCTACAATGGAAAAAGAAGAAACCAAAAAAAGGACCAAAAAAAAGATAATGGAAAAAAAAAAGGAAAAAGAAAAGTTGCAATCAAATATCATTACTTAAGCCAGATATCCACTTTTTTCTTTTTCTTTATCTTTACTCCTGTTCTTACACCGTATACAAATAACATCTTTGGGACAACATTGTTCATAAGAAAATGACATTTGAAACCACAACAATAACAACAAATACAGTGTAATCCACAAGTGGGGTCTGGGAAGGGTAGAGTGTAGGCAGTCTTTACCCCAACCTTTAAGAAGGCAGAGAGGTTGTTTCCGGTAAACCCTCAGCTCAGAAAAGATAAAAAGAAGAAGTAACAACAAGCAAACCAATCAGAAAACCGAAGCGAAAATACAAGACTAACACTGAGTAGTGCAATTAGAAAACCGAAGCGACATTTGAAACCACATTTCAACAAATATCTCAAAAGTGAACATAAAACATAGTAATCACCATTCACCAATGACTTTTTTGAGACATAATCAGATGAAGTGATTTCCAAACTTAGGAATCTTTCTTATTTTATATTGTCTTGAAACACATCTGAACTATAAAGAACCTACTTTAAAATTTAGGCAAAAAGATTGAAATAAACCCGAAAAAAAAACAAACAAAGAAACAGTAAAGGAAAAACATTTCTTTTTTAACTAAACAACATTAGTACAAGGATAAAGCAGAAAAGACAACTGAGAACCCGTGAAGATACCAAAAAAGACAACAGCTGCAACAGCAAAACAGGACCATTTAACTCAACTCCAAAGCAGAAAATTCATGTTTTTCAAGAAGAAGAAAGTTAGTTGGGCTTTGGATGCTTAATCATTTTCATAAACTAAGTTCAACTTTCCATTTTTGGGTGAGGTTATATAGATCTAAAGAAACTAAAAACACTTCATTTTAAAGCATTTGAGTTTTTGGAAACAGCCTCTCTGCCTTTCGAGGTTCGGAGTAAGGGTGCGTACATCCCACCCTCTCCAGATATCACTCTTGGGATTACACTGAGTTTGTTGTTGCTGTCGTTCGTTCAAGCCAAAAAATCAACCCACATTGTAAAACAAAACCAATATTTCCTCAAAGATGGAAACTTTATCAGAAAAGAAAACAACCCACATGAGAAATCAATGTTCTAAGCAAATACGAACTCTTAGGCCTCACTCGTGCAATTACACTGGGTCTGTTGTTGTTGAAGCCAAAAACTCAACCCACATTGTAAAAGAAAACCAATATTTCCTCAAAGATAGAAACATTATCAAAAAACGAAACCAACCCACATAAGAAATCAATAGTCTAAGCAAATATAGCTACATTAAACCCATGAATACATCAAAAAGATTCAAACTTTAATAAAATAACAACAATAACACATCTAGTATATGAACATTCTTAGATAAACCAGAAAGATAAACTCAAGTTTTCTAGTAAAATACAAACCAGCAGCTAATAATACTATTTTTTTTTTTTAAGAAAAAGAAAAACTCACTAAAGCTCCAAGAAGAAGTACCCTAGAAAGAGGAGAAAGAAAATGAGGTGAAGAGCTCGAGGGGTTAGCTTATTTTTTTGCATACAATAAGCCCTGAGAAAGAGAGCAAGTAGCTTCAACTCAGCTCTATGCTGTTTCCCAAGACACAAAACTCTGTTTATTTTTTTCCTCTCTTCTTTCTCTTCCTCTATGTAGTTTTGTTTTTGTTAGTTATACAACTTAGAAACCAAACAAGAAATACTCTTTCAATATCATGTAATGTACTTTATTTTTTTAGAGTAAGAGAGCAACTCGGTGCACAAGGCATTAATTTTTAAAAAAAACTTACCCTATATCTCGTGTTTACATGGGTTGTGATGTACATAATTTATCCTAATGCAAGTATTATTGGCGGCTTCCACGGCTCCCCTTACTTTATTTTTTGGTGTATAACGGAAAAATGACTCTATACTTTTAATTTAAATTTAAACTTCTTGTTTTATTGTTAATCAGATCATTTATAATCATAAGAAAATTTATAACTTATTTTAGAATACAAATACAAGGTTCAAAAAAAATTAAGTTTTATGTGCATCACATAATTATAAATACTTTAATTTTAGCTAATTTAATTTTATATAAATATTTATGTTTAATTTAAATAATAATTACAATAAAAATTTGCTTTTTAAACTTTTTTTTTTTTTTTGTGCTTAGTCAAATAAGAAGGGGAAAACAAACATAATGCTGATATGGAGAAATTTAATGCTCACGCTCGAGAAACACGCGCTTGGTAACGCTCTACTGGATGTAATGGGGCCCACAAGGAACAGGTCAGTTAATGAGTCCGCTCCTGTTTCCTGAAATTTCCAATGTCTTTTACCACAAACCAAACAACAGATTGGATAGATTCCCTCTTGTTTTCTAGTCCCTTTGACAGTAACTCTACTTTCAAATTTTTTGCTTATTTTGTACTTTGTTGGTCAAGAAAACGATTTTTGGTCTATTTAAAATTTAAATTAACATGTGAGAAGTGTGTATAAGTACACATGGAAGATTCGATTTTATAATTTATTATGAATGTTACTTTTAGTATAATAATAAAGTTTATCAAAAATTAATAAAAAGTAATATAAGAGATTTCTGTTTACCGTAAAAATGGTAATAACAATTAAATTTGATTATGAGACTCTAAAAATTTGATTAGGGTGATAATCAAACCGATAGGTCAACAATCGGGGCCTCGAGCTCGTCGATTCGAGGACCTCGAGGTCGATCCCGGAACTCGGTTGTGGGCTATCGAAGGTGGTCGAGGTATGACTAACAGTTATAATAAAATCAACGAAGGCTCTTTATGGCCAATGATGAGCAATAAATGATGAACAATAATGAAGATAATAAATGGAAGCAATAATATCAAGAGAATGTGTTAAAGAGCAAAGAGAATGTTTTTTGTACATTTCGTGTAGAGCAATTAAAGCCAGGGATTTACAAAGTGACAAGGATCCCCTTTATATATGAGGTGAATCCCAACATAGTACAAAATGCATTAATTACAAAGATATGGAGATGAGACAGCTAGATGACACCCTGATTCGGGTTTAGAGTAGTCCACTAGGCTTTGTCAGTACTAGCCGTGTGCCTTGGGAACTCCCCATTTCTACCATTACCGTGATCATTACTACCCTGAGGTCGAGTGCCGACGACCCTCGAGAGAGGATACTCGGTCGTGGCCTCGAGCCTTCGAGATGATCTTCTGAGGCGCCTCGATGACGAGAAATTGGACCCTCCGATTTCACCGTATACAATTTCTAAAAACAACATAATAAGTTTTTAAAAGGACAATTTCTTCTATTCATATCGTAAGTGGATACAATATCTTTCCACTCACACTTGCGCAATCATAATAATGTTAGTATGTGTTGGATTTGTTATTTAATAGATAATAACAAAGGAGGTGTGAATGGAAAATGGTGGGAAGAAAATTGAGGGATGACCAGCGACCCGGTCCGGTCTAGCCCGTTTTTCTTTTTCGGATTAATTTAAATTCGTTTTAAATTTTCCGCAAAAATTTCCAACAACCATGACTGTTCTGAAAGGTTGCAAACCTCTTCATAGGGTCACACCTGTTCCAACAGCCATGACTGTTCTGAAAGGTTGCAAACCTCTTCAGAGGGTCACACCTGTTCCAACAGTCATGACTATTCTGAAAGGTTGCAAACCTCTTCAGAAACATCACCAAGTTGGCTATAAATAGACCTTCAAATCCCAGAATATTTACTTACGAAATTTTCTGAATCTTCTTCTTCTTCTTCTGCACAAAATATTCCAGTGTGTTTTACGACCATCGAGTGGTTCGCCGATCACCAGAGTTTTAGGTACCGATATACTGGTGAGTTAAATCTATTCTGGGAGGATATATTCCAAAACCTCGGGTACTTGAGGGGAATAATTTCCTTAAGGACACACTGTGTATTCAGTGGGCTCGATTTGTTCCTATAACGTTTTTCCAGAATTTATTTTGAAGAAGTTTACTATTTTCGGAATTTAATTTCTACTAACTTTCTGTTTATGTTTTCAGAAAGATTATTATTTAATTTACAGCAATACAGATAAATAACAATCTTAAGGAAATTATTAAATTATATTTTGTATTCTGTCTGAATTTTATTATTCTGATTTGAAGATATAAAAACTTCATCAGAGTACTGAAATAAAAACTTCATCGTTTTTTAAACTTTAGTTGTTTTTATTACGTACTGTTTATTAATTACAGTATTATTTACTGTTTTGGTTTTGCCATTAATTGATCTCTTCTGTTGTTCACTGTAAGAAATGGCAAATGAGAATGGAATTCTTTCTGCGACTGTTGGTGCAAACGACGATAGCCTCGTCAAGCCGCACTACTGTTCCTCCAGCCGAGAAACCGGGAAAGTCGTAACGTTTGGATACAATTGTTTAGTAAACAATGACATGCGAGATTTGACCAAATAATATTGTCAAATGGTTTCAAAAAATAATGAGTGTAAACAAATGTGTTTACGTTAAGAATACTTCAAATCATATAGTCATTATTTGATTATATATGATATGTTGATGAAATATTTAAAATGTGGGGGCTTTTAGCTTATGCATGACAAAAGCCAATGTTAGACGTAATGTCTAAATTATATAATTTTTGAACTCCATTGATATAGTAGTTGGTAAAATCATCAATTGTTTAGTCTTAATAAAGACTAGTTGATGAAACTACTAATTCGGAAGTTGGTCACATGCCTTTCTCGAAAGGTCATTTTCTTTAATGAAAATTTATATTGTTTAGTTCTTTTATGAAATGATGTCACTTTGAAGGTTGTGACTTTTCATAGAAAGATACGTCTGTATAGACATGACCGTTCATGAACGAATATATTAATACATTGGTCTATAATGAGGTGAACATGACCAAAATCCATTGCAAGTTGGATTTGTTTCATGAATGGAGGTGCTATAATTTGCATATCATATAGACATATGAATGAATAGCGTACAAATGCTTGAAAATGGTAGAATGATTACGAAATGTGTTATATATTAAAAGGCTGTGGCCACAACTGATGCCAATCATTCCAGCTGTTGTTATAATTATTACATTAAGTGTAGTCAATAATCTGATATGCAATCGAAAATCGAGACGTATTAGTCTACAACATAAGGAAGTTTGCATTGAACGTTCATGACAATGAAACGAGTTTTGAAGCATTTGAAATATACTCCAAATTATGCTTTGCACTACAATAAGTATCCCACGATAATAGAGGGGTATAGTGATGCAAATTAGATCACTGGTTCAACCGATTCTAAACAGTCGGTGGATGAGTGATGTCTTGGAAATCGTCCAAACAAATGTGCATTGACCGCTCTACAGTGGAGGCTGAGTTTATAGCCTTAGACAAGGTCGGTGAGGAAGCTGGATGGATCCGGAATTTCTTGGAAGATATTCCATTTTGGCCCAAACCTTTGGCACCTATATGTATACATTGTGATAGTCAAGCGGCAATAGGTAGGGCAGGGAGCGTTATGTATAACGGGAAATCTCGTCATACTCGACGGAGACACAATACCGTTAGACAACTACTCTCTAGTGGTGTTATCACAATTGACTACGTAAAGTCAAGAGATAACTTGTCGGATCCACTTACAAAAGGCCTATCTAGAGAGGCGGTTGAAAGATCATCAAAGGGAATGGGGTTAAAGGCAGAGGACAAGTCATTATGGCGGTAACTCTGCCTAGCAGACTGGAGATCCCAAGAGCTAGGCTCAAAGAGATCAAACAAAGTTATGAATGACGGTTCAACATTGTCAACTAACTCAACCGATTCTCGTGATGAAGACAATGTTCAAAAACGAGGTAAAGCATTAAGGCTTTTTGATGAGTCGATAAAGCTTAAAGCTTTTTAATGATTTGCTAAGTCTGGCAGGATATGACCAGATAGTGTGTCTTTAGGATTACACGTTTAGGAATCACCTATGTGAGTGTGAAGTGTAAGCCGCTTCAAGGAGAATGAAAGTAAAGGCCCATTCTCTAAGCACTCATGAAACCAGGCGGTGTTCATGGTTGAAACGAACACAACCATGAGAACCGTAGATGGTTAAGGATTGATTGTGTGACTTATGTTGTCTAGGTATACAACAAAGCTCGACGGTTCAAAGATATCAAATCTACCGATTGACCGAGTATATTCGATATAAGTTCACTACGGAAAGTTCAAAGGGAAACCTACTTATCCAGAGGCAATCAATTCTTGCTTGTAAAACACACACACGTCCATGCATTCCTTTAAGTTTATAGCCATTCCTCATTCATGTGGGGGATTGTTGGGTTTGTTATTTAATAAATAATAACAAAAGAGGTGTGAATGGAAAATGGTGGATAAAGAAATGTAGGGATGACCCGTGACCCGGTCCGGTCTAGCCCGTTTTTCTTTCCCGGATTAATTTAAATTCGTTTTAAATTTCCCGCAAAAATTTCCAACAGCCATGACTATTCTGAAAGGTTGCAAACTTCTTCATAGGGTCACACCTGTTCCAACAGCCATGACTGTTCTGAAAGGTTGCAAACCTCTTCAGAGGGTCACACCTGTTCCAACAGTCATGACTATTCTGAAAGGTTGCAAACCTCTTCAGAAACATCACCAAGTTGGCTATAAATAGACCTTCAAATTCCAGAATATTTACTTACGAAATTTTCTGAATCTTCTTCTTCTTCTTCTTCTGCACAAAATATTCCAGTGTGTTTTACGACCATCGAGTGGTTCGCCGATCACCAGAGTTTTAGGTACCGATACACAGGTGAGTTAAATCGTTCTATTCTGGGAGGATATATTCCAAAACCTCGGGTACTTGAGGGGAATAATTTCCTTGAGGACACACTGTGTATTCAGTGGGCTCGATTTGTTCCTGTAACGTTTTTCCAGAATTTATTTTGAAGAAGTTTACTGTTTTCGGAATTTAATTTCTACTAACTCTCTGTTTCTGTTTTCAGAAAGATTATTATTTAATTTACAGCAATACAGATAAATAACAGTATGAACTATGAGGCTGTATGTAGTATAATATATGAAATGATATCAGACTATTATTAAAATTAATTTATACGCGAGTTGAGTTTGAGACCATCAAGAATTGTGATGGCCGCGGGGTGTATAAAGAAAACCGACAAATCGCACCAATCCGATAATCCGAGTCAAATCGAGAAAAAAAATTCAATTATGGTTTGGTTTGATTTGGTTTGGTGTTGGAAAATAAAATCCGACCATAATTAGTTTGGTTTCGTTTTAACTAAAGAAAGTCAAACCGAAACTAACCTGACATTACATATATAGAAATTTTAGATATATTTAATATATATATATATATATATATATATTATACTTATTGTGATGTAATTTATAAATATTTCTTAAACTTTTTTATAATTTTATCTTTTAAGGTATTATTTCAAGGTTGGACTTAGAACTTTTGAATGTTACAATAAATTTTAGGGATTTTTTCCTAACTATACCATATATGAAACCTTATTACCAAAAATATGCATTGTTTGTTAATTACCCGTCCAGTCTACGTTTTACCTACAAATTTTGTACCATTCGACTATTAGGCATTAAAAGGACAGAATATTCCCTAAAAAATGCGCTAAAATTAAGGAGAGAATCTTGGTGCTAATTGATTCTACATTAAATTTAATTTTTAAAAAGGGAAAGGATAGATATGCATGTGTGTGTCCTTCCTTTCTTAGGTTTCGTGGAAATCTCTTTGTATATAATTTATGCATTCCAAGTTTGTGATTGAACTAAAAAGTAGCCAACAAAAATTACAAATTAAAAAAGGAAAAAAGAAAAGAGATCAATTTGAGTCTTCCAAAACCTCAAAATTACTAAGTCGAGCTATCCATGAATTCGCCGTTAAAGGATATGGTGAGATTCTCACATCAGTGAAGTCCAGGTGGAAAATCCAAGGGCGTAATGATGTGCATAATCATCTTTATAACTTATCCACTTAAAAAGGGAAACGAGATTTCTCATCTGCGTATTTTTCTCCAGAACTACAATTCAAATTCTCGAAAAAAAAAGAACGAACAATTCAAATTTTCGAGTTTCAACAACTCAAAGTTAAAAAAAATCTATTCTTCGTCATTTCTTCTATCAAATTGTCGCTCATATATATCTCTTCTTCATCTTTTCTTCTCTCAATCTAGAAATCCAAAAAAACATCAATAACAACAACAAATCATGTCCAAAATTGTGAAATTTTAGTTTTATGATATTATCTACAAATTTACTACATATATCTATAATTTGACTACAATTTCTTTATTTGGTGCAGGAAAAAAATATTTTAATATACAGTGTCTCCAGATTGTAGATAAATTGTAGACAAATTGTAGTTTGTAGTTAATTTGTAGATATATTGTAGATAAAATATAGATATATTGTAGATACTATATTTTTAATATTGTAATTTTTTTTTCTTTGTGTTTGTTTTGAAAATATAGGTGAGGGCTTCAACAGATCATATACATACTGTGTTGGATGGTGTGAAGCGGTACATTGTGTGTCTAGAAAATAAGAAATGTAGCTGTGGCCAATTCTAACTTGAAGAACTTCCATGTGTAAATTGTTTCCTGATTGTAGTTATAGTGTAGGTTAAATGTAGTTAATTTGTAGTTTTTGTAAAATTTTATAGACAATTTGCAGATTAATTGTGGATAACACATTTCTACGATTGGAGTATTTATTTCTTATTTTTTGTTGTGTAATTTATATTCAACTGACAGTTATATACAAATATTACATAGAACTTGGAGGTAAACATCTAAAAATTATGATAAAAAACTACAAAATTTATATACAATAACTACATTGAGTCTTCACACAATGTAGATAGTTTGAAGATTATTGGTAGGCAAATGGTATGCTAACTTCTACAAATCTTCTACAATTATGTCGAAAATGCCAATTATGCTACAATTGAAATGAGAATTGGGATATTAAATTCAATGTATCCAGTTTGTAGATATCTTGTAGATAAAATTTCTACAAATAAACTACAAATCAGTTTAAGTATTGTATAAAGTTGTATTGTTTTTAAGGATAACTACAAAATTACTACATTTATACTACAATTAAACTACAATCTTATGTGAAAAAAAATGTTAACAACAAAATTTGCTCTTCATCTACAAAAATCGTCACCGTTTATTGGATTGGTACACTGAACTTTTGTCTGAGTCGCCCACTCAAACCATTCTAGTTCAACGCTTTGGCGCTCCTCGAACTATAATCACAGCCAATGCAACTAACATTGAGCACATTCTCAAAACGAACTTTATTAATTATCCAAAAGGCCAGCCATTTACAGAGATATTAGGCGATTTTATCGGTATGGGGATCTTCAACGTAGACGGCGAGCGATGGAACACACAGCGCAAATTGGCTAGTCACGACTTCAGCACAATTCCAAATAAAGGCTAACGAGGGTTGAAGATCAGCAATGACGAACAGCAAAACACAGCTTCAATTCCTTGACAAAATCAGCTCGAAAAGCCCAGGAGAAACATTGGAGAGGATCTCTTTGACTCAATAGAAAAATAGCTACAACTTTGATTTATTTTTGGATAAAATTCACACTGGAAAAGCTCTACTGTTCTCCTTTATTCAGAGCTCATTAGTTTTTAGATCTGATTTTTAAATGTGAATTCAGAGAGAACTTTTGGATGGTGAGATGCGTATGTGTGTAGTGGGTGTGAGACGAGAAAGTGAAAAGGAAGGGGTGAATGACGCCGATCGAAGTGGGAGGGTTGAAGATCAGCAATGACGAATAGCAAAAACTGCGCTCTTCAGATCTTAGGAATTAAGGGGAGAGAGAAACGTGGGATATATGGACACCTTTAATTAAGGAGTAAAAAACTGCCAATTAATTATACCTCTAAATTAATTATGGTATATAAATGGTAATTTTGTATGCTGAAATGTAATAAATACAAACCTTAAACATTGAGGGTAATACAGTTTCATATATGGTATAGGAAGGTAAAAATTCCTAAATTTTATAGACATTAATATTAGTAACTTAAATAATGCTAACAAAAGCCCAAACCAAAAATCAAATCAATACTAATGCTAACAAAAAATATTTAATCCAATACTACGAACGGCAATGTATTGAATATCTATTTTTTGTTTTGCAATAATTTAGATAAAAATGCATAACTTATTTTTATTTTTTTCTTTAGCATTTAGTCATGTAATTAATACTCCCTTATTAGTCTACTTATTTTAGCATGACTTAATAATTTTAGACTGTGAATCACAAGTACATTTCCCCGTTATATGTTTTGTGCTACGAGATTTTACCGGAAAAAACCCGAATAACCCGAAAATCCGAGAAAAATCGAGATTGAAAAACACGAATTTTATTGGTTTGGTTTGGTCTTGAGATTTAATATCCCGACACAATTGATTTGGTTTGATAATTACAAAATCCGAACCAACCCGACCTATATACACCCCTAATGTGGGTGCATAATATCCCTCCATTCTTGATATATTAATTGTATTGAACCTACAAATAAAAAATATCCTATAGAAAATATTTCCCGCTTTAATGTACCATACGCGGCATGAATATGATTAGCCGAGCCTCCACTGTATTGAATACTAGTTCAAAAACTCAAAACTGACTTATTCGATTAATTCATATCTGTGCCAAAAAATGTCAATTTCCGACATAACTTCATTTTCAGGGGTCGTTTGGTTTGAAGACAAGTTATGAAGAGATTAGTTATACTGAAATTAATTATGCTGGAATTAGTTATTCTGGTATTACTGTATTTCTTATCGACTGTTGAGTATATTGTATTAATCTTGAGATCGTCAATTTTTCTGCTTAATTTTGGGATAACTTATCCTGGGATTTTGGGATTACTATTCCACTCTATGGCAGGTATAGTTATCTTGGTACTAATTCTAGTTATGGAATAACTTATCTCAAAATTAGTAACCAAATAAAAAAAAACCATACCAAATTTTTATCTTAAAATTATTTTTGTTTATCCATCATATGATAAGACCCCTCGGCGTTCTAAATGCAAGGCCTCTGGACACTTGGCACCCAAACAACTAGTGACAACTTGGTACCCAAAAGTCATACTATGGCAAACAACCAAATTAGGATAAACATGACTGTCAAAGAAACATTAATGAAACATTTGCATGTGTCAACGACAATATTGTTTGTAAGTGTGTCTTATCAACTAATAAGTAGCTAGCTAAATATCGATAAGGGTTGTGGTTGAGTGGTAAGTAATTCTTCATCCTTAACCAGAGGTTTCGAGTTCGAGCCCCTAGGTATGGAGTCGCCTTTGTTAGGGAGCGCTTTACCCCCCAATGCAGGACTTCAGGCGCGAATCCGAATTTAGTCGGGCCCCAATGTGGATACCGGACACCGGGTGCGAAACCAAAAAAAAAAAGTAGCTAGCTAGATTATGCATAGCTTTTTTGATGTCACAATAATTAATAGCTAATTGATTTTTTCAAAAGTTAATCGCATAATTTCTTGTTGCTTTCATTCTAAGTAAAGTTTAAGGATTTGATAGCAACTTTGCTCTTATTTATTTCCTTTCCATCTTTATTTTCTTTTACACTTTATTCTTGCAAGATTATTTACGAATATTCAATGTGTTCAAGAATATGGATCCAACATGATTAACGTTTTATCTTGAATAAAAACAAAATATTTACGTACATCGACACAAAATTGTAAACTTATGACTCGTATCTTTTATGCAGCTAGAGAATTTCGAATCGTATTTTAATTTTCAATCATTTTGTATAAATATTTATTTGATTTATCACTCTGAATTAGAGTGAGCATTGATCAAATTATTGTAATATAATTGTTACAAATTGCTAAAAGCTAAATTAAAGAAAAATATCATTTTGACATCTTACCAATTCAGTTAAAGATTAATCAGGAGTGGTTGTACAATCATATTACAATAATTGAAAACTTTAAAAATTACTACATAGTTATGACTGATTAACTACCTTCACTTTAAGAAATGGATCAATAAGGTACATTACGTTGGACAATTTATTGCATGCAATAAGCGGAAAGGTAATTCTGATGATTAATTAATTAAGAAAACTTCAGTTCGAGTCTTGAATAAATGTGAATTAATCAGGTTAGTGGGCTCCAGATAACTGATGATTAAATCGAAAAAAATTCAAATGATATGAATTTCTTTTTTCAGACCCTTAGTCTGCAACTAGACTCGTATTATCATTATAATTTGTAAACAATTACGTGTAGATTTTATAATTGCACCTATATGATTTTTCAAAAACAAAAAAGAAGAAGGGAATTCAGTGAGAGCCAATATTAATGAAAAGCATATTCAACTTATATACTTTAGATGTCTTAATTTGTTTTGATATGATTATTAAGGTAAGATTAAAATATTAAAATTTTGTCTCGAATTTAAGTGTAGATAGTTTAAAAGTGTAAATAAAATTATTATTTCGAGTAAATAGATCAAAATTTAGTATAAATAGTAGTAGTCATTTGCATCTAGGTTTGTTGGTAACTAGTCGTTATTAGAAAGAATAAACAGACTACGTTATTTAAATCTTGACAACTAACTGACAATGAGGCATAACTTAACAAGATATACATTAGGCACATGCATGCAAATATTAAGAATTAAAAAAAAAAAAGTTGTTCAAAATTAATTAACATTTCTATAGCAATCATCCTCTATAATAGCACTTCATTATAATGTCGCTCTCATTGGAACCGATTTTTTTATGTTATATGTTATAGCATATATTTATAAAACACTTCACTATAGCACCAAAATATATCGGAACAAACGAGACTGTTATAAAGTGATTTAGCTGTATATCCTAAAAATGGTCTATAATTTCAAAAATAAAGAAATCCCATCTTCACCAACCTATCTCTATTAAGATAATACAATTTCCAGATTAGATTAGGCAGTTTACAGATAGTGAATTGTCTGTTAAGAGGGTCCCTTCTATTTGTTTTTGTTTTGGGGTAATAGTACCTTAGAATCAAAGGCAAAAGTGTTAAGGATCTTTCTTTGGCCATGTTTGATGTAAGCTAAGCCAACTTCCATATCCAAACAGCTATGCAAATATTGAAGACAAAAAACATCTGCCAAAATTAAGTCAATTTATATATCCAAACAGCTTATGGATTCGGGATTATAATTCTTTTAAGTTATCGAGTTTAAAATTAATAATTTGTACATATTCAATAAATTTCTTTAAACAAATATAAGATTTGGATCAAAATTATTGGGCTTGACAGAACCTGTAGTCGAAAGGCTGGTTTGCACTGCTGGCTATATATAGCTTAGATATAAAAAATAATAAAGAAGAAGAATACATATTTTGGGTTTGAAGCTTGATAACATATATATGTGTGTATGTGCGTATATGTATAATTGTACAACAAATTTTTATGTTAAATGTGTATCAGTTGTTACGAAGGAAAAATTGGTGCAGAGGCATTTCACGGCCACTAAATATATTGAATTGACCTTAGTTATAGTGCTGTCAATATGGACGGGACCGGGCTAGCCCAACCCAGTCCACGTGGGCTTTAGCAATTGACGGGCTGGGCTGGGCTAGCTCACCATTTTGATTGGCCTTATAATAGTCAGCCCACCCCAACCCTATGTGGGCCACGGACCCCCACGGGTCGGCCCATCATTTTTTAAATATAATTATATATATTGACGGCTCTACTTAGTTACCTATACAAATATTTTCAAATAGAATAGCAGATTTTTGGAAATCACGAACCATATTATATTATAAAAAAAATAGGGGAATTACCAGCTATGTCCATTTATAAGTAGCTCATTACAAAAATTGGCCAATTGATAAAATATTACTAATATTAGCCAAATTAGCCAATTAGCTATTTGAAGCAAAAAAATATCAAATTTTTGCTTTGTTTTGAGTGGGTGTTATTAGAATAGATTGGGCACAACTTAAGGAGCTTGAATCTCAGTTTTGGGATGATTTGGTGAAGTTTTGAGGTGGTTTGAATTGAAAATTCGAAGTAAAAGCTAAACATGAAAAAAAATTATATGTGTATCACACTGTGTATCATTTGTGTATCACATATGTATCATATTTGTATCAATTGTGTATCACATGTATATCCATGTATACCTGTGTGTGAGATACATGCGTGATACATGTTTGATACATGTGTNTAGCGATTTTCTTAGAATACAGATCTTCCAGCTTCTTCCATGCCGTTGCTGCAGAAGTTTCTTCAGCAATTTCCTGAAGAACGCTATCTGTAACGCTCATGAAGATCGCACTCAAAGCCCTCTCCTTCAGATCTGCCTTCTTTGTCTCCTTCATCTCTTCAGGAAAATCCTGATCAATTGCCTTCCATAACCCTTGTAACACCAAGGACGATTTCATCCTAATCTTCCATAGACTGAAACTAGAACCCCTGTCAAATTTCTTTACTTCGTACTTTGTTGAAGATGATGAAGACATCTTAACCCTAGATTATATGTAAAAACCCGAACCTTGCTCTGATACCGCGTTAATTCCGAACTAATTGGATCGGTTATATGAATCATGTATATTCATTTTTAATTCAAATTCAAATCATTATAGTACTAAAAAAAATTAGACATGAAAAAGTCGCGTTTGTTCATCTATTCACAAGTTTTACTCGATACTATTGAATTGGTCATCACAAGTTTTGTCACATGGACCTTCCATGTTTTGTTCAACCGTTCACAAATTTTGTGGAATGGGCTAAACTTGATGATGTCTTTATTCTATATATCTTGGTAAATTGTTTACAACTTTTATCGGAAGGACAATACTTTTATGTTCAATCATTTGTAAGTTTTGTCGGATGGGTTAAATTGGTACCATCTTCTTTCTATTTATCTTGCTAAATTATTCACAATTTTTATCAGATGGACTAATCTAGTATGTGTTGTTCAATTGTCATGGACTGACAAAACTCAGCACTATCTTCATTTTACCTATTTTTATTAAATTATTCTCAAATTTTGTTGGATAAGAAAATCTCTTTATTGTTTACTTGTTCTTTCTACATTGTTTCAACGTCACTTCGTTCTTGTAAAGCTTTTGGTTATAATTTATCACAAAGTCTTTGGAGAACTCTCATCTTCTAAAATTGTTTTCGCGTAAATATTTTGCAGAGAGCAATTTAACTTTTTTTCAGTTTAAAAATGAGAAATTACCAGCTATGTCCATTTATAAGTAGCTCATTACAAAAATTGGCCAATTGATAAAATATTACTAATATTAGCCAAATTAGCCAATTAGCTATTTGAAGCAAAAAAATATCAAATTTTTGCTTTGTTTTGAGTGGGTGTTATTAGAATAGATTGGGCACAACTTAAGGAGCTTGAATCTCAGTTTTGGGATGATTTGGTGAAGTTTTGAGGTGGTTTGAATTGAAAATTCGAAGTAAAAGCTAAACATGAAAAAAAATTATATGTGTATCACACTGTGTATCATTTGTGTATCACATATGTATCATATTTGTATCAATTGTGTATCACATGTATATCCATGTATACCTGTGTGTGAGATACATGCGTGATACATGTTTGATACATGTGTCGTAGAAGACTTTTTTGAACTCGATTTAATTACGAATTTTGATACAAAACCAGTCCAAATCACCTCCAATCTTCCTCAAATTTTGTATATTGACTTATGAAAAAGTTCCTTTTTTGCTTAGATTTTTGGAATATTGTATAGATTTTTGTATTTCATCACCTTATTTGCTACCCCGTCCATGAAATTTCCTTTTCATCTTGTATCTAATGTTGCTAATCACGCTTAAAAATATGGAAGGTGATTTTTGCATGTGATTCTTTGATAGAAAGAATCCTATTATTTGGTGTTTCAATTTTTGTTGGCTAGTTTTGGTAAGTCTATGACTAATGGCTAGAGGTTGGTAAGTTGAGATTTATTTGGGACATTTTTGTAAGTTTCCCAAAAAAATAAGTTAAAGATATTTAAGAATTTTAACATATCAAGAAAATTAAGAATTTGTAAAATAATTTTTTAAGGATTTTGCATGTTAGGCAAGTTAAATTTCCCAAATCAAAAGAAACGGAAATCTATTCCAAAATACCAGTGCCAATATTGTATGACCCAAAATTTATATCGAGGTTTTTGTACAATTATATTTATAGAGGAAATAGTTAATCAAGTCAATATTAATATCTAAATGACAGATCTAGTGTGTTTATGACGAGTACCAAATGTATGCTGTTAGATAATTATATGGCAGAATAGCCTCTAGGCCACCTAAACTTGGATTAGATTTTAAAGCAGATACAAAAACTCTCAGTTTTCTCGTTTTGGCACCTCAACTCGATAACAATACTTATGATAAACCCCTCCCTCAGAGCGTGTATCTCAATTGCCTGACATGAATACCACTTCAGACTCTCAAATCATTTATTATTTGGCATTTGTAATTCGTGGATCCCAACTTTTTTCAAAATAATTTATTAAATTTTTACTTTTTCTTCTCTTTCCCTCCTTTTCTTCTTCACCATAGCTCTACTAGAAGAACTTTCTTCGCCCAAACACCATTTCCAATGGTGAAAGTTATGATCTGGTCCATTAAAAGCGGGACTTCCCGATGTCGTAAAAACCAGAATCGAAAAAACATCAAGAAGAAAGAAAAGATAATCAGAGTCCAATACTGAAACCCAATGTCAAAATAAAAGAAAAATTACTCTTCTCCTCTTCAAAACATTTGCTAGCCTTTTGTAAAATCAGAAACAATGGGTACGATTGGACCCCATGAATGTAATGAGACCCGCTGTCCCTTTTGCCTTTTTGTTTTGTTTGGCTGGTGAAAGTTAAGCCCAAATTCACATTTAGATGTGATATATTTTGAGCTCGATTGTCGACTATTTTATTCTCTGTTGAAATTAGAAGGAGCATACATACTAAAAAAAATAGTAAAAAATAAAATAAAAATATTTGACTTTATTAATGAAGCAGAACATGGGGGGTGGGGGGGGGGAGGGGGGGTAGCGACGGCAAGGGGGAAAGGAACAATAAAATGGGAATAAAACTAATTAGGAAGAAGAAGTAAAGAAAAAATTGAATGGACACAAAGTCTTTCGCCCATACAGTTAGTCCCTCCGCTTATCGAGGACGTCCTCGCCGATGGGTTTGGTCAGTGGATAATAATGGTCTTGGTCGTCGTAAAGGACGGACGACGTGGCGCTTTGAGAGTCACATATTTCAAACCCTTAATCTTCCCGGGTGACCTCTGGAACAAGCCTATCATGGATGGGATGTGACGTCATGACGTCATTCGCCATGATGACGCCTGTTCTCGATATGTCACGTCAGTACACGCACGACCTTCTCATTGGTTCTACCATTTCGATTTTAGTTGTAATCATGACGAGTCGTTTTGGAGTCAATGTTTCTCCTTTATAAAGAGGGGGTGATTACCATTATTCAAACTTTACCTTCATTGCTGCTATTTGAATCGCCTTTGCTTTCCTTTGCTTCTCCTGCATATTGTTCTCTAACTTTTCTTTCTCATTTTCTCAGCTATTTTCCTCTAACATTCTTCAAATTTTATAATCACGTCGAACTTATCTTTTGATGCCAATGAGGAGATTCAAGCCATTCCACTGGCTTTTGTGGCCTCTATTAGTGGAGGAGACGCCATCTCTGCCGCTGAAGTAGAGATTCTTCCTTCTGTGGAAGAGATTATCCCTTGCAATCCCCACGCGAAACCGGATTTCCATCGGCTGCCAGAGGCGGTGGTTGATATTTTCTAATCCTCTTTGACAGCTAAATGCTTGGCGGAGTTCAAGGCCAAGTATAGCCTCTTGATCAGGTGGAGCTTGTACTCGCCAATGACGATGAAGTGTATACTTGCCATCCTAGGTACTGTTCTATCTTCCCTCTTTGGTGGAAGAATTTTTCCACTTCTATCGGGGTTTTCCTGCTCAGCTCGCTCCCTTCATCTACAAGGTGATCAAGATGTTGTCAAAATTTGCCGAGCTGGCTGGCGTCGAGGTCACCGTGCGGCATTTAGTGCACTTGTTTATGCCCAACTTCTATCGGGGCACAATGTTGAACCTTCGGCATCGTAGAATCAAGTCCTTAGTCGTCAGGATGGACGACAAAGGCAGTCGACAATTTTGGGTCGACTTTTTTTTTTGTCAAGACCAAGGCCGTCGTGGCCAATGCCACAAATTTCCCTAAAGCTTGGAACCGTACTCGTAATTTGTATTCACCTTTGCCCTTTTATATCGTCGCGTCATGATCAAGATCATGAGTTTAACTATTCTTATTTTGCAGCTGGTGCTCGAGCTCTTCAGTTGGTGGCATACCTCGCCGACAGGGCCATACAGTTCCTTCCCTATACTGCAGGGATTCGTGATAGGTCGAGCTTTTGGCAGAAGTTCAAACAGGTCCTCCCTCCTAAAGGTAATGTCCTTCTTTTGACGACGTTGCGTTTGTACTCGCCTACTTTATCATGCTCACCTTTTTTACACTTTCTCTAGGTTCTGTCAAGGAGGTTGCAAGAATTAACGTGGCGCTGACGCTTTCCTTTAGGAGGAGAAAGGTTGCTTCTTCCTCGACCCCCGCCTCCGTCTAGGCTGTTGCGCCCGTCGCTTCCTTGCCTCCGCCCCATGTTGAGGACGAGGAGGTTTCTCCGCATGACGTGGACTTGAGGCCTCGTAAGGAGAAGGCCGTCGACGTGGGAGAAGGTATGCCTGTGGCCGTTGACTTATTAGAGGATGAGATTGTGGTGCGAGAACTGCGACAATATTTATTGAGGAGGGAGTTAGGGCAACCTCTAAGGTGCCTAGGTTAGAGGAGATTGGCGCTGTTGCACCTTTGTGACCTGAAGAGAAGGAGGCCACTATGGATGCTTCTGGTGATGGTTTTGCGCACCCTGGGCGCAGGGAGGCCTCGTCTTCTTAACCAGCTCAGGAAGCTTCTCCTGCCAACAAGGGAAAAAGCAAGATGCCCGCTGAGCAGGACGATGGGGGAGATGAACTTGTCGGCGATGAGTCTGACTCCGACCTTGACCCTGAAGACTTTGAGATGATTGATAGTTGGATTACCTAGGTCGAAGTTAGGGTATAAGGGGGATCGAGGACCATCACGATTCTAGTGAATCATGATCTTCTCAAGGATACTGAGGATGTGATTCATGCCTTCAGTTCCTTCTGCTCTGACACCGAGCACAAGACTCTCGGGAAGCTGAATAACAACACCCTGTCCAAGAGCATTGCCACCTCGCTTTCAGGGTAAATCTCTTCCTTTCTCACTCTCTCTTCTTTATTTTGTTTTGCTCTCGAGTCTTTCTTTCTGCTTATTTCCTTTGCTTATGTTTGCAGACCGTTATATAGAGCTTGAGAGCGTGCGGAGAGAGAAAAAGCGAAAAAAGATCTATCGTAGGTTGCGAACAAAATACGGGGAGTTCCGCAGGAAGTATAAGGATGCCGAGAGGCGGCTTCATGAAGGGGACGATGTGCCTGCCCTGAGGGAAGAGCTGAGAAAGAGGGACGATGAGTTTCTCGCGTCTGTGGAGCGATTTAGCTCTCTCGAGGGGACGTTAAAGAGAAAGAAGGAGGAGTTCGAGCTAAGCAAGGGCATGGAGGCCTAGTGCTGCGACCTTCAGAGCCAGGTTGATCAACTGCAAAGTCATCTGGATGGATGTCTATTCGAAATGGACGTGTTCAGGGGAGAGGTCGATGACAAGAAACAACTGCTCGAGGAGGTGGAGTCCTCCCGAATGGAGACTCGAAGAAGGGCCGCTCTCTTAGAATTGGTAAACATAACCTTTCGCGCTGACTGGGACTGTCCAATCAAGGGCAGAAGCTAGGGTGGCCAAGATCGAGGAGAGGATTGGCGAATTAGAGAAAGAGAACTCCGCGCTACTTGAGTGGATTTCTGCTGTGTTGGGCGAGAATGCCAAACGGCTTGAACGACCCTCTACTTCTCATGCCTGTGAATTTCCTGCTATTCCTCAAGAGTAGTACAAGTAATGGATCCTTGCCGAAGCTCTAATAGAGGTGATTTGAGAGTTGGGTCGAATGGACTTCGTCTTTGAGACGGCCATGGAGTAAGCCCGAGTTAATGCTCGTGAGGTTTGGTTGGCCTACGACTTTGATCCTGACACACCCCAGCCCTATGCCGAGGACGATGATGAAGGAGGCGTTGACCAGCTCGAGGATAGTGCTTGGTGTGATTCTGCCTACAATCGAGACGAGGATGGAGAGGACGATGCAAACCAGGGTGGCGATGGCCACTAGATATTCTGCCTTTGTTTTTGTTTCCTTTTTGTACTCTTCTCTTCTCGACACCTTCGTGAGCCCTTGTAAGACTCCTTATTTAAATATCAAAGTTGGTTTTTTTGCTTTGTACGTATCTTTCTTATTTCTAACTTTCTTGTCTATACTTGTGTGTTTTGTTTCTGTACGTTCTTCCTTCATTGTTATCTTTGAGATGTAGCCAAGGGCCAATAGGTGTTGTTCGAGTTGGTCAAACATACCTTTTCGTTGAGTCCCGGCCAAGGGCCAATAGGTGTTATTCGAGCTGGTCGAACATGCCTTTAAGTTGAATTGAGGCCGAAGGCCGACATGTGTTGTTCGAGCTGGTCAAATGTACCTTTAAGTTAAGTCGAGGCCAAGGGCCGATAGGTGTTTGTTCAAGCTGGTCGAACATGCCTTTTCGTTAATTCATAGCCAGGGGCCGATAGGTGTTTGTTCGATTTGGTCGAACGTATCTTTTCGTTAAGTCATGGCTAGGGCCGACAGGTGTTTGTTCAAACTACTCGAGTGTACCTTTTCTTTAAGTCATGGCCAGGGGCCGATAGGTATTTGCTCGAGCTGGTCGAACATATCTTTAGGTTAAGTCGAGGCCGAGGGCCAATAGGAGTTGTTCGAGCTGGTCGAACATACCTTTTAGTTAGGTCGAGGTAGAGGGACGATAGGGGTTGTTCGAGCTGGTCGAATGTGACTTTTTGTTAAGTGATGGACAGGGGCCGATAAGTGTTTGTTCGAGCTGGTCGAACATATCTTTTCGTTAAGTCATGGCCAAGGACCGATAGGCATTTGTTCGAACTAGTCAAGCATGCCTTTTCATTAAGTCATGTCCAGGGGCCAATAGGTGTTTGTTCGAGCTGGTCGAACGTACCTTTAGGTTAAGTCATGGCCAGGGGCCGATGGGCATTTGTTCGAGCTAGTCGAACATACCTTTAGGTTAAGTCGAGGCCGAGAGCCGATAAGAGTTGTTCGAGCTGGTCGAACGTACCTTTTAGTTAGGTCGAGGCCGATGGCCGATAGGGATTGTTCGAGCTGGTCACACGTACCTTTTTAGGAGAGAAGTTTCAATGAACGAGTATCTTATTTATTTAAACATCATCGCATCGATTATTCGTCCTGAGGTGTTTTTTGGGGAAAATTACAAGTTCTGGGTACCGGCTGGCTTTCAAGTCTCAGTCCTAGTATATCTAGTCCCTTCATTATTAGACTTGGAGATTTTTTAGGAGTCCGACAATGAAAATGTGTCTGTTCTCGTGTACTCCAACTCGAAATGTCTCGTTTGTCACCTCGTTGAAAAACTCCTTGAGAAAACCCTGTTGGGACAAAACTCAAGTGAGGAAAAAAGAGTGCGACTTACGGGGCACTCCTTGTTTTTCAGAAGTTGAAGTATTTGAGGTGGCTGGTGTTCCAATTTTTGGTAAGAGCTTCCCTTCCATAGTCTCCAGTTGGAATGAACCCTTGTCTGCCTTGCCTATGATTTTGTACGGCCTGTCCCAACCAGCTCCTAATTTACCTTCTCGGGGATCTCTTCCAGCTTGTGTCTTGGCTTTGAGCACGTAGTCCCCGATCTTGAGTAACCGTACCTTGGCCTTCTTGTTTTAGTAGCATTCTACTTGTTGTTTCTGTGCGACCATTCCTATATATGCTATATCCCGTCGCTCCTCGACCTCGTCAAGGTTCTGTCTACTATTCTCATCATCGTCGATGCCGCTTTCATTGGTGTACCTTAGGATGGGTTCTCCGACTGCAACTTGTATGACCACTTCAGTCCTGTAGACTAGGGAATAAGGTGTTTCTCATGTGCTCGTTTTTGGGGTTGTCCTGTGGTCTAGCTGGACGGGATCGAGGTCCTTTATGGTTGATCCTACAACTTCGACCATTTCTGAGTCCATAATGGTATTTTTGGCTTCGACCTACAGGGACCTCGACCAAAGTTCTCCTAACATCAGTATCAAGAATTCCTAAAGTAATGACAAGTGCATCATTGTGAGGGAAAGTCAAACCGTCGGCATCTGACTCATCGAAGATGATACTTTCTTCGAGGCCGTCATATCGTTCGTGGGTGATTGATCTCTTGAGTTTGTGAGTGGCGGTGAACTTGGTGCCGTTGATGGAGGTGTTGTCACTACCACCAATAATAATGTTGATGGTACGAACGGGCAAAGGCGGCTGTGGTGGGCCTGGACGTTCTCGACCCCTTGCTAAGGTGTTCCTGCTTTTTTCGCTAAGTAATTCTTTGAGGTGTCCTTTATGTAGCAGGTTCGCTACTTCTAATCTCATAGCGTGGCAATCTTCCGTTTGGTGTCCACGTTCTTGGTGGAACTCGCAGAAGGCGTCAAACTGCATGGTGCTTGGGTTAGACCTCATCTTTGGTGGCCACTTTACCTTTGTTCCGAGCTTTTCAAGTGCATCGACCACCTCTGTAGGTGACACAAAAAATTACGCGTAGATAGTAGGAAGGCATACCTCAATCATTTCTATAAATATCTGATCTTGGCCTAGAGGGGCCGTCTTTACAGCGGAAGTTGGGGACGGGTGCCCTGATGTAGGGTTGATGTCGCTCCCTGCCTGGTCGCGACGCCGGAGGGTCTCTCCTCGCATTGTCCTTGCGTTCCCTCTTGGTTTCGGATTGTACTAAGGTGAGTCGTTGGGATGGACTGTTGAGGTCTTCGTCATCTGCCCCGACCTTGGCACAACAGGAATTGTGGATCTCGTCTCAGGTAGCTGGTGCGTACTTCATCAATCTGCTCAGTAGGTTTCTAGTCGCCTTTGAATCTTCCCTGTTCAGCCCATCTTGAAAGGCTGCCACGGCCATTCCTTCGAAGACGTTTGGTAAAGTCATCCTCACCCTGTTAAATCGGGAGAGGAAGTCCCTCAGTCCCGCCTCAGGGATTGTCTAATGGCGAAGATATCGTTTACCTCGTTTCATCTTTCTTGACACCAGCATGTGCCGTCACGGACTTGTCTTTCATTTCTTCGAATGTTTCTACGGAATAGGCTGACAGCTATGAATACCATGTCATCGCCCCTCCTGTGAGGGTTTCATCGAATATTTTCAACAAGATGGAGGACACCTGCTCTTGGTGAGGTCATTGCCTTTTACGGCGGGGACATAGTGGGTTACATGGTCCTCGGGATCAGTCCTTCCGTCATAGATTCGGAGGTACAAAGGCATCTTGAATGTTTTTGGTATAGCATGGGGAGCCGCTTCCTCCATGTATGGCTGTTGAACGAACTTGCCGGTGTCTCTTTTTGGTAGTAATTTGGGAGCACCCGGTATGTTGTCTACCCGTTCCTGGTGCTCTTTCATCTGTTCTTTGAGCCCCTTATTCTCGTTTTCTATTTCCTCCATTCTTTTTAACACAACGGTGAGGACGTTGTCACATCCACTGTCAATAATTGTATGAGTGTTACCTGAAGTAGGAGGGTTTGGTTGGTTGTCTCGTTCGTTCCTATACTGTGTTGTATGGATCCTTGTGGTTTCCATGGTTGTGCATGGGTCTTGCTTTCTCATTACGATGAGCAGAGTGTCGGTTAGCCAGTCTTTGAAGAGCCTTTTCATAGCAGGTGGCGCCCTCTCTCCCACGGATGTGGAATCCACCTTTCCGTTCCATTTGGTTGTGCTGTAGAATGGTGTAGGCGACTTCCCTAATCTGGGAGACGCCGTGGGGGTTACCTCTTCATCTTGAGTGTCACAGACTTCTTCAGTGGCATTCATAAGGTTGAGTGAGATGTTGTCCGTTGCTTTTGTTCTATTTCCTTGGTTACCTGTCATGGAGTCCTTGTATACAAAGAGAGAAAGAATAACTCTACAACACATTAAGTTAACAAGTCATAAAAGTTGTAGATCTGGATGGAAAATAAAAGTTTGACTAAAAAACCCCACAGACGATGCCAAACTGTATGACCCAAAATTTATAGATTTTTATACAATTATATTTATAAAGGAAAGGGTTAATCTAAGTCGATATTAATATCCAAATGACAGATCTAGTGTGCTTATGACGAGTACCAAACGTATGCTGTAAGATAATAATATCTTAGAGTAATAACGGAGTAATAACAATTTAAGAATGTAAAAGATAGCAATAAATGAAAATAAATGGCATTTAAGTAATAACTGGAACAAGGTTCACCCGACAAGGGTGAGATTTTCCATTGATCCTTCTAACAATGATGGATAATGATAAGCACTTGAATATATCGGTTCTTCTAGGATTGGGAAAGAAAGATAGAAAAAGAGGCGTGCAGGTAAACTTTGTATATATTCAATAAAGAGAGAATCTTCAGAGAATGTCAATGTTTTTCTTTACAAAAATATTCAATTTCCTTTCTAGAACTACATCTCTTCATATTATAAGATGTAACGACCGACCGGTCATTTTGAGAATTTGCACTTCGCTCGGTAGTTTACGGGAATGAGTAGCTCCGTATGATGTATTATAACTTATGTAAATCGTCGGTTTTGGTTTCAGGTTATTCGGAATCGATTTGGAAGAATGAATTTCATTCTTGAAGCTTTAAGTTGAAAGAGTCGACCAATTTTGACTTTTTGTGAATTTGACCCCAAAACGGAGTTTTGATGGTTCCGATAGATTCGGATGGCGATTTTGGACTCGAGAATATGCCCGTATTTGCATTTGGATGTTTCTAGAAGGTTTCAGCACAAATTGGCGAAAATTGGAAATCTGAAGGTTTGAAAAGTTCACAAGTTTGACCGAGAGTTGACTTTGTGGATATCGGGTCCAGATTGTGGTTCTGGGAATTGGAATAGCTTTTTTATGTCTTTTGGGACTTGTGTGAAAAATTTGGGTTCATTCCGGATTGATTTGCTATGTTTCGGCACGAGTTTGGGAAGTTGAAAAGTTCAAAGTTCTTCAAGTTCGAATTGAGGTGCGATTCGTCGTTTCGATGTTGTTAGATTTGATTTGAGGCCTCGAGTAGGTCCGTATTATGTTATGGGACTCATTGGTATATTTGGACAGGGTCCCGAGGGGCTCAAGTGAGTTTCGGACGATGTTCGGAGCATTTTGGAAATTTTGGCTAAGGCTGGTTTTTGAGTAGTCCTGGTGTGATCGCACCTGTGAAAGTTTGGGCGCAGGTGCGACATCGCACAAGCGATGCAGTGGCCGCAGAAGCAGCATGGCGGGATTAGGTCAGTGTCGTAGGTGCGAGGATCCGCACCTGCGTGATCGCAGAAGCGGATTTTCTGCCGCATGTGCGAGGGAAGGTTACCAGTGCTCTTACGCAAGAGCGAGATTTTTTAATGCATGTGCGAGTCCGAAGAAGCGGAGATTCGCAGAAGTGAACATCGCTGGGCAGAATGCTATAAGTTCAAGGGTAGGCCATTTTTATCACATATTGAGTTATGGACTTCAGAATAGGGCAATTTTTGGAGAAATTTTCATCTCAAGGATTGGCATAAGTGTTCTACACTCGGTTTTGATTACATTTCATGAATCTATCTTTATTTTTAGCAATTGGTTGATGAATTTAAAGAGGAAATTAGGGGTTTTTGTCTAAAACTTCATAAATCGAATTTTCGAGTTTTGAACACCGATTTAGAGTCGGATTTAAGTGAAATTAGTATGGTTGGACTCGTAAATGGATGGGTTGACGGATTTTGTGAGTTTTATCGAGTTCCGAGGCGCGGGCCCAGGTTGGACTTTTTGGCCGATTTTTGGACTTTTGACTCAAGATTTGACCTTTATCGATTAGGACTGGTTCCTTTGGTATTGCTCGATGTATTTGAGTTGCTTTTGGTTAGTTGAGCCGTTCGGAGATCGGAATGCGCGGGATGGAATTTTTGGAGCATTGCTTGGCTTGCTCGGTAGTGGAATTGGCTCGTCCGAGGTAAGTAACACTTCTAAACTTGGTGCTGAGGGTATGAAACCCCGAATTACGTGTTATGTGATTGGTGTTGAGGTAACCCACATGCTAGGTGATGGGCGTGTAGGCGTGCATCTTGTAAATTGTAACTCTGTTATTTCTGTGGTACTGTGTAGTTACCTCATCTTACCTGTAACCATGAAATTTCTATGTTCTTGAGCTATTGAGCTGTGATCCATGTTAGAAACCATGTCTAGGCTACATGCTTATCCTGTCGGTACCCACTGAAGTCATTTCTGCTGTTGAGTTATCTGCTTTCGTTGCGTTATATACTCAATCATACGCATTCATATGCATATCATATCTCAGTCTCTATTACCATTTATTGACATATCATATCATCATTTTGGGCTAGTTTCATGGCATTGTGAGCCCGAGAGACTAGAGAAATTGATGACTGAATGAGACCGAGGGCCTGAGTGTGAGTGATATTATGGGATCGAGATGCACGCCGCAGCATGTTAGATTGATTATATTATGGGATCGGACTGCACGCCGCAACAAGTTATATTGATTTGTTCCATGATTGGCTTGATATAGTGCTTGGGCTGAAAGAGCCCCTCTGGAGTCTGCACACACCCCTAGTGAGCGCGGTTGATTATATTGAGGGATGGATCTTTCGTGGACATGGATCTTGTCCGAAGCATTTATATACCTAGGGATGGATCTTCCCTACGGGCTGGATTTGGCCCTTCTCAGTACTGAGTGACTGATGGTCAGTTGATATATATTCCGGGAGGGATCTTCCCTGGCCGGATTGGCCATGTACAGTACTGAGTGGTTGAGCATGATGAGTGGGAAGTGTGAGGCAGTGATATTGAGTACTCTGAGAGTGTGAGTACATGAGTTCATCACTGAGGTACATGACATTGACATGCTTATATGACATACATGCATAGAGATGCATTTATTCCTCATGTTGTACAGTATCACGTCATTCATGACTTCTCACACATATTGACATATGGGCATAGTGATATATGTTACACTGGCTACCTGGAAAGAAAAATGAAAAATCTTATTTATTGTTAAAAGGATTTTTGGGAAAAATTACTACTTTCAAACTTACTCATATTTTCGATGATTGCGGTAAAGGATTTGAGTTTTCACTGTTACACTTGAAAAACGAAACTATTTTTCGGGAAACTATGAATAAGCTGAGCATTTTATCTCTGAATTACTTCTTTTATTACTTGCTTTACGTTGTTATGAACTGTTGTTGAATATTAGTGTTGGACCCGACCTTTGTTCTAGCTCGTCACTACTTTCAACCTAAGGTTAGGTTTGTTACTTATTCAGTACATGGGGTCGGTTGTACTCATACTACACTTCTGCACCTTGCGTGTAGATGTTGGCTGCTGACGTTGCTGAGATTGACGGGAGCTGGATTTGAAGATGTACCTGCGTTCCGGTCGTAGCTGCCTCTTGCTCGTGGTAGCCTTAGATTCATAATAATCTGTTTATATACATCTCGAACAGATGGTGTATTTATTTCATAACAGCTTTGTAAACTCTAATATAAGAAGCTTATGATTTGTTCTACTAGTCCTTGGGAAATGTATCAGATTAAAATATTTTCTTTTTGTAACGACCCGACCGGTCATTTTGAGATTTTGCACTTTGATCGCCAGTTCTCGGGCACGACTTGCCCCGTGTAATGTATTATGACTGATGTAGATCATTGGTTTTGGTTTCAGGAAAAATCGGAATGAATTTGAAAGAACAGTTTTAGTTGAAAGCTTTGAATTTGAAAGGTTTGACCAAGAGTTGACTTATTTGTATATGAGCTCGGATCGGAATTTTTATGAATTTTTTAGCTTCGTTAGGTGATTTATGACTTATGAGTGTGATCGGAATGGATTTTGGAGGTCCGGAGTAGAATTAGGCTTGAATTGGCGAAGTTGATATTTTGGCGATTTCCGGTTGGTAGGTGAGATTTTGATCCGAGGGTCGGAATGGAATTCCGAGAGTTGCTATAGCTTCGTTATGTCATTTGGGATGTGTGTGAAAAATTTCAGGTCATTCGGATGTGATTTGGTTGGGTTTTTGATCAAAAGCGTGTTTCGGAAGTTTTTACAAAACTTAGGCTTGAATTCGATGTGAATTGTTAGATTTAGTGTTGTTTGAGGTGTTTTGATGATTGGAACAAGTTTGAATGAGGTTTTAGGAGGTGTTGGTTCCTTTGGTCGAGGTCCCGGGGGCCTCGGAATGGTTTCAGATGGCTAACGGGAAGAGTTTTGGACTTGTGCACTTGTAGATTTTATGCTGCTTCTGGTGTTTTCGCACCTGCGTCTTGGGAACCGCAGGTGCGGTGCCGCACGTGCGAGAGGAAGGCCGCAGATGCGAAGTTTGGCCTGGGGAGCAATTCCCGCAGAAGCGGTCAATGGGGCCGCATCTGCGAAGCTGCAGATGCGGAAATTCTGTCGCAGAAGCGACTTTTGGATTTAAATGATAAACCGCAGGAGCGGTTGGTTGGACCGCAAATGCGGTACCGCAGGTGCGGTAAAAGGGGTCGCAGATGCGAAAACCCCTGGGCAGAAGGTATAAATGGTTCTTTTTCGCGATTTTTGAAGGGTTTATTCATTTTTAACTTCGGACTTAGAGTTTTTGGGCGATTTTGAAGAGAGATTTCAAGGGAACTTCGATAAGGTAAGGATTTCGGGCCTAAAACACAATTCTATGGTGATATTTCATGAATTAGGACTAAAAATTAAGGAATTTATGGACTAAAAATGGAGGTTTAGGGCTTGAGATTAAGAGAGTCTAAATTGGGGATTTGAGGGGTCAATTGAACTCCGATTCTTGTGTTTTTGATATGTACGGACTCGTGGGGAGATAAGGAATCTAATGATGTAAAAATTTCTGAGTTTCGAGAAGTGGGCCCGGGGCTCGGGTTTTGCTAATTTCGGGATTTTTGATATTTTTCAAGTGTTTTCGCTTGGGCTTTGTTCCCTTAGCATATTGTGACATATTCGTTCTGATTTTTGATAGATTCGACGCGCGTGGAGGCCGATCCGAGGGGCAAAGGCATCGAGCTAGAGATTTCGCCGGTTCGAGGTGAGTAATGATTGTAAATGATATTCTGAGGGTTTGAAACCCCGGATTGCACATCGTGGTGCTATGTTGAGGTGACTTGCACGCCGGATAGCGAGCATGGGGTAGAGCACCGTTGGGGGATTGTGACTTGGTCCGTCCCGATTGATGAATTTACCGTGTATTTGACTGAAACTTACTTGTTATCCTCATGGTTTGGGCAGATTGCCATATTTGGGCTTCGTGCCAACTATTTGAACCCTTCGGGGATTTTTATCACTGTTTCCTCACTGTATTGACTTATTACTTGAACTCAGTCCTCCTGTTTTCCACTGTTTTACAACTCAGCCACTTTTACTCAGTTTTGAGACTTAAATGATATTTCTAAATGATGTTTTGGGATGAGAAATACTGTTTTACTGTTGCCCGAGAGACTTATGTGATTTTTGACTGAGTAAGGCCGAGGGCCTGTGTTGTGAGGATATCTTTGGGATCGGGATGCACGCTGCAGCGGTGATACAATGATTTGATTATTAGGCCGAGGGCCTGAGATTTGTACGCCACGAGATGGTTTGATATTGCGCTTGGGCCGTAAGGGGCCCCTCCCGGAGTCTGCACACCCCCAGTGAGCGCCGTCGACGAAATATATGGATCGGGCTGCACGCCGCAGCGATATATGGATTGGGTTGCACGCCGCAGCGGTTACTATATGATACTGATCTATGTGTTTATTTTGTTTCATTTGTCTGTCATTATCTGTTGTCTGTGTTACTTCACGGGGTATCTACCTGATTGCCTGGCATTATCTGTCGAGTGAGTGTTGTGCCCGAGGGGCGGATTTCTTTGCTTATCTGCACTAATTGTTTTGCATTCCTTTGCGTAACTGTTGAAAAAGTCATTTTTTTAGAGAGGTTTGAACTGAGCTAAGATGTTTCCTAAGGATTTCACAGCTTCACTACTTTTTCTTAAGGGGTTTTATACTGCTCCTATATAGCATGATGATTTGCCTTACGTGATTTCTTACTGCTCAGTTATTATTTACCTTTATTACTCACTGAGTTGGAGTACTCACTTTACTCCATGCACCTCGCGTGCAGATGCAGGTATTTGTTCCCCCGGTAGTGGGTTTTGAGCTGATCGGAGGCTAAGTTATCGGAGTTTAGCGAGATGACTGCCAGCGTTCGCAGCACCGCATTTCTCCCTTTTGTTATCAGTCCTATTTTGTATATTACAGGCCTTGTAGTCGTATTTATACTTTAATAGATGCTTGTGACTTGTGACACCCCGTTTTGGGCTGTGTTTGGGTTGAATTTCGCACTTAATAAAGAAATCTCTATTTAGACTGTGGTTACTTAATTATGTTTAAACTGTGAATCAATATTTAATTGTTTTGAAAAGGAGAAATGGGTTGATTGGCTGGCCTTGTCTTCACGAGAGGCTCTATCACGACCGGATCGGGGTTTGGGTCGTGACAAGTTGGTATCAGAACCTAGGTTACATAGGTCTCACGAGTCATGAGCAGGTTTAGTAGAGTCTCGCGGATCGGTACAGAGACGTCTGTATTTATCCTCGAGAGGCTACAGAACCTTTAGGAAAAACTTCACATTCTTGGAATCTTATCGTGCGTCCTTGATTCAGCTTGAAAAGTAACTCTTGAAATTCCTTCCACGCATTCGTATGCGCGCATGAGCGCTCAGTATCAGATGTGTCTTGATGGCTTGTGATTCCCCGATTGAGGGGCGAGATGTGACCTCTGTGAGTTGATGTTGGGCCAGTCTGAAGGACTTGAGGCCGGATCTTTGCCTATGGCTTGAGCATCGAGGTGCTGATTGTGTGAGCAAGTGTTTTGAACTGATATGTTCGGTAGTGTCCCTATTAGTGGAAGTGTCAGCTGGATGATTGTGTGATGAGCATGTTAGCACTGCGAGATGTATCCATATGATTTGGAAGCGACGAGAAAGGTCTGTTTGAGGATAGAAGAACTGTTAAGTGCTTGAATTCCATCTTGATTCGAGTTATAGCCCTGAGTTATGGACGTGTGAAGAATCTTTTCATGTTCCCAGTTGGGAGTGAAGTAAATTTCATGTTGCGGTATGAGTTCGGACTCAGGAAGATCAAGTGACTGCGTAATGCTTGTGACGGTGGAAGGTATACAGAAATGTTAGTTGGAGGAAAAGCAGGTGGGTTATCTCCTGCGGGGCGTTCTAAGGTCTTGTGATCCTTATGTTGTCTATTAGAAGATCTCATTTACAAGTGAAGAATATGTGTTGAAATCTAAATTGGGTCGCCTAGAGAGTGGGCTTAACTGTTGTGTGAGGGAATGCGAGATTTGCAGAAGAGTTAAAATTCTAGATGATTTATGTTTTCACAAGCTTACAAAAGGATTCGAGTTTAATCTCACTATGGTATTGTGGCATCGATAGAGTATAGGTGTTATAAGTTATTGAGCGTATTTTGATCTATGGCTCCGAGCCCAGTGGGGGAGTCTGCTGTGAGTAGTTGATTACACGGTTAGGTGCTACGTTGGCTCCAGTTTGAAGCATACTGGTGAATCAGTTATGGCTTATGGAGATGGAGACTGAGGATGTCTCGAGTAAAGGAAAATTTTGACAAAGGTTATAGGATGCTTCATAGGTGTTGGAGAATCACGGAATGTCTTGAGTTGTTGTTGGTAAAGAATGCTCGGTGCATAGAGTAGGAAGTTGCTTGGTGGTGTTGGGATGAGGATTTCATTCTGCGGTGTCGGAGTGCTAATGAGGCACGGGTGGTCCTGTTTGTTGGGTCAGGCTAATTGCAGTTTAAATAGAGTAAATGACTCTCGAGAATGGTTCTAATGTGTTCAAGATTCTACATGTAACAATTGGGTATCTTAAAGTTGTATATGTGATTAGAAACTGAGTTTTATTGGAAGAGGTCAAGACTTGTGGTATTCCTATGTTAATTATAGGATTCTATGTATCGGTATCAGGAAGGTAAAGGTAACGGGTTTAGGTTCGCAGGAAGTTCTTCAGAGTAAAGTATTCTGGAATGTGGTGTTTCTAGGAATGTTAAGAAAGTATTCAGCGACGTATGAGCCTTAGAAGGTGTGGCTTTATACTTGGTTCCGTATGGTAAGTCTGAGTTGAGGATTGTGGTGCTACAGCAAAAAGGAAATATCAAGTTGAAGATGGATCGGAAGGAAATTTATATAGATGGGGTAATTTGGTAGTAGACCGGGCCGGTATGGTAAGGGTATGATTAATTCCTTGTGTGTGTTCGAGGTGATGAGTTCTTACAAATATTTTGCAGCAATGCTCTTAGGTTTTGATGGCTCGCTTAGCTCGGTCGAGTTAGAAGAATTCAGTCCTGGCAGGTCTGATTAGTGCAAAGGGAACTCGGAGAATTCTTGATGGTTCTTACCGTGGTTTGGAGATGTATATCTTCTATGGGCATGCGGAGCATGAGATGTATAGTGATTTTTCTTCTAGATGGAACCAATGGAAGGTTCTAGACTAGTTGAGTACGTAGATGTCTGTGGCTCGGAAGGGATATGAAGTTCTCATGTTATTCTGGGATGGTATGGTATATGCGGGTTGTTGTGGGGGATCGACAGTTGCGTGTCGGAGGTTTCAGTTCAGTTCTGAAAGGAAGTTCATAAAACTCTTAGGCAGCCGGTAGCCTTAGATGATTAAGGAAAATGGTATTGTTAATTGGAAGTGATTTGACAAGAGTATATGTTTCAGAAAAAGGGCAATGTGATTAAGTTGATGGCACTTCGGTAGTATTGCGGCACTTTCAGGCTGGATCGACTGCTGATATTCGAGTTTGCCATGTGGCATAGAAGGACTTTTGAGTATCTCTCGTGAAATGACTGGGTATTAGAGGTGTGGCATGTATTCGGACGGCGGAATTGGGATCGGATATGGTGATTCATGTGCCGTGTGGATTGGAGACGAAAGTTCTTATATTCAGGCTATGTTGTGGTTGTGGACTGTGTGTATCGGCACTGTTTAGCGACTATCGGGATTTGGGAGGCCCGAGTGGATCTTTCGTTGCTTGGGATGTTAGATATTGGATATGATATTGGGGTTAGACTGGTTGTCTCCGTGTTGGATTATTCTGGACTATTGCGCTACGGGCTATGCCGGAAATGCCACGGGTTGAGTGGCGAGGTGCGTCGGAGTATATCCTGGTAGAGTGGTTTTATATTTCGAAGACCCAGCGGACGGCTGGGAAGGATGTTTTTCTTACTTGGGCTCTTGTGATGAGTGTCGGTTCAGTTCCGGTGTTGAGGGACTTTTCGGATGTGTTTCTTGTGGCCGGGCATGTTGCCGGGCGAGGTTGTGGATTTCGGTATTGATTTGGTGTCGGGCACCGTATCGTATGGCTCTGGCAGGAGTTATAGTAGTGGAAGGAGCAGCTTCAGGCTTCCTTGGCAAGGAGTTCGTTGGCAGGCCAATGTGGATGCGTGTTCTAGCTTGAGTCGGCTTGGTTGGCCCCGAATTGTATTGTTGAGGGATAGGTTGATCCGACCGTTGTTGAGCTTACTAGTGATCTGGGAGATCTATGAGTTTCCTTTCTGTGTTGCGAGACGTTATGATTTATTGGTTATGGGCACATATGGTGCGGTTCTATTGGGGTTCATAGTGGAAGTCGAGCGGGGAGAATAATTGGGTGTTGCTCAGTGAATGGCGTATCGGTTATGTACTATCGGGCTTGCGTGGTATATGTTACGTGTTTCACCGAGGGTGTAATAATTTGCTTTGGTCCCAGACATCAGATTGTGCGTGGTTGTCAATTTCGAGCATAGTGACTTGAGGGGTCTCTCGTGGAGCCATGTTTGGCTAGGATCGCGCATTTGCAGCGAAGATGTGGAGATATGACCTTGCGGGTTAGATTCGTGAGTTCTATTTTTATTATGTGAGACGGGTTCTCAGCCGTGTGTTGTGATGATACTGGTGATCTTAAGGTACAACTCTTTCGTTTGAGTTAGTTTCATGATGTGAGCATGTTCGGATTGTTGCTTATTGGTGCGCGGACTGTGCAAGTTGTGGCTTTAGCCTATCTTGGTGTGTCATGTCAGCAGAGTAATTGTGTTGGATTTGATGAGGTCGTTGGGGTCTGTAATGAATACAAACGGATTCTATTTCAGCATGTTTGATGGATAAATATCGAGGTTCGGTTCAGAAATTTGCTATGGTCCTTGCCAAAGGAGAAGTAACCTTATGGATGGCTGATCTGAGAAATGGTTATGGTTTATTGCGTGTTCATTTATCATTGGTAGTATATGGAAGTGTCGGAATGAGACTTTAGTTGATAAGAGATTTTTTTTACCGGTACTCGGTTGTTGTGTGCAGCTGCTGTAATTAGAAGTTATCGCTACAAGTGTTTGAGTTATGTGGTATATCATGTGATTGCACCTGAGTTAGCAGGTATGGGTTATTACAGCTTGTTCGGGCCTATTCAGAGTATAAATGTGAAATTCTAATCGTATTGATGGGTTCGGAAGTGAAAATGTGGTTCTATGATTTATGGGCTAGACTGGATTGTGTAATTTCAGTTAAAAGGTGTTATCGGACCTATATGAAATAGGGTGACGCGGGATCACCCCCGAGTATATGCATGGTAAGGTTATTCAGCGATTGGTTGGCTTTTAGAACAACTCTGGGTACGTTCGAGGACGAACGTGTGTTTAAGTGGGAGAGGATGTAACGACCCGACCGGTCGTTTTGAGCTTTTGCACTTTGATCGCCAGTTCTCGGTCACGACTTGCCCCGTGTAATGTATTATGACTGATGTAGATCGTTGGTTTTGGTTTCAGGAAAAATCGGAATGAATTTGAAAGAACAGTTTCAGTTGAAAGCTTTGAATTTAAAAGGTTTGACCAAGAGTTAACTTATTTGTATATGAGCTCGGATCGGAATTTTTATGAATTGGTTAGCTTCGTTAGGTGATTTATGACTTAGGAGTGTGATCGGAATGGGTTTTGGAGGTCCGGAGTAGAATTAGGTTTGAATTAGTAAAGTTGATATTTTGGCGATTTCCGGTTGGTAGGTGAGATTTTGATCCGAGGGTCGGAATGGAATTTCGAGAGTTGTTGTAGTTTCGTTATGTCATTTGGGATGTGTGTGCAAAATTTCAGGTCATTCGGACGTGATTTGGTTGGGTTTTTGATCAAAAGCGTGTTTCGGAAGTTTTTAGAAAACTTAGTCTTGAATTCGATGTGAATTGATAGATTTAGTGTTGTTTGAGGTGTTTTGATGATTGGAACAAGTTTGAATGAGGTTTTAGGAGGTGTTGGTGCCTTTGGTCGAGGTTCTGGGGGGCCTCGGAATGGTTTCGGATGGCTAACGGGAAGAGTTTTGGACTTGTGCAATTGCAGATTTTATGCTGCTTCTGGTGTTTTCGCACCTGCGTCTTGGGAACCGCAGGTGCGGTGCTGCACGTGCGAGAGGAAGGCCACAAATGCGAAGTTTGGCCTGGGGAGCAATTCCCGCAGAAGCGGTCAATGGGGCCGCATCTGCGAAGCCGCAGATGCGAAAATTCTGTCACAGAAGCGACTTTTGGATTTAAATGAGAAACCGCAGGAGCGGTTGGTTGGACCGCAAATGCGGTACCACAGGTGCGGTAAAAGGGGTCGCAGATGCGAAAACCCCTGGGCAGAAGGTATAAATGGTTCTTCTTCGCAATTTTTGAAGGGTTTATTCATTTTTAACTTCGGACTTAGAGTTTTTTGGGCGATTTTGAAGAGGGATTTCAAGGGAACTTCGATAAGGTAAGGATTTCGGGCCTAAAACACAATTCTATGGTGATATTTCATGAATTAGGACTAAAAATTAAGGAATTTATAGACTAAAAATGGAGGTTTAGGGCTTGAGATTAAGAGAGTCTAAATTGGGGATTTGAGGGGTCAATTGAACTCCGATTCTTGTGTTTTTGATATGTATGGACTCATGGGGAGATAAGGAATCTAATGATGTAAAAATTTCTGAGTTTCGAGATGTGGGCCCGGGACTCGGTTTTTGCTAATTTCGGGATTTTTGATATTTTTCGAGTGTTTTCGCTTGGGCTTTGTTCCCTTAGCATATTATGACGTATTCGTTCTGATTTTTGATAGATTCGACGCGCGTGGAGGCCGATCCGAGGGGCAAAGGCGTCGCGAGATAGAGATTTCGCCGGTTCGAGGTGAGTAATGATTGTAAATGATATTCTGAGGGTTTGAAACCCCGGATTGCACATTGTGGTGCTATGTTGAGGTGACTTGCACGCCGGATAGTGAGCGTGGGGTAGAGCACCGTTGGGGGATTGTGACTTGGTCCGTCCCGATTGATGAATTTACCGCGTATTTGACTGAAACTTACTTGTTATCCTTATGGTTTGGGCTGATTGCCATATTTGGGCTTCGTGCCAACTATTTGAACCCTTCGGGGATTTTTATCACTGTTTCCTCACTGTATTGACTTATTACTTGAACTTAGTCCTGCTGTTTTCCACTGTTTTACAACTCAGCCACTTTTACTCAGTTTTGAGACTTAAATGATATTTCTAAATAATGTTTTGGGCTGAGAAATACTGTTTTACTGTTGCCCGAGAGGCTTATGTGATTTTTGACTGAGTAAGGCCGGGGGCCTGTGTTGTGAGGATATCTTTGGGATCGGGCTGCACGCCGTTGCGGTGATACACTGATTTGATTATGAGGCCGAGGGCCTGAGATTTGTACGCCACGAGATGACTTGATATTGCGCTTGGGCCGTAAGGGGCCTCTCCCGGAGTCCGCACACCCCCAGTGAGCGCCGTCGACGAAATATATGGATCGGGCTGCACGCCGCAGCGGTTTCTATATGATATTGATCTATGTGTTTATTTTGTTTCATTTGTCTGCCATTATCGGTTGTCTGTGTTACTTCACGGGGTATCTACCTGATTGCCTGGCATTATCTGTCGAGTGAGTGTTGTGCCCGAGGGGCGGATTTCTGTGCTTATCTGCACTAATTGTTCATTCCTTTGCGTAACTGTTGAAAAAGTCATTTTTTTTGAGAGGTTTGAACTGAGCTAAGATGTTTCCTAAAGATTTCACAGCTTCACTGCTTTTTCTCAAGGGGTTTATACTGCTCCTATATAGCATGATGATTTGCCTTACGTGATTTCTTACTGGTCAGTTATTATTTACCTTTATTACTCACTGAGTTAGAGTACTCACTTTACTCCCTGCACCTCGCGTGCAGATGCAGGTATTTGTTCCCCCGGTAGTGGGTTTTTGAGCTGATCGGAGGCTAAGTTATCGGAGTTTAGCGAGGTGACTGCCAGCGTTCGCAGCACCGCATTTCTCCCTTTTTTTTATCAGTCCTATTTTGTATATTACGGGCCTTGTAGTCGTATTTATATTCTAATAGATGCTCGTGACTTGTGACACCCCGTTTTGGGCTGTGTTTGGGTTGAATTCCGCACTTAATAAAGAAATCTCTGTTTAGACTGTGGTTATTTAATTATGTTAAAACTGTGAATCAATATTTAATTATTTTGAAAAGGAGAAATGGGTTGATTGGCTGGCCTTGTCTTCACGAGAGGCGCCATCACGATCGGATCGGGGTTTGGGTCGTGACACTTTTATCAATTGTCTTATTAATTTCATTGGAATTGGTCAGTTGTTAATTGGCTTACATAACGGGTTGGGTTAGGTGCCATCATGACTAGTTGGATTTTGGGTCGTGATATAAGGGTACATAGGCCTCGAAACCTTAGATAGTACAAAATAGGGGAATATTCGCGAGGATATTCTCTAGGAAATCTAAATCTTTAAACTATGCGTTACTGCACATCGAGGACAAATGCTCGTCCTTGTTTTCTATTAAGCCACCACGACCTCGACGACAATCTGCTTTCTTTATATGACCTAGACCTTTGAATATGTCGCAATGCCAATATATTGCTGCCTTCAAAGGCGTTCATATCCATTGAGACAAATACGTGACAAGAAATCTTTCGCCCATACAAATATCACGATGTAATTAAGTAGGGAAAACTCACAATTTAGTTAGAAAAGTTTAGACTAAAGGCTCTTGTGGGAAAATACTTACGATTAATTATTTACTAAATATTTGCTATTTTCCGGGTAGGTGATTATTTATTAACAGTCATCTTTTCTTTTCCTCCTATTATTTCTAGGAATTAATTTCTCATACCGTACATCCATTAATTTCTTTTCCTCCTACAGCAATCTGTCTATAATTCATTTTGCCTTTTGGTCTTTCTCCCAAATTCTTTTCATTGAGCTCAAGTTCAGATATATAAAATTTGCGTATTCAATAGTTAGAGAAAATACAACAATAAAAAATATACTATTCATGATTTTTTTTCCTTTTAATAAATGATCATTAAATTAGTATCCATATTATCTAATGCAATATTTAACCAATAGAGATTTTTACATTTCTATACACTATATGAAACTATATTACACTCCCTACTCAAGTTTTACTATAATTACATTTATATACTCAATCAGTACATTTTAAGGGAATTAATGATATTAATTAGTGTCCTAAAATAACTCTACCGTATATTNACATTTTGAAGTCAACTATGTACAAGAGTTAGTTTTAACATGATACTTAACAGAAAAACATGGAATGTTTAACTATGTCCTTAATTTTAGGCAACTCCATTACTTTACCATCCCCTCTATCTTCCTCATCAACATAGTACAGCGCCCGAGATGCTAGTAAATGGGCATAACGGGCAGGTGGCACTGCATAAAAAGCCATATTTACTAAAAGAAGAGAGCAATTTCTATGGGGAACATACAAGATTAGCAACTAACCTATGGAAAGTGATGATGTGCACGTTGCGTACGTGTAGCATAACCTGTTTGTGAAGTTTTGTATCTCATCAGGCGTAAATTTGCTATCGTCGAGCAACACGACGTACCTGATGGGATGGCTAGTACCCATGAATATTGTTGTTTAACGTTGACTTAAACTTGATTACAATTCACTAATATATGGTTGTTTCTTCAATTCTGTGATTAATTGCTTAATTGTCTGGCCAGCAGTTAGGTTCTATTTACTATCTATACTATGCTTGGGAAAGCCATGTTTAGATTAGAAAAGAATTGAAGAGAGCATGATCTTAACGTCTTGGGGGGGGGGGGGGGGTACGAGTTTATGGTTAGGATAGGAATATACCTAGTCACGTGCTTAATTAATATCGTAATCTTAATGCGTTCTAATAGATTAATTCCATAGGAATATAGGCGTTAATCT